>NC_134410.1:57761555-58098117 GCF_038048845.1 Mixophyes fleayi | reverse complement strand
CTGTCAGTCTCTACATTGGTTACCTGTATTCCAACGAATCCAAAATAAAATTCTTCTACTAACATACAAGGCAGTCGACAAAATTGCACCGATATATTTCCTCACTTGTCTCAAAATATCTCCCAACTCGACACCTCCATTCTGCAAAAGATCTGCGTCTCTCTTCCACTCACAACACGTGCTCCAATTCTCGGTTACAGGACTTTTTTTGGCCTGCACCCACTTTGTGGAATTCCCTCCCTCGCACAGTAAGACTTTCCTCTAGTCTCCAAACCTTCAAGTGTTCTCTGAAAACCCACCTCTTCAGACAAGCTTATGATATTCCTCAACCACCAATCTTAATCTCCCTAGGTTACCCTACTACCACCCTCTACACAGCTAACACAAGACAACAACCCTCTGCCCAACATTGCTACACACACAGCCCACTCAATACTTTTACCTTTGCATTTTATCTGATCCAGTGTGTAATATGATATAGCACATGCCCTTGTGTTTCAAACGCCCATTGTCCCATAGATTGTAAGCTTGCGAGCAGGGCCTTCTTACCTCTCTGTCTGTATGTATTACCCAGTATTGTCTTATTAATGTTTGCTCCCAATTGTAAAGCGCTACAGAATTTTCTGGCGCTATATAAATAAATGTTGATGATGTTAACTTACTCCACTGGCGAAGAAAAAGGAAAATATGAAAGCAAGCAATTCTGCTAAGTTTGTTGGCCTTGTAGATCAAGTTCTTACTTTGCTTTGTCAGGACACAAGGTTTTGGATCGTTACATTTTGGCTTGATTCTATGTTTAAGTCAAATACAATATCTTTGTTTCCAATTGATACAAATCTTAAAAGATGTGAGCAGCTCTTTGAGAGCAAGTAGTTGGTTCAACTCCCACATGACACGTCCCCTGCTTCAGCTTCACCTGAAAATACAACTGCCAAAAAAGCTTAACTTTTCTAAGAGTCACACTGATGATGAGTGCACCAATGAAAAAGTTATTTTGACATCTGGTAAGGCTTTAAAAGAAATTCCCAAATATCTCAATCAGCCACAACAGTAAAACAACTGAAAAATGAAGTGAGTAGCATTGATTATCTCATTGCAATATCACCAGTCAAGGGGTGGGATACATTATGCAGCAAGTGAACAGTCAGTTCTTGAAGTTGATGTGTTGGAAGCATGAAAAATGGTAAAGCATAAGAATCTGAACGACTTTGACACAGCATAAATTGTGATGGTTAGATGACTGGGTCAGAGCATCTCCAAAATAGCAGGTCCTGTAGGGAGTTCCCAGTATGCATTTGTTAGAACCTAACAAAAGTGGTACAAGGAAGGAAAACCAGTGAATCGGCGACAGGGACTTGGGCGCCCAAATCTCATTGATGCGCGTGGAGAGAGAAGGCTAGTCCGTCTGGTCCAATCCCACAGAAAAGCTACTGTAGCACAAATTGCTGAAAAAACGTAATCCTGGCTATGATCGCAAGATTTTTCACACACAGTGTATTGCAGCTTGCTGCCTATGGGACTGTGTAGCCACACACCCATCAGAGTGCCCATGCTGTCCCCTGTCCACCACCAAAAACACCTGCAATTGGCATGTGAGAGCCAGTACTGGACCATGGAGCAATGGAAGAGGATGGCCTGATCTTACGAATCACTTTTTTTTTACATCATGTGGACAGCCAGGTGTGTGTACGTCATTTACCTGGGGAAGAGATAGCAACCAGAATTCACTATGGGAAGAAGTCAGTGGAGGCAGTGTGATGCTCCAGGTAATGTTCTGCTGGGAAACCTTGGGTCCTGGCATTCATGTGGATGTCACTTTGACACGTACCACCATTCATGGCAAAAATATTCCTCGATGGAAGTGGCCTCTTTCAATGCACCCTGCCACGCTGCAAAAATTGTTCTGAAATGGCTTGAGGATCATGACAAAGAGTTTAAGGTGGTGATTTGGCCTCCAAATTCAGCATATTTAATTTTTTTTTTATTTGTTTTTTGGCACAGTCTCTCTTTCTTCATACTTTTTAACCCAATATTTTAAAAGTTATATTAAATAATGTATTTTTATCCAATTTGAAAGTCTATTGTGGACGAAGTGCATAGGCACATATTCTGAACACTCATCTCTATTTTGAACTAAGGCAGCCACCGTAATTCTGCTGCTCAAATTTCAGTTCCGCGTTCCATATGCAGTCAAGACCGCCGGACCATTGGATGATGTGTGCACCACTGAACTAAACCTACAGGACTACATACTGCAGACAGTGCCGGATTAAGGGAATGGAGGCCCCCCCGGCACTTACCTCCTTCCCCGACGCGCTGTACACTCTTTACTGAGGAGGTCTCGTGAGAGTGAGACTCACGGATCTCCTCAGTAAGGAGACTACAGCGCGCCGGAGAAGGACTACAGTGAAAGTGCTCAGCAGCACTGATCGCGCCGGGGGTGCCCCCGCCCCCGACCGATCAATACTGCTGCTGAGCAAGGGCCCCCTGGATGCCATAGGCCCCTGGGCTGTACCCCAATTAGCCCTATGGTTAATCTGGCCCTGACTGCAGAGGAGAATTTCAACCCAATATAACCTGTACCAATCTGGGATCTAAGAGCTGTAATGGGGAAAGATTTTTTCCATTCCTGATTGTTGGACAGTCCTTGTCGTGTAAGAGAGCTAAAACATTGTGCAATCTCTTTATTCCTATTAATTTTAATTTGATCCCTACTCATCAATTATTTTTATTGAAGTGATATGGTGGGATAAAGACCACAGGCACAATATTTTCAATGTTAGACAGTGTGTTTCATGGAAAGCAGAGGCAGTAATCGGAGCTCATTAGATGGACAGCAGTAGACATTTTACACAAGATGATAGACCAAGGCCATAATATAAAATAGAGTAAGATGGAATTGTCTTTGAGACAACTCACTCACCCAAATTTTAAAATGGACAAGCCAGGTACTTAAGAGGCAGGGAATGCCACTTTTATGGCTGAAGTGCTTGAATTGTTTGGACCCCCCACAATAGAGAACATTTTGGTTGTTTGTTGATGAACTGGAGAATAGATAGGGATTTTAACAGCTTACTAATGACCATTTGGCTAACAGTGGTCATCTTCTTCTATGTTGACAATGTCAACACCCTCCTCATCATCCTTATCACTTATATCAATATCATTACCACACAATATTAGTTAATCACCACTGGAATCAAGCATTACAAATTCTGTTTGTAATTGAATTTACCACTTGAAAACTTTAGTGCAAGATGGACTCAACATTGAGTTTGAGCTCAAATGGTTCTTATATATGGACAATTCTTACTATATACCATAGCCCTATATTTTGTTTAGAACAGATCTAAGTTGTGAAGTTTTAGTAATGAGGAAAAAATGGTAGACGGAATTAGACTGGTTACTAAGCAATGTATCCTTTGAGAGTTTTATATAGACAATTATATTTATGCTATTGGGTATGTTGATTACATATAATATACTTTGTCTAGTTAGTTATGAGAAAGATAATATTTATGTATACACAACATTGTGAGGTACAATGGCATTTACCTTTTGCTAAATTTTTGCTAAATGACTATATTATTTGCCAGCATTTGAGGAACGAAGAGTTTGTTGTTGTTGTTCAAATATAACCATCATGACAACGCCTGTAAACATGTCTGCCCCATGTCACTAACATGATTACTTGAATGACTGTGTTTTAAAAACAAGCATATATTTACTATTGAATGCACTAGATATGTAGGGTCAAGAATCTGTATTTGATGTTATGTTTTGTTTGTTCGCTTAATTGTTAAGAAATGTTCTTTGACAGTTTTATATTTCTTGAAGATGCTATCATAGAGTATCTGGTTTTAGAGGTATAGGCAAAAAAGAACAATGGTATATAAAGGGTATGGAGTCATTAAGTTATGAGGAAAGGTTAGCCAGTTTAGGCATGTTTACTTTAGAAAAGAGGCGTCTAAGGGGAGATATGATTACTATGTACAAATACATTAGGGGTCAATACAGAGAGCTTTCATGGGAACTTTTTACCCCAAGGACCATACACAGGACACGTGGTCATCCCCTAAGGTTAGAGGAGAGGAAATTTCACAACCAGCAAAGGAAGGGGTTCTTTACAGTAAGGGCAGTCAAGATATGGAATTCATTGCCAGGGAAGGTTGTGATGGCAGATTCAATAGATATGTTTAAGAAAGGGTTAGACAAATTTTTAGCGGAAAGGTGTATCCAGGGATACGACCGTTAATTTAAAATAAAGGATAGTAGTGGATATAGGGTAAAATTGGATTGCAATATTGAGTCTGGGGGATTTTCAAAATTGAAACAGATGGGCGGTTGCCTACTCTGGATTAATTTCAAATATAAGTGCAGGATCGCAGGAGATCCAAAATAGGTTGAACTTGATGGACTGGTGTCTTTTTTCAACCTCATCAACTATGTTACTATGTTACTATGTTACTATATATTTTCATAATGTAAAATTTTGTATATGTTACTGCTTGCTGATTGGCAAATCAGTGAATAAAATCAACACTGACGTCACATATCAGTTATACCTTGATAAAGACCCGAGACACACAAATACAATCTCAGATCCAGATCAGAAGGGAATAACAGCAGATCGCTTCACTACGTTTCTGGTAGGAGTGTAATTGCCATTATCATTTTAGGATTTTGTTCGGATTGCCATAGTTTACTATTCCTTTGGGATGTTTTAACTTGTCACATATGTATGAGCAATAAATCCATCTTGTTTATGATACATATTGGATCTCACTATATTTTTTGATCTCTATGGGAAGTCTATTGTGAAAAAAAATAGAGAATGGCTCATTAGAGACAAGAAAATCAAAGCAGCTGTATTCAATTAAGATTTAAGCTGACAGTCGTCAGGCTATAGATAAGTCCATTAACAAGGGCGTGAGCTCTGGTAGTCATAGACTTATTTATAAATGCTACCTTTTTATGTGCTAAATAAAAGTTGATAACTAATAAGAACATCTTTTTGGATTTGATGTTTGCTGTGTTCGAGACATTTGGGAAAATCATATTTGTCTATGAAAGAGTTGAGTCCATATGCTACCTAAATCTGTATCTAGATTTTTATATTTCCATCATTGTAAATGATTTAGGAATATTGTACACTGAATCTCTGAGAGAAACATCATTGAATCAACTTTGAATATATGTGGAGTTATGTGAGAAAAGGGATGTTTGTTTCATCCATTTATAACGTTGATGAACTGATTGTCATTGTTAAACTTGAGATTATAATTTGAGATTTGACTTTGATCTATTTATCAGTTGTGGGTATTATTATCGGTGCATGCATGAAATTATGTTTATTTGATCCATGTTTTTGACCATATGCTGCTATACCTAATATTTTTTCATTTGGTATGCACCTGAGATATATCTATATATTCTGAGCTTGTTATGCAGAGTGAAGTGGCACTCCGATTTTTTATATATGGCAGCAAGCCATAAGGGAGCGCTTTAAAGAGGTTGTATATATTCACTTTATTTAATCGTTTACATGTCTAACATTTCTTTCTCCCTCCGCACAGATCAGGCACAGTATGGCCGGAAGACATTTGTGAGTCGCTAATTCATATGGTTCTTCCTGCAGATTACTGCCCTCTTCGAAGTACTTTGACTCTTTGTCCCTTTGTGAGGGGAACCCTTGACCTGCTTTATGAGGGCACGTCATTGTGAGTCCAGAGGAGGTGTAGTCATCCTGACACCAGATTTACCACCAGCCAATCCTAAAGTATTAAATCATGGGTCCAGTGGTTAGTGCCAGATGGCCATACACTGTTTGGTTACTGGTATTAGTTGTAGCTGACTTGTAGTTTTCCTTATCTGCCAACATGTCTTGTTTTTAATAAACTGTCAGTGTCGTTATTTTATTATAAGTATAGTTTAACACTTAATGTGTAAGTGGGATTTGGTGTAGTGAAAGAGAAGCATCTACAAACTGCAATATTTCTTGTCTACCCCTAATTAGTTTACTAATATACTCATAGGCAAACCGAGGGGGGGGGGTGTCCCTACTGCCAAGAAAACCCCCTTCCAAGTCTGAGGCACTGTATAATTGAGGTGACCAGACCCTGCCCCCGTTTCACAAGGCTCTAGTTGAAAAGGGAGAGCTGCATGCACCTAACAGTAGTGCACGCAGCATTGCCCATGTATATTATGGGGATAGGAAGAGTTGGAGAGCAACCAAGCACTGTCAATAATTATGGTCACACCCCATGTATGCTGGCCACGCCCACTAGCGGCATGGTGTGGAAACCCCCCTCTACAAATCCTGCGTTTGCCCCCGATACTATTACAACCAGTAGCCACTGCGTGTCTGCTGTTGACTCTCGCACCCAATTTATCAGCACACAATTACCGCAGTATGATCTATAAATAAGCTCTTAAGATTTGTGCAGCAGAATCACTGCTATATCAATATGCATTGCCTCTTTCACACTGTGCAACCCTCTCTAAGCGACTTTATGAGCACAGAATTGCAGCAAACATTCTACTCACGTGCTATCACTTTTAAAATGGCAGCTTAGAACAGGAAGGAGGGCTATTTATAGAAAATATTGATCCATAACTCGCAAGATCAAACATTTTACCGTTAATTATATTTTGCCTTGTTTTCAGATCTGAATTTCATGCGAGAAAACGATCGATCGGATTTCTCAGAATCCAAAACGCTCATCTCTTTTTATTACTGCCGCTGCTATCCCTCTCCCTGTCACATATGCTGTATAACATTGAAAATAAAATAGGATGATTTTCTTAAACCATTTCACTAGTGGAATGGGCCCATCTTGAGATATCTTCTTTACTAATATGACCGTCCCATCAGCCAGTGCTATGTCAGTATATTTTAAAGGTGACCTTTACTTTACTAAACTGCTATTTTATCTGCCACTGCAGTGCCACTATTTATTACTATTATTATCTATAATTTATAAGGCGCCACAAATGGTCTGCAGCGCCATACATGACATATACAGAAAACAGTCACCCATGACACAACATGATACATAAAGAACAAAATATGATGAACAAAAATATATAAATATATACACACACACACAGGTAACGTGGTAATGCAAATCAAGTTATTTCTGGGACAAACTATATACACACATACATACACATATATGGCAGAATTACCCTCACAAACACCTGGGTTGCACTTACAAAAACATCACTTTATTAAACACATCACATAACTCCATAAATCAAACCAAAAGGCTAATTAACCTATATGATATATTCTAAATATATCACAATCTAAAACCATTTCTAATATGGAACAGTATTTTGAATAAATAATAATACACTTGTGAAGAGAAACATATAATATATACCGTATGTGTTCTATACTGCAGTATCCCACATTCATTGGAGATGTAATCACTACAATCGACCAAAGTCTAATAGCAAGTGGTCAGCACACCTGCCAATAATCACAATAGTGAACGTTCAATCTTGCCTCACTGCAATAAGAAAATAAATCCTTTTTTCTACTGCAGCCCAAATGAATATGTAAGCAATTAATAATGTCCTTCAAATAATTGGTGTTTCGTCTCATGCTCGCTCAGTGTTAAAGATGTACATGAATGGTGGATAGCCACAAATTAATAGCTGCCACGCTCGAGCAAATATATGAATCATTGTAGCAGAAAGGAACACTGTCATTTAACTTCCACCTCTTAGCATGCTGATCTAAGGGTTAATATAGTGCAGAACAAGTGGCTGTTTTAAGGGATCCTTTCTGTTAAACACAGTCAAATAAACCTTGTTCACACTAATAGCCATATTATTAAAGGAATATTCCTTCAGGATAAGGCAAGATGTTTGTGGCTGCTTTCCTTCTCAATAGGATCACATAGGATAGACAGTGGTAATACTGTTCCAAAAAACATTTGTTTCCATTTCTCAGATCAAATAAGTCACGATCTAGGTTCCAAATAAGTAGCCTAGCCACTGACGCATTTCGTCACTCAGTAGTGACTTTTTCAAAGATCTGTTGTGAATTAAATATGAACATATACAAAACATGAGATTTGGGGGTCTGAACTGTAAAGTCATGAGAGATCTATGTATTGCATTATCTTGTATTTATGAGTATATCTTAATAGTGCATTGTCGGAGGTCATTGCAGTTTTCATTTTTGCATATAACTTCATTTCTTGCACAATGAAGCTCTACAGTTGGTTATAATGGAACATATAAAATGTTCTAGTTTACAAGCAGAAGCAAAGATGTTATTACCCTTCCAGAACTCTACACAAATTAATTAAACTCCCCATCTAAAATATAATCCTAGCATTCCTTTTCAATAAAATAAGTAAAGAAATGTTTAAGCAAAATAATTGCATTGTCATTGTCACTATCTATTATTTAGTAAAAGGACATGAAGTTCAGAATCCACCTTTGTAAATAAATTTCACAATAGGATGGATTTTTATACCATATTCAAGTGGGGGACAAGAGCATCATTTGTCAAAGATATAGACATTCTATCAATATTTTACAGTCAAAAGTTTGCTCTGTGGTTTATAAGCTTCAGGCAAAATAAGCATAACAGGGTTTCTGTGTCTCATTTTCCAATAGACTTTGTATTGTAATGCTCAGTGCTAGAAATATATATTTCAAGTTCTATGATGCATTTTAAATAAGTATGATCAGTTGTTTCCTGAGGGAAAATAACTATTTAATTCCCAAACTTTTTTGTACCACATAATTAAATTATGCAGAGAGAAAATGTATAATAAATTATATGATTCTAATTGAAGAATATAGAAGAATATCGAATTTTAAATAAAATATGCTACATCATTTCACCTCATTAGTTAGCAGGACTCTTAAATGAACAGTCTTTCATAGCTATGGGGCATTGAAATGGTCATTTTTTTAATAGGCAGCCATCTGGAAAAAACAATTATGTTATTCATCATACTTGGGTGAACGCACAGAACTAAGAAGCTGCATGCTATAAAACTATGCAAAAGTTTATGGTTTATTCCATAGCAACTACACAAGCAAATCCATTGGTCATGTGAAATTGAATTGTCTAAAATGTATTTGGTGGTTTTTTTACATACATTTCTAATACATGTCCAATTATCTTACCAGTATTCAGGAAAATGGGTGGCACTTTTCAAGTGATAATAGCATGGATAGCTGTTCCCAACTGAAATATACTTGATGTGGAAGTCAATGTGATTGAAACAATAGAGGCGAGATTTACTTTGCCATCATATATGCTTTAAACAATGTTGGTGTTTCTTTATCTCAAGGTAGCTGATGTGAAGTAGAACCTCTTTTACCATATTAGGAAACTATAAACAAGAGTAAACGATCATTTCATTGTGTAAAAGGTACAAAACCTTGTATTTGTATGCATAAGGAAACTCTTCTGTCTGCTTAAGAAGTGTCCACATCTTATGTGAAAGGAAAAAATACTTCATATTAACTTTAGAAGACTTTGTAAGACTTTATGTCTTATCATTTGGGTGCTCATTCGGGATTTCCATAACCTACATGTCACCTGAACCTCTTTCCCTCTGGTGTCTATTGGAGAAAAATCTACTGATCAAAAGGAAAGCATTTTTACCTATTTTCCTTATCGGCTCAGAGGAAAAAAGAACCAGATGAATGTAGTGTGGAAAATTTTGAGTCTGAAATAAGTTCTGAACTCAAATTATTGCTTATAACCAGGGATGAGCGGGCTCGGATTTCCGAAATCCGAGCCCACCCGAACAGTGCGGATCCGACGGGATCGGAGCACTGTTCGGGAACTTCTGGGAGCCAAACCGAGGCTATGACATCCAAGTTTCGCGTCGGATCTCACGAGACTCGGATGTCATAAATTCAGCGCTAGCGGCCGCCATCATCATTCTGGCTGTGATCACTCGTGAGAGAGGTTGCAGTTAGGGAGCTCCTGTCCTTGTTTTAATCTTAGTGGTACTTTTGTGCTTTGTCCAGTGCTCTGTTCTGCTGAGTCCAGTGGTGCTTTGTCCAGTGCTCTGTCCTGCTGAGTCCTGTGGTGCTGTGTTCTGTGCTCTGTCCTGCTGAGTCCAGTGGTGCTGCCTGTGTCCTGTGCTCTGTCCTGCTGAGTCCAGTGGTGCTGCCTGTGTCCTGTGCTCTGTTCTGCTAAAAACTAAATTAAAAAGTTATACAAAAATTATAAAAAAAAATAAGAAAATAAATTAAAAAATTATAAAAAAATTATACAAAAATAATTGTAAAAAAATATAAAAAAAATATTTTTAAAATACTAGGTACTGCTGTATAACTCCAGTACAGTGGTAATCTCCTGTGCCGCAGATAATTTGTAAAAGCTTTGCCGAGTGTGTGTGGTTTAGGGGTACGCTCTCTTGTGATGCATATAATGGAGTACAAAAATTTGGAGGATAAAGTAGGGAAAGATCAACACCCACTTCCTCCTCCTAATGCTGAAGCTGCTGCCACTAGTCCTGACATAGACAATGAAATGCCATCAACGTCGTCTGGGAAGGGCGATGCCCAATCTCCTAGAGGGCATGTAAAATCCAAAAAACCAAAGTTCACTAAAATTAGCAAAAAAAGAAAATTGAAAACATCTGAGGAGAAACGTAAACTTGCCAATATGCCATTTACGACACGGAGTGGCAAGGAACGGCTTAAGCCCTGGCCCGTGTTCAGGACTAGTGGTACAGCTTCACCCAAGGATCTAAGCCCTCCTCCTCCCCCCCTCCAAAAATTTTTAAAGAGTTATGCTGTCAGCAACAAAACAGCAAACAACTCTGCCTTCTAAAGAGATGACATCACAAATCCCCAAGGCGAGTCCAAGGGTGTTGGTGGTTGCAAAGCCTGACCTTCCCATCACTGTACGGGAAGAGGTGACTCCATCCACCATTTTCAGCACACCTTCTGCATATGCTGGAAGGATGACCCACAGTGTAGATCCAGATTTGGATAATCAAGGTGTCAAGGAGGCTATTGATGTAGCTGGCGTTGTGGAGGAACTTGACGAGGAGGATGCTGATGTGGTTATCATAAATGAGGCACCAGGGGGGGAAACAGTTGTTGTACATGGGATGAAAAAGCCCATCATCATGCCTGGTCAGAAGCCCAAAAAATCCACCTCTTCTGTTTGGAGTTATTTTTATCCAAATCCGGACAACAAATGTATGGCCATATGTAGCTTATGTAAAGCTCAAATAAGCAGGGGTAAGGATCTTGGCCACCTAGGCACATCCTATCATTTCAGCCACAGTAGTTTGGTAGGCCCTGTCGCTGAAATGATTGGTTTGTTAAAGTGTGCATGTCCTATTTCAACAACATCAGGGTGGGTGGGAGGGCCCAAGGAAAATACCATGTTGCAGCTCTTTTTTTGGCATTATGTGCTCTTTGGGGCCTAGTTCTATCTCCATCAGAGATATTCCTGCAGGCCATGTCACCGGCACAGCTATGTTGGTGTTAGACGTGCGCTGCATACTCTGTCTGATTTAGCAGAAGCTAGCCATTGGCCTTGATAATCAAATAGGCTTTCCATGATATTACATTGTCAGGGATTAGGCTAAACAGAGTGTCATGGTCTTTGAGATCCCTACCTTACCTACACACAGCGTATACAGCGCTGCTATTTGTTCTATCATATTAATGTTTAGATAGGGTCTCTACATATTAACACACTCCGCTTGTTCACATCACCCAGTGAAGCAAGCGCTATATAAGTGCCAACTTTTATACACGTTAGGCAGCGTCTTTAATGAGAATACAGTATCTATATAATTGTGAGTGCTTTAAGATCTTACATGACCTTTAATCAGGCCACTTTAATCGCTGCTCTATAACAGATCTCTGTACAGTGATCATCATGCATATTTTTGCAGAACCAATTTAAATATATAAACAGGGTCTTCTAGAATACGTACTACTTTATTTAAAGGCGTTTTAGGGGGCATTACACTCTAATAGAGAGACTCATCATTTCTGAATAAAAAAAAGCTCTAATTCTTGTTAAGTTCCCAAAAAGAGGAACTGCCATTTCTATTACTACTTTCTTTCTTTCTTTCTTTCTTTCTTTCTTTCTTTCTGTATTTCCAAAAAAGAGGAACTGCCATTTCTATTACCACTTTCTTTCTTTCTTTCTGTATTTCCAAAAAAGAGGAACTGCCACTTCTATTACTACGTTAATTTTTTGTGTAGTTCAAAAAACGAGGAACTGCCACTTCTATTATTATATTTTCATTCTATATGTATTTCCAAAAAAGAGGAACTGCCATTTCTATTACTACTTTTTTTCTGTATTTCCAAAAAAGAGGAACTGCTATTTCTATTGCTATGTTTTTTGTAGTTCCAAAAAAAAATAACTGTGGCCTTAACTGCTATGTTGGTGTTAGACGTGCATCCGGTGTTCGCCATCTGTGCAGTGGTATTCAGACCAGTTGAGGGTTTTATATTGTGGCCCCGGTACCAAATTGGGTACCGGTGCCACTCCACTACGCAGTCCAGATAGATGCGTATCAGATATTAAACTACATTCAATGTTGGGGCCAAATCCAAAATTAATTAAAATGACCTGTCATCATCAAAAACAAGAGGTATTGACACGTTAGAACTACACCCTGTATATGCTGCAGAGGATGTAGAATCAGCCATCTGTAGAGTGGAATTGAGACCAGTTAAGGTTTTTTTATTGTGGCCCCGGTACCAAATTGGGTACCGGGGCCACTACACTATGCAGCCCAGATAGCTGTGCAGTGGAATTGAGACCAGTTAAGGTTTTTTTATTGTGGCCCCGGTACCAAATTGGGTACCGGGGCCACTACACTATGCATTCCAGATAGCTGTGCAGTGGAATTGAGACCAGTTAAGGTTTTTTTATTGTGGCCCCGGTACCAAATTGGGTACCGGGGATACTCCACTACGCAGTCCAGAAAGCTACCTCGGTCCAACATTTTGGACTAAAAACAATATTGTGAGGTGTGAGGTGTTCCAAATACACTGGAAATTAGTGGAAATGATTGTTATTGAATGTTATTGAGGTTAATAATAGCGTAGGAGTGAAAAACAAACAAAAAACTAGATTTTAGCACTTTTTATGCTCTTTTAAAAATAAATCAGAACCCAAAACCCTAAATCAGAACCAAAACCTTTCGTCAGGTGTTTTGCCAAAACAAATCAGAACCCAAAACCTCAAGCTAATCAGAACCCAAAACCCAAAACCCAAAACACTAAAAGTGCCCGGTGCACACCCTTACTTATAACCTGCTTATTAGATAAATTGTGTAACTGTTGTAGATTTTAATGTTTATATTGTTGTTGATATTATACTGTTCATGTGTTAGGAACCCCTCCAGCAGGCACAACACAACCTGGAGTCTACTCTGCCAGTCAGGTGTTCACTGGAGCCCCTGATGGCGGGGGACAGACTGGGCTGCAGACTGACAGAGGGTCGTGAAGTGTGTACCGGCTGGGGAGAACCCAGGCAAGAAGAGTCAGGTCCACGCAGAGGTCAAAGGCTGGCAGCAGGTAACAGTAACAATGAACAAGCTGAGGTCAGAGGTCTCAGGCAAAGTAGCAGAACGGGTATACGAGCCAAGGATCAGGGTCACAGGAAACACAAGCGAAGTCCAATACAAAGCCAAGGGTCATACACGGGAAGTCAAAACGTAGATACAGGATACAGGAACTGGAACAAGCAGGTCAGCAGACTGGAGCACAGAAGCTATAACCGGCAATGAGGTTGCAGACCTCATTGCCTTAAGTAGTCAGCCCATCCAATCAGAGCCGGGACGCAGCGCTGCAGCGTCTACCCGTTGGAGAGTCGCGGCGGCTGGACACCACCACGGCTCGTAACAGTACCCCCCTGGAGGAGGGGTCGAGGGACCCCGACATCCCGGTTTTCTTGGGAATTTTTTGAAGAATTCCTTAAGTCTCCCGGGGGCATGGAGTTGTCTCCGCGGAACCCAAGCCCGCTCTTCTAGTCCGCGGTTCCTCCATTGTACCAAAAAATGCACCTGTCCTTGCACTTTTTGGAATCCAGGATTTTTTGAACACTGTATCTCTGTGGCTTGCTTGAAGACTGGGCTTGAACTGGATAAAGCACTGGCTTCAATAGAGAACAATGAAAAGTGTTTGGAATTCTTAACGAGCCCAGAATTTTTAACCTAAATGCGACGGGGTTCACCTGCTTGATGATGGGAAACGGCCCGATGAACTTAGGGCCCAACTTCTTGCAAGGTTGTCTGAGCCTGATATTTTTTGTAGACAGCCAGACTTTCTGGCCAACCTTAAGGGAGCAGGTGGTACGGTGTCGGTCCGATTTTTTTTTTGCAACAAGTGAGGCTTGTTTTAAAGATGAATGTACTTTCTTCCAGATAACTCTGAGATCCCTGGCAGTGGAACGGATCTCCTGGATACCAACGGACTGGAGTGAATACAAAGAGTTAGATCTGGGGTGGAAACCATAATTGCAAAAAAACTGAGAGGTTTTGGGGGATGAGGGACAGGAGTTGTTACAGGCAAATTCCGCCCAGGGCAACAAGGAGGACCAGTTGTCATGGAACTCCAATGTGTAGCATCGCAAGAACTTCTCCAAGGACTGGTTAACCCTTTCAGTCTGCCCATTTGACTGAGGGTGGTATGCAGATGACAAACTGATCTTGATTCCCAGGAGGGTACAGAATGATCTCCAGAACTGCGCTATGAACTGAGAACCCCAATTGGAGACGATGTCCGTAGGGAGTCCATGGAGGCGAAAAATGTGTTGAATGAACAAGACGGCCAAATCTCGAGCAGTAGGAAGCCTGGTTAGTGGAATGAAATGCGCCATCTTGCTGAACCGGTCTACCACGACCCAAATGGTATTGTGTCCCGCAGAGGGTGGCAGATCGACTATAAAGTCCATGGACAGAAGTGTCCAAGTTTAGCAGGGGCGGCCAACGGAACTAACTGACCTACCGGGCGAGTCCTGGGAACTTTGTTCCTGGCACAAACTTCACAGGACAGGACGTGACTCTTGACGTCAGCAGACAGAGACGGCCACCATACAGTACGGGAAAGGATTTCCAGTGTTTTGTAGACTTCAGGATGCCCAGCAGTCCGACTGTTATGTGCCTCAGCAAGGACTGTCTTCCTTAGATGAACTGGGACAAACAAACATCCTACCGGAGTGTTATCAGGAGCCAACCTCTGGAACCTTTGTAAGGTACAGCTCAAATCTTGAGTTAATCCGGCATGAATCATAGACACAGGAACAATAGGCTCTGGGCAGGTGACCGGAGCATGATGTGCCAGGAAACTTCTGGACAGGGCGTCCGCTTGAATATTTTTAGAACCAGGACGATAGGTGATAATAAAGTTCAACCGAGTGAAGAACAGCGACCACCGAGCCTGTCGGGGGTTCAGACGTTTGGCTGACTGTATATACTGCAGGTTCTTATGATCCGTTATAACGGAGATCTGGTGTGCAGCGCCTTCCAACCAGTGTCGCCATTCCTCAAAGGCCCATTTAATTGCCAGCAATTCCCGGTTTCCCACGTCATAGTTGGTTTCCGCTGATGAGAACTGACGGGAAAAAAAGGCACATGGATGTAAGCGGTGGGTCTGGGGGTCTTTTTGTGACAAGATGGCCCCAACACCGACATCAGAAGCATCTACCTCAAGAACAAACGGTACCTTAGGATCCGGATGTCTGAGAACCTGAGCAGACACAAAAGCTTTCTTCAGGGTTTTGAATGCAGTTATTGCCTGTTGTGACCAAACAGTTGGATCACCTCCTTTGCGGGTCAAGGTGACGATAGGAGCCACGATATCAGCAAAGCCGCCAATAAACCTCCTGTAATAATTGGCGAATCCCAGGAATCTCTGGACCGCCTTGAGGTTATTCGGTTGTACCCAATCCAGAATTGCTTGGACCTTGGTTGGGTCCATGGAGAAACCTTCTGAGGAGATTATATAACCGAGGAAGGATACCTTCTGGACCTCGAACTCGCATTTCTCGAGTTTAGCGTAGAGGTGATGTTCCCGCAATTTCTGTAGGACTTGTCTGACATGACCTTGGTGCACAGACAACGATTTTGAATATATGAGGATGTCATCTAAGTAGACAACAACAAAGTGTCCCAGGAACTCACGTAACACCTCATTAATCAAATCCTGGAATACGGCAGGAGCATTACTAAGGCCAAACGGCATGACCAGGTATTCGTAATGGCCCGAGAGCGTGTTGAATGCCGTCTTCCACTCATCACCTGCTCTAATACGTATGAGATTATAGGCCCCACGAAGATCAATTTTTGTGAAGATAGTGGCTCCTCTTAATTGATCAAAAAGAACGGAGATGAGGGGAAGGGAATAGGTGTTCTTAACCGTAATAAGGTTCATCCCTCGATAATCGATACAGGGTCTGAGTCCACCGTCCTTCTTGGATACAAAGAAACACCCTGCTCCTACTGGGGACTTGGATGGCCTGATGAAGCCTTTCTCCAAGTTTTCGTCAATATACTCTTGCATGGATTTGGTCTCTGGACCGGACAGAGAATACAAGCGTCCCTTGGGTAATTTAGAGCCCGGAATGAGCTCAATGGCACAGTCGAAATCTCGGTGCGGTGGTAGTGTGTCAGCAGCCTTTTTGGAGAAAACATCCCAGTAGTCATGATACTGAGATGGGAGCTGCTCCGGAATAGACTGAATAATACGTAGAGGTAGTGTCAAGCAAGACTGTGTACAATTAGGGCTCCACTAGACAATTTCTCCTTTTGCCCAATCCATGACGGGGTTATGGCAGCATAGCCAAGGGTGGCCCAGAATTAAAGGAACCAACGGACATTCGATAAGACGGAAGACTATGGATTCCGAATGGAGAGCGCCAATGTTCAACTGTAGTGGTGGGGTCTCCCAAGTAATCTTGCCGCCTGGCAACGGACTACCATCTAAGCCACATACCGTAATGGCAGATTGGAGTTTAATCCGCGGAATCCCAGCAGAGCGGGCAAACTCGATGTCAAGGAAGTTGCCAGCAGCTCCACTTTCAATGAAGGCTGATAGTTTCACAGAACAAGCACTGAACGTGAGCTGTGCAGGGACCAATAGTGCATTTTTCGGGGAAACGATCTGTAGACCTAGGTGAACTTTCCCCTCGTTCCCTAGGCATGCTCTTTTCCCGGCTTATTCGGGCAGGAACGGGAGAAGTGGCCTTTTGTGCCACAATAGAGACATAGGCCTAGTGATTGTCTCCTGTCTCTTTCCTCAGGGGAGAGACGATACGCTCCTAATTGCATCGGTTCCTCACCATCTGTGGAAACAGGAGCGAAGACGGATGGAGGTGATGATGTCTCCTTTTCGGTTTTCCGCTCTTTAAATCTCCTGTCGATTTTAATGGAGAGGTGCATCAAATCCTCCAGAGAGGTAGAGATGGGTACTGTACCAAAGAGTCTTTAATCTGTTCCGACAGGCCAAGATGGAACTGACTACGTAAAGCGGGATCGTTCCATCCACTATCAGGTGACCATCTACGGAATTCAGCGCAATATTCCTCTGCCGAACGCCGGCCTTGTATCAGGGCCCGAAGATGAGCTTCAGCGGAGGCCATACGGTCCGGGTCGTCATAAAGTAGACCTAATGCCTCGAAGAAAGCGTCTACTGACTGCATGGCAGGACTGGTCTGCGGCAAGGAAAACGCCCAGGACTGGGGGTCACCCTGTAGAAGGGAAATGATAATCCCGACTCTTTGCTGCTCTGAACCGGAGGAGCGGGGCTTCCACCGAAAATAGAGCTTGCAGCTTTCCCTGAAATTCCGGAATAGTGATCTATTTCCGGAGAACCGGTCCGGTAAATTCATTTTGGGTTCACAGATGGGATCCGGAGTGGACGGCGGAGTCTTGGCAAGTTCCTCCTGGATGGACATACGCTCAGCCAATCCCTGTATCATCTGGTACAGGCCTGCTAAGGCTTGTGCTGGAGACGGTGTGGATCCACTTGCATCCATTCTAATCTTGTCTCCGTGGTGGGGCCGGTTATAATGTTAGGAACCCCTCCAGCCGGCACAACACAACCCGGAGTCTACTCTGCCAGTCAGGTGTTCACTGGAGCCCCTGATGGTGGGGACAGACTGGGCTGCAGACTGACAGAGGGTCGTGAAGTGTGTACCGGCTGGGGAGAACCCAGGCAAGAAGAGTCAGATCCACGCAGAGGTCAAAGGCCGGCAGCAGGTAACAGTAACAATGAACAAGCTGAGGTCAGAGGTCACAGGCAAAGTAGCAGAACGGGTAAACGAGCCAAGGATCAGGGTCACAGGAAACACAAGCGAAGTCCAATACAAAGCCAAGGGTCATACACGGGAAGTCAAAACATAGATACAGGATACAGGAACTGGAACAAGCAGGTCAGCAGACTGGAGCACAGAAGCTATAACCGGCAATGAGGTAGCAGATCTCATTGCCTTAAGTAGTCAGCCCATCCAATCAGAGCCTAGCTCTGATGATCCTTAGCCTTGTCCCTAGATAATTAGGCACCAGGTGTAGTTTTCTTTGTTGAACGCGTGCGCCCGGCTTCTCCCCGCAGCTACTACCCGTTGCCCCGGCAACGGCCGGGTCATATGCGGAAGTGATGTCCCGGTCGCCATAGCGACGGACGGGACGCAGGTAGGAGAGTCGCGGCTGGGCACCGCCACGGCTCGTAACATCATGTTAATGGGTTTAGAATATTTAGTTGTCTAAGAGTGAGTGAAAAGGACCTTGCATAATATATGAGTGTTTATAAGTGTACGTGACCAAGGCTGAGATTATGGTCCTGAATCATCAAGGCACGTACCTACTGATTTTGAGCATATTGTATGCAAAATCACTCTACACATGCTAGAACTGACAGATGCAGCCACGAGTGCAAAGGGCTCTTACTACTGCGTCAGTCTTCAGAGAGAGAACTGGACAGAGTGGGGCATTTTGCCGTAATCAATATGCAGAAGTGGTATGCCAAACTGAAGCATGTGCATCCACGGCCATATTAAGCTCCATACGCCTTAGAGTTACTTTTTCTGCTGTATTTCTTTTATAATTTATAAGCTAGGAGCTTTCCCACACTGTCAGTGAGAAGCATGGGAAAGCCCCCTAGCTTATAAATAGACCTTGTGTCTTTCATAATTAATTCTGCAGCTCATTGTCCTCCATAGAGGAACTAAGTTCTCATTGTGTTATTAATGTTTTTTTGATTGCCAAGCCAGATCTAGAGGATTATTTTTAGCTCGTCCACATTCAAGATTTTTTCAATTGCCAACTACAGGACCTAGGATGCTATATTTTTTGGGCAGCTACAGGACCTGGAATGTATTGGTTTTTATTAGGGACCCAAGCTTAATGGGCTAAAAGTTTACAAGATTGGATCCTTTACAGATGAGGAAGAGAGATGTTGGTGAATTAGTGTGTATTTCGAAAGTTTTTTTTAATCAAATGAAGTTGTCACGGGCACTAGGAGTCTTTACCCAGGGATCACCAGGTGATAGGCTTACCAGAGCAGTATAGGTGGTAATATGGTACTCTGGTAGCAGGGTGATCACGGAACAGGAAATAGCAGATGATGAGATGCTCAGGAAAGTCTATGACTAGCAGCACTGGCAATATGGAGGTAGTAATACACGAGGAACTGTATGGACAAAGGACACGTGAAGGTAGTCAGTGGTCTGCGGTAGCAAGTTGTACCACTGCTATAGTGAGGAGGAATGTCCAACAGAAACGAGGGGGTGATGAGAGTCAGCGGTCTGCGGATAGCAAGTTGTACCGCTGTCTGAGCGAAGTAATAGAATCCAAGTGGAGGTATCCGGGGAGTCAGTGGTCTGCGTTAGCAAGTTGTACCACTGCTATGTGAGAGGATACTGGAACAGGTGAAACTGGAAACAGGGGTCAGTGGTCTGCCATTAGCAAGTTGTACCACTGAATATATATGTGAGGAGGTGCACGAGGAGAGACTGCAACACAAGATATACACGGGCACCTTGACTTTGATCCACAGTAATATGCACAATATAAATGTATATATGACTGAACAACACTGCCAATATAGAAAGTCTCTAGAAGTAATCCAGCACGAGATAACACAGTCAATGATGGCAATAGACTCAGCGGATAGCACACTCCAGAGGAGAACCAACACAGTCCAGCAAGGTATGCAATACACAGCACAGTCAATGGGAAGTATGCATACCGTGGTTCAGGAGAAGGCAGTCAGACAGGAGTGCAGAGATACCTGAACGGCAGGAGGCCGGCAGGATGCAAAGTCCCTGGATGGGTGAAGCGGTGGTCTAGCAGGTGCAGCGCACAGGTAGGTAGACCAGCAGGGAACACAGGAAGGCGTGGAGAGCGGATCAGCAGTAGATGGATGAGTAGCGCTGAGGAGTAACAGCAGCGGGTCTCTGCGGGAACACGGAGGTAGCCAATAGCAACCAGCAGGTGCAGTAACGATGGGACACCGGAGCAGAGTTGAACTGGAACTGTTGATCACGGAGAGTAGCGGGTAGCAATAGTGGCAGCAGACTCAAGGAAACACGGGAGAGTTGACAAGGACTGAAGACTGAAGCGCACAGAGGCAGCGGATAGGAATCAGCCAAACAGTCACGATGAAACACAGACGAGTTGCAGGTTGAAGATTGTAGAGCACGGAGGCAGCGGATAGGAATCAGCTAGCAGTCACGATGATGAAACACAGACGAGTTGCAGGTTGAAGCCTGTAGTGCACAGAGGCAGCGGATAGGAATCAGCTGGCAGTCACAATCATGAACAGGTGAGTGGATGTGAATGAAAGACTGTAGTGCACGGAGGCAGCGGATAGGAATCAGCTCACAGTCACGATGATACAGTAGATGGTAGAAGTGGTATGGGAACCACAGTAGTAGAAGTGGTTTGGAAACCACAGAGGTAGAAGTGGTTTGGAAACCACAGGAATCAGCTGGGCTGAATAAACGAGGAAACACAGGAACACCTTCAGAGACTCATGGGGAATGAGACTCCAAGATCAGGCAACGTGGTGTTGACCACAGGTGCTTAATATAGGGAGGTTGCCTGATCTGCCAATTAAGTTAAAGGAACATACACTGAAGGTTTAGAAAGGGCTGCGCATGCGCAGTCCCTCAGGATGGAGGACGGCCACGGTTCCTAAATGTCCGGGAAGAGGCACTCACGGTCCGGTGAGTGACAGTACCCCCCCTTTTAAAGGTGGGCACAGAACGCCTGGAACCGGGCTTGTCCGGATTTTTGGAATAAAACTTCTTCAGAAGGGCAGGAGCATTAAGATCTTCAGCTTTGATCCATGAACGCTCCTCAGGACCAAAGCCCTTCCAATGAACGAGGAAATGGAGGACTCCTCGCGAAATTTTTGCATCCAATACCTCAGTAATCTCGAAATCCTCCTCCTGATGAACTTGAACTGGCTGCGGTGCTGAGGGAGGAGCCGAGAAACGGTTGATAATGAGAGGTTTGAGCAAGGACACATGGAAGGCATTGGAAATCCGAAGATTCTTAGGAAGAAGAAGTTTAACACATACTGGATTGATAACTTGAATGATCCTATATGGACCAATAAAACGAGGGGCGAATTTCATAGATGGAACCTTCAAACGAATATTTTTGGTAGATAACCAGACACGATCTCCAATTTTTAGTGGTGGAATAGCCCGCCTCTTCTTATCTGCGAAAGACTTATATTTGTTAGATGTCTTCTTTAAACAGGTTTTGACCTGAGACCAGATATTTTTGAAGGTCTGACAAGCAGTCTCCACAGCAGGAACTTGGGTGGGCGGGAGGGCAGGAAATTCCGGAAAAGACGGATGGTGACCGTAGACCACAAAGAATGGAGTTTTGGATGATGACTCATGGTACATGTTGTTATGGGCGAATTCAGCCCAAGGGAGCAATTCTACCCAGTTGTCTTGGTTGGCTGAAGAGAACATCCTAATAAAAGTCTCAAGATCTTGATTGACTCGTTCCGTTTGTCCGTTAGATTGCGGATGGTAAGACGATGAGAGTGCTAATCGTATGCCCAAGGTTTTACAAAGGGCCCGCCAGAATCTGGAAACGAATTGTACTCCTCTATCTGACACAATCTCAGACGGACATCCATGGATGCGGAAGATTTCTTTAATGAAATGTTCAGCCAGAGTAGACGAGGAAGGCAAACCGGACAGAGGGACGAAATGGGCCATCTTCGAAAATCTGTCTACCACTACCCAAATAGTATTGTGATTCTTACTTGGTGGCAAATCAGTAACGAAATCCATACTAATATGGGTCCAAGGCTTGGACGGAATGGGTAGTGGTCGCAGCAACCCTGCTGGAGTTCTGCGGGAGGATTTGAACTGAGAACATAAATCACAGGAAGCAATAAACTCTTTGACGTCTCTCCTCATTGAAGGCCACCAGTAACTACGAGAGAGAATCTCAAAGGTCTTGTGTTCACCGGCGTGTCCAGAAAAACGAGAGGCATGGAACCACGAAAGGATTTTCCTCCTCAGAGTAGGAGGCACGAGGGTCTTCCCAAATGGTAGCATTTTGGTGGATGAAGCAGCCAGAGAAATACATTTGGGGTCTAGAATAGCATGGTTGGGAACCTCTTCTACATCAGAGGACGTCACAAAAGCTCGAGATAGAGCGTCAGCTTTCTTGTTCTTAGCGGCTGGTTTGAAGGTTATAATTAATTCAAAACGGGAAAAGAAAAGAGACCATCTTGCTTGACGGGGGTTCAAGCATTGAGCAGATTGCAAATATGACAAGTTCTTATGATCCGTGAAGATCGTCACCGGATGGCGAGCTCCTTCCAACAAGTATCTCCATTCCTCTAATGCAGCTTTGATGGCCAGCAACTCCTTGTCCCCAATAGTATAATTTTTCTCTGCGGGCAGAAGACCCCGAGAGTAGAAGGCACAAGGATGTAATTTTTGTTGCTCCGAGCGTTGGGAGAGAATAGCTCCTAAGCCCACATTAGAGGCATCTACTTCTAGGAAGAAGGGGAGTGTCACATCAGGCTGTCGCAGAATGGGAGCAGACGAGAAGGACTCTTTGAGGATTTGAAAGGCTTGGAGAGCCTCAGATGACCATTGCTTAGTATTAGCCCCTTTCCGAGTTAGGGCCACAATGGGAGATGCAATGGATGAAAAGTCTTGAATGAAGCGTCTATAGTAATTGGCAAAACCTAAAAAACGCTGGATGGCACGAAGAGTAGTTGGCTGAGGCCAATGTAGTACAGCATTTACTTTGTCTGGATCCATCTTCAGGCCAACTCCGGAAACTATATACCCCAAGAATGGAATCTGGGGTAACTCGAATGAACATTTTTCCAATTTACAGAACAATGAGTTTTTCCGTAGTCTGGAGAGGACCTCTGCCACATGTTGGTGATGAGAAGGCAGGTCCTGTGAGAAGATCAATATGTCGTCCAGGTAGACAACGACACATACATATAATAAGTCCCGAAAGATCTCATTGATGAAACCCTGGAAAACAGCGGGGGCATTACACAGCCCGAAGGGCATTACTAAATATTCGTAATGCCCATCTCTGGTGTTAAACGCGGTCTTCCATTCGTCACCGGAACGGATTCTAATTAAATTGTAGGCACCACGAAGATCCAACTTAGTAAATATCCGAGCTCCCTTGATGCGATCAAATAGCTCAGTGATCAGCGGAATGGGATACCGATTCTTGATAGTAATGGCGTTGAGTCCACGAAAATCTATACAAGGGCGTAATGATCCATCCTTCTTTTTGACGAAGAAGAACCCAGCTCCAGCGGGAGAGGTGGAAGGTCGAATGAACCCACGCTGGAGATTCTCCTGTATGTACTCAGATGTGGCTTGAGTTTCAGGTAACGAGAGAGGATAGACCCGACCCCTGGGAGGAGTCTTGCCAGGTAGAAGGTCGATCGGACAATCCCAAGAACGATGAGGAGGAAGACGTTCAGACTGAGCTTTATCAAACACATCGGCAAATGAAGCATACTGAGGAGGGAGTCCCGGGGAGGAAGATGAGATGGAAGATTGCTGTACTTTAAGAGGAATAACTTGAGAGAGACAACGATGGTGACATTCAGACCCCCAAGACGTAACTTGAGGGGTGCGCCAGTCAATCTGGGGAGAGTGACACTGAAGCCATGGAAGGCCTAAGACAATCGGACTTGTCGTAACTGGAAGAATTAAAAACGAAATTTCTTCATGGTGTAGTACACCAATCTGAAGGGTTACTGGAGACGTACTCTGGGTGATGAGACCATTGATGAGGCGTGATCCATCTATAGCCGTCACAGTAATGGGTGTTTTTAAAGTGATCACTGGTAGGGACCATTGATTCACTAGTGATTTAGAAATGAAATTTCCTGCTGCTCCGGAATCAATCAATGCCTGTGACTCAAAGGATTTGGTAGCAAAGGAAATCGTAACATCAAAAGCGCAGACTTTAGATTTCATAGACAATGGAGAGGACTCCAGGGACCCTAACTTCACCTCTCCAGAACTAGTTAGGGCCTGGCATTTCCCGATCTCTTAGGGCAAGAGCTGAGCATATGTGTGGAATCAGCACAATAGATACAGAGTCTATTCTTTACTCTTCGTTTCCTCTCCTCTGAAGATAATTTGGAACGTCCTATCTCCATAGGAATCACAGAGGATGGAGCTGGACGAAATTGAGGATTTAAACGAAGAGGTGCTTTAACAGCCATTGTTTTCTCAGACTCTCTTTCACGAAATCTCATATCTACACGATGGCAAAGAGAGATCAAATCTTCTAGTGACGAAGGAAGCTCTTGGGTAGTCAGTGCATCTTTAATTTTATCGGAGAGCCCCTGCCAGAAGGCGGCAACTAATGCTTCAGTGTTCCACTGAAGTTCAGAGGCTAAGATCCTAAATTGAATGACATACTGTCCTACTGTATGGGAACCTTGTCGCAAACGAAGGATGCTGGAAGCAGCAGAGGTCACACGACCTGGTTCATCGAACACACTTCGGAACGTGGAAATGAATTTGGCACTATCTTGTAGAATTGGATCGTTTCTTTCCCACAGAGGGGAGGCCCAAGCCAGGGCTTGTCCAGAAAACAATGAGATAAGATAGGCCACTCTGGAACGATGGGTAGAAAAATTTTGAGGTTGGAGTTCAAAATGGACTGAACATTGGTTAAGGAAACCTCTACAAGTTTTGGGATCCCCGTCGTATTTTGACGGAGTAGGCAGGTGAAGCGTAGGAACTGTAGACACCTGGGATGGCACTGGGGAAACGGAGGAAAGCACAGGAGCTTCAATATTAGCTGTAACAGTCTGTCCAGATGTTCCTTGGGAGGTTAACGATTGGTAACATTGAAGTAACAGCTGTTGGCGAGCATCCTGTTGCTCCACACGGCTGACCAGATGCTGCAGCATCTCTTTAGCGGTAGGTTCCGTATCTGGGTCTGTCATGGCCTGATCTTACTGTCACGGGCACTAGGAGTCTTTACCCAGGGATCACCAGGTGATAGGCTTACCAGAGCAGTATAGGTGGTAATATGGTACTCTGGTAGCAGGGTGATCACGGAACAGGAAATAGCAGATGATGAGATGCTCAGGAAAGTCTATGACTAGCAGCACTGGCAATATGGAGGTAGTAATACACGAGGAACTGTATGGACAAAGGACACGTGAAGGTAGTCAGTGGTCTGCGGTAGCAAGTTGTACCACTGCTATAGTGAGGAGGAATGTCCAACAGAAACGAGGGGGTGATGAGAGTCAGCGGTCTGCGGATAGCAAGTTGTACCGCTGTCTGAGCGAAGTAATAGAATCCAAGTGGAGGTATCCGGGGAGTCAGTGGTCTGCGTTAGCAAGTTGTACCACTGCTATGTGAGAGGATACTGGAACAGGTGAAACTGGAAACAGGGGTCAGTGGTCTGCCATTAGCAAGTTGTACCACTGAATATATATGTGAGGAGGTGCACGAGGAGAGACTGCAACACAAGATATACACGGGCACCTTGACTTTGATCCACAGTAATATGCACAATATAAATGTATATATGACTGAACAACACTGCCAATATAGAAAGTCTCTAGAAGTAATCCAGCACGAGATAACACAGTCAATGATGGCAATAGACTCAGCGGATAGCACACTCCAGAGGAGAACCAACACAGTCCAGCAAGGTATGCAATACACAGCACAGTCAATGGGAAGTATGCATACCGTGGTTCAGGAGAAGGCAGTCAGACAGGAGTGCAGAGATACCTGAACGGCAGGAGGCCGGCAGGATGCAAAGTCCCTGGATGGGTGAAGCGGTGGTCTAGCAGGTGCAGCGCACAGGTAGGTAGACCAGCAGGGAACACAGGAAGGCGTGGAGAGCGGATCAGCAGTAGATGGATGAGTAGCGCTGAGGAGTAACAGCAGCGGGTCTCTGCGGGAACACGGAGGTAGCCAATAGCAACCAGCAGGTGCAGTAACGATGGGACACCGGAGCAGAGTTGAACTGGAACTGTTGATCACGGAGAGTAGCGGGTAGCAATAGTGGCAGCAGACTCAAGGAAACACGGGAGAGTTGACAAGGACTGAAGACTGAAGCGCACAGAGGCAGCGGATAGGAATCAGCCAAACAGTCACGATGAAACACAGACGAGTTGCAGGTTGAAGATTGTAGAGCACGGAGGCAGCGGATAGGAATCAGCTAGCAGTCACGATGATGAAACACAGACGAGTTGCAGGTTGAAGCCTGTAGTGCACAGAGGCAGCGGATAGGAATCAGCTGGCAGTCACAATCATGAACAGGTGAGTGGATGTGAATGAAAGACTGTAGTGCACGGAGGCAGCGGATAGGAATCAGCTCACAGTCACGATGATACAGTAGATGGTAGAAGTGGTATGGGAACCACAGTAGTAGAAGTGGTTTGGAAACCACAGAGGTAGAAGTGGTTTGGAAACCACAGGAATCAGCTGGGCTGAATAAACGAGGAAACACAGGAACACCTTCAGAGACTCATGGGGAATGAGACTCCAAGATCAGGCAACGTGGTGTTGACCACAGGTGCTTAATATAGGGAGGTTGCCTGATCTGCCAATTAAGTTAAAGGAACATACACTGAAGGTTTAGAAAGGGCTGCGCATGCGCAGTCCCTCAGGATGGAGGACGGCCACGGTTCCTAAATGTCCGGGAAGAGGCACTCACGGTCCGGTGAGTGACAGAAGTGGTATAAATGAGGCGTGTGTTTTATTTAAATTTTAGCTTGTGGTACTACATAGCTCAGTAGGCCCTGGGTGTCAGAGCATGCTGGCACTTGTGGTTCTCCAAGTGCTAGCGCCATTTGTGGCGCCTTATAAATTAAAGATAATAATAGTAATAAATAGTGGCAATGCAGTGGCAGAAAAAATAGCAGTTTATTAAAGTAAAGGTCACCTTTAAAATATACTGACAGAGCACTGGCTGCCATGGATATGCTAGTGCTTGTAGTTCTGCAAGCACCAGCATGCCCAGACTGTTGATGGCACCCTGTGCTGGCTGGGACCTGTAGTTCCACAAACTAAAATAGTGTTTACGCTATTATTAACCACTTTATTAGCCCACACCCACCGTCCAGGGGTGTGGAAAGATCCCTAGTGCTTTTAGCATGGTACTGGATACGCCAAGGGAGGGCCATACATTTTTACTTGTGGACCCCAAAAATCTAAGGAATCCAGCTGCGTGCTGAACAGCCTGGGGCTGGTTTGTCATTATGACAGAGGGACCCCATACTGCGGGTTCTCCTGTTATAGTGCCATCAGCCCCGGCTGGCTTGCCTAGTTCTGGTTATCATAAAATCTGGAGGACCCGATGCTTTTTTTCCCTTCTGATATTGCAACAACAGGCATTAGACTGGCAGCACAAAGGTTAATATTGTTGGGAGATTGCCCCCACCACTTTTTTTTTAATTCTATCTCTTAACAATGTACAGTCATGGCCAAAAGTTTTGAGAATGACACAAATATTATTTATCACAAAGTCTGCTGCCTTAGTTATTATGATGGCAATTTGCATATACTCCAGAATGTCATGAAGAGAGATTAGATGAATTGCAATTAATTTTAAATTTCCTTTTTGCCACCATGACAATGAACTTTATCCCAAAAACAAAATTTCCACTGCATTTCAGCCTGCCACAAAAGGACCAGCTGACATCAGGTCAGTGATTCTCCCGTTAACACAGGTGGGAGTGTTGACGAGGACAAGGCTGGAGATCACTCTGTCATGTTGATTGAGTTTGAATAACAACACAAAAGTGGAAGTTGCTCAATCAATTTATAGGTTCAAGCAGGTGCTTGAAATGGTGGGGTTATCCTGAAAGGAACAAACACAGAGAAAAATCCCCTAGCACACTGCTATAGCCAGCAAAGGAGCTCCCATTTCTACTTAATAAAAATGCAAAAGTCTCAGTTGCACACATTTGCAATGTATGTTAAGCCACCCGCCACTCCACAGCGCTTTTGCTAATAGGGTGGTCTTAACTCTAAACAGTGATAGTCCCATATATTTGGGCCATATATGTGTTTTTAATAACAGACTGGAAGCTTTACAAGGAGGGTGGTGCTTGAAAGCATTGTTCTTCCTCTGTAAACCATGGTTCTCTGCAAGGAAACACGTGCAGTCATCATTGTTTTGCACAAAAAGGGCTTCATGGGCAAGGATATTGTGCTAATAAGATTGCATCTAAATCAACCATTTATTGGATCATCAAGCACCTCAAGGGGAGAGTTTCAATAGTTGTGAAGAAGGCTTCAGGGCACCCAAGAACGTCCAGCAAGCACCAGGACCGTCTCCTAAAGTTGATTTAGCTGCGGGATTGAGGCCCACCAGTGCAGAGCTTGCTCGGGAATAGCAGCATTCAGGTGTGAGCACGAACAGTGAGGCGAAGACTTTTGGAGAATGGCCTGGTGATAGGAAGGCCAGAAAAGAAGCCACTGCTCTACAGGAAAAACATCAGGGACAGACTGATATTCTGCAAAAGGTACAGGGATTGAACTGCTGAGGACTGGGGTAAAGTCATTTTCTCTGATGAATCCCCTTTCAGATTGTTTGGAGCATCTGGAAAAACGCTTGTCCAGAGAAGGAAAGGTGAGTGCTACCATTAGTCCTGTGTCATGCCAACAGTAAAATATCTTGAGACTTGTGTGAGGTTGCATCTCAGCCAAAAGAATGGACTCATTCACCATTTTGCCTAAGAACACAGCCATGAATAAAGAATGGTACCAAAACATCCTCCAAGAGCAACTTCTCCCAACCATCCAAGAACAGTTTGGTAATGAACAATGACTTTTCCAGCATGATGGAGCACCTTGCCATAAGGCAAATGTGATCATTCTACACATGCCCGAACTGACAGCTCGGGGATCAAAACATCAAAATTTTGGGTCCATGACCAGGAAACTCCCCTGACCCTAATCCAATTAAGAACTTGTGGTCAATCATAAAGAGGCGGGTGGACTAACAAAAACCCACAAATTCTGACAAACTCCAGGCATTGATTAGGCAAGAATGGGTGGCCATCAGTCAGTATGTGGCCCAGAAGTTGACTGACAGCATGCCAGGGTGAATTGCAGAGGTCTTCAAAAAGAAGGGTTAACAATGCAAATATTGAATCTTTGCATAAACTTAATGCAATTGTTAATAAAAGACACTTATGAAATGCTTGTAATTTTACTTCAGTATACCATAGCAACATGTGACAAAAATGTCTAAAAACACGGAAGCAGCAAACTTTGTGAAAACCAATACTTGTGTCATTCTCAAAACTTTTACTATGACTGTATAGACCCACAGGAATGGAATTGGACACCCAGAAATGGTATAGAGACAGGAGCGAAAAAGACCCTGCTCGTAAGAGCTTATATATAAAGGGATGGCAAACAGACTGCAGCCACAAGGGAAGTCAATGTGTAGTGTGGAAAACTGTGTAATTTCTTAGAATACTTATCAAAGTAAATCATAAGATAATTTTACTGGGATTAGATATAGAGGTTGAGTGACCTATGAGAAGTGTAAATTGTTCATAAACTAATCCTACTAATATTTGATATGGAGACTGAATGACTTATGAGAAGTGTAAATTGTGAATTATCGCTAAGATTCAACAGTCTGATGTGACAAAGAGGTTTTTTAGAGGTAAATTTAGTAAGAAAACTGCGGAAAGGGTATATTAATGGGACAGATAAAGGTCTACTATGGTAGAAATATACCCGTGGTATGCCTACCTCAAAATTTTCACAAATATGGTCACAGAGGATGCATTAAAGTAAATTGTTACTTATCATTGTAAAATTTACAGTCGGAAGAAACCTAAGGGTTCTGCATAATTTTATAAGATTATCAGAACGGGGCAGAACAACACTACAGTGGTAGAATTCCCTGCAGGATTACCTACCTTAACTACCTTGATAATGTTTCATAAATAGGTCACAGAGGATGTAAGTTTGTGTATAATTAGAGCTGACTGATGTGGAAAACAAATATACAAAACAAAAAAAAACATTTCCTATAGTAGGGATATTTGACATGTATGTGTTAAGACAACTGGAGAAAAAAATACTAAACAAGACAGGATGTAGTAATAAGTATGTTAGACAATTATGTATTTTAGAACATTGGATTGATAAATCTATCCACAATAATGTAAAAAAGAAAAAAAAGTCATAGTAAAAATGGGGATTCATTGTGGAAATGCAATATGCTAAGTGTTTTGGGAAGGAAAACTATTAATAAGCCACTTGAAATTCATGCTTGGCAAAGCATGAGGTTTAAACAATAACATACTGTATGTTTTTAATAAATGTGTTTATTTATTTTTTAATTTGAGATTATTTCAAAGGTCTCCATGCAGCAATAAAACAAACATTTTGAAATGGGAAATCTGGTCAGTATTTTAAAATGCTTTTTTCATGTTTAATTTCATCTTAATGTTATTGTATTGTACTTTGATTATATTTTTCAATATGAAAATTTGTTGTATTGTCTTCTTCTACCTCATTGTGTGTTTCCTTTGTAAGTTAGGTTTCTAAGTGAGAAATCTTACTGCAAATGTTCAGCCAAAGCTTTCCTTCTGAATACCGACAGAAACAGAAAGTCACAGAGACAGTGTTTAGTTAGTGACAGTGAGGACATTTTGCAGTATCACCCAGAGCCCCCTCCCTCCAAAGGAGCAGAGAATTTCACAGATAGTAAACTTCTGTGAGAGGTTTGACGTGAAGTAATACTTTGCCATGATATTACATTTTGCATGCAGAAAGTGAGATAAAGATAAGCATACTTGCCAACTTTCTAAAGTTGGCTTTCGGGAGCCTGCCGGAGGAGGTTGACGTGGTGGGGGGCGGGGCTTCAAAATTTGCGTCATTTTGGACCTGCCCCGTGACGTAATGACGCAATTCCCGCTATTCCCGGTGAATTGCAGCATTTTGGACCTAATTCTGCCCACTTCACTAAGAAGTGGGTAGATGCGGTAGATTGCCACACTCTCCCGGGAGTCCGTGAGACTCACACGAAATGCGGGAGTCTCCCAGACATTCCAGGAGAGTTGGCAAGTATGAAGATAAGAAAGTTTTAATTTAGAGTTCAGTTTTTGAAAATGTGTTCAGAAATGTAAAATAAATACTGCTCTCACAGTACACACATGCAATCACCCTCTTCTCCAGCAGCACAGTACACTGTCAGAGATAAAAGGGTGGTGCACACTGTCAAATACAACGTATGCCACTCGTGGTTTAATGCTAAGCTTATACACACTCAAAGGAAATCTTCCTGCATGCATGTATTACGATCGATCAGAGAACAGAATAAACACAGCACCATCTCTTGTGTATAGAATCTGTTCTGTTTAACGCATACCAGGTTTCCCATTTTTATAGTACTTCTGAGGAACGTGTTGATGTGCAAAAACAGTTGATGTGTCACAAGATCAGTTTCCTGACAAGCCTGCGTTTGTACTTTATTAAATGTGAAGCATTCTTGAAGGTACACTACATTTCATATAAAAAACTTTGTCATTCTCTTCCTTTGATTCGCCTTTTAATCTAGAACCTCTAAACTATACCCTGCCTGTAGTCCTATTTGGCTCCTGTGTAGACCCTACTTCCCAATATAATTCCCTAAAGGTTTTATACAATGGAATCTTATAGATTCATTCAAGCCTAGTGACCGTTCCAAATAGAATCTCACCCTAACTATGGATTTCATGGGGAAGGAAAAAGGAAAGGGAAGGAGAAAATGCACTCGGCAAGTGTTATATGTCACTTATTTCACAATCGGAGGGATTGTTCATTGTGCTTTATATCTTCATTTGGGTAGGTTCCTGTAAATGAGCATGTGGAGTCCTAGGAAAAGGTTCTTGGTTTCTGCACTGATTACAGATGGCAGTAGTACTGATCATTCCAAAAATGTCATACTAATCAGATGGGGTGTACTGTACAGTGGTTAAGACAGGTGTGGTAGCTTTAATTTTTCTGGTAGAAAAACACTTAGCTTTAATACACTTGTTGATAAGCCACATCATCAGTTTTACTAGTATAAATATACAATATGGATTAGTAACAGTCCTTGAAATACAAAATGTATCAGATCTGATATCCATACTCCTATACCCTTCAACCAATTGGCCAGGTTCAGTCATATAAACCATCCGTCTAGATAAGCTTCTCCAGTGTGCTCCTTTAAAAATGTATATTTCATGTCTCTTATTTCTTGTAAATGTTCATCGATTATTTCCTCTGGGTCATCTGTGTCATTAAAGAAAAAGATGCAACACTGGGCTCTTTGTTAGTGGGTCTCTGGCACCATCTGATAAACCTTTCTCCTGGAGGGTGTCCACAATATTCAGAAATACATTTCTGTATTGGGTGTAAACCCCTACAGTCATGGGTTGCTCTTTCCTTTATGTGTTTTAGTTGAACTTTCATATTGGAATAATTCTCATTATACATAATGATCTCTACACTACTATTGGTGTGAGTCTGGTTTTTCCAGGCCTGGCTTTCTTTTGTAGACTGATAAGCACCTACAGCCCACATCAAAAGAAAATAACTTGCAATCAATATACCTCACGGCAATATTATTGAACACCACTCTCTTGTGTTCTTTTGACCTTTAAGTAACTTGTACTTATACATTTTACTCAGACACCCCTTATCTGAAGATCTTGCAGTGCGAAGAGTGTATCCAGGTGTCTCGTCCTTGCACCTTCACTGCCGTGAGAGTCGTCAAAAAAATCTGTTATGGTAGTTCAAACCTGGGTTTTTCTCACATGTTTTCTTTACAACAGCCCAATCTCCAGGTTCCAACCGATGAATTTTAGAATCCTGGTTTGGATCTGGAATAGAAGGGAACACCTTGCGGTGGATGTTTGTCAATTGTTTCCTGTTTCTGCCATTAGTTTCTGCATTTTCAGTTTTAATGTACCATTCAGTCTTTCTCCCCACCCACTGCTCTGGGGGTGGCACCATCTGATAAACCTTTCTCCTGGAGAGTGTCCACAATATTCTCAAATACATTTTTGTATTGGGTGTAAACCCCTACAGTCATGGGTTGCTCTTTCCTTTATGTGTTTTAGTTGAACTTTCATATTGGAATAATTCTCATTATACATAATGATCTCTACACTACTATTGGTGTGAGTCTGGTTTTTCCAGGCCTGGCTTTCTTTTGTAGACTGATAAGCACCTACAGCCCACATCAAAAGAAAATAACTTGCAATCAATATACCTCACGGCAATATTATTGAACACCACTCTCTTGTGTTCCTTTGACCTTTAAGTAACTTGTACTTATACATTTTACTCAGACACCCCTTATCTGAAGATCTTGCAGTGCGAAGAGTGTATCCAGGTGTCTCGTCCTTGCACCTTCACTGCCGTGAGAGTCATCAAAAAAATCTGTTATGGTAGTTCAAACCTGGGTTTTTCTCACATGTTTTCTTTACAACAGCCCAATCTCCAGGTTCCAACCGATGAATGTTAGAATCCTGGTTTGGATCTGGAATGGAAGAGAACACCTTGCGGTGGATATTTGTCAATTGTTACCTGTTTCTGCCATTAGTTTCTGCATTTTCAGTTTTAATGTAACATTCAGTCTTTCTCCCCACCCACTGCTCTGGGGGGATGTAGTGCTGACGTGATACCCACTTCTTCTAGAACCTGCTGTAGTTTCATGCCCATAAAATGGGTACCTCTGTCACTCTCAATCACTTCTGGAAACCCATATAGACATAATACTTCTGAAATTTGTTTCTTTGCCATTGCTTTGGTGGTTGCTGTTCTACAAGGCCACACCTCCACTCAGTGACTAAATAAGTCAATGTACACGAAGACATACTCACAGCCAGCTATTTTTGGAAACTGTATGAGGTCAATCTGCAGCCTTTGGAAAGGGTACAGAGTCTGTGGGGTACTTTTGGGTGGGACTTTTACAGTCTTATCAGTATGTGAAGTAAAGAATAAATGGCATACATCCAACTCTAAATGAGGCCCAAATTGTCATTTATGTAAGTGCAAAAATGAGGTGCCACATCACATTTCATTATGCAGAATGCAACCTTCTGGCTCCTGAAACTGCCCTGTTAAAATCCTTCACATGTTGGTCTGCAGAATTATGTGTTCAGTTTGAAAGGCGTACAGTGGAAAGAGAAAAAATAATAATATATCATTTTTCAGCCCACCACCACTATAGTGCAACCTGTTTCATATTTTACAACTTTTACATTTTGCTCCTGAAATGCTTCATATACAAACCTTTTTATGCCTATTTATGCCTAAAATGAATTTTGAGATCACACATTCACTTTCCTGCCTAAAATGTTCCTAGACAGAGCAAAAGGTGTCTTATCACAGGTGTAAGATTGATTATTGCAGATTTTTTGTCCCCTCCAAAGTAAGTACTTTTAAGCAGTGTAAGAGCTTCTTTCTTTTGAATGTGGGTTTAATATAGAGATGCTCACTGACCCCCGTGTTTTGGTTGTGGTTTTGGTTTTGGATCTGGATTACCATTGTGTTTTGGTTTTGGTTTTGCCAAACCACCCTTGCGTGTTTTAGTTTTGGTTTTGTTTGGTTTTGTTTTGCAATTTTGTGTAAAAATCAATGTTTTGGGGCATAAAATACCCAAATTTAGTGCTCCACCTGTTACTTGGACAAGTAATATAATTGTAAAGCTAATAAATTATCAAAAAAACAGTTTAATTCCTGGTAGGCCATCAATAATTCTGCACACAAACCAGATTGTCTTCCTCTCCATCTATGCATTATGGCAATGCAGCCATCGTCTTTGGGTGTATATTACACCCTACACTTATAGTTAAATATGTAAAGAAATGGACAAAGGCAGTTTGGTTTCTGTCTCTCTAGGCCCCTCTCCAGTTGTTGTAAATACCAAAAAATTCAGCCGTTATAGACTGTACAATATTAATTGAAATTAGAGATGGGCGGGTTCGGTTCCCCGAGAACCAAACCCACCCGAAATTTGCCTATCCGAGTACCGAGCTAAATAGCTCGGTACTCTCCCGCCCACTCCAAATCCAAATTGAGGCCGAACGTCATTGTGATGTCGTCGGATCTCAGGGCTCGGTTCTCGCGATACTTCAAGATTATAAATACACGCCTCCACAGCAATCCATCGCCATTTGACAGAGGGAGAGAGCAGGGTGTAGTCACAGGCTGATTAGAGCAGGGACAGAGAATCCAATATTCTTCTTGCAATTGCTCTAACAAAAATTGCTAGAGAAGAGAGGAGGATAGAGGTTTATTATTTTTTTGTAATATTTGGCACTCCCCAGTGCTTTTGGGGTATCCCCCATAATTGTGCATAAATATTTCTGGCTATCAAAAGTCATATCTGTCAGCAGTATCTACCAAATATTTTTTAGCACTCCTCAGTGCTTTTGGGGTATCCCCCATAATTGTGCATAAATATTTCTGGCTGTCAAAAGTCATATCTGTCAGCAGTATCTACCAAATATTTTTTAGCACTCCTCAGTGCTTTTGGGGTGTCCCCCATAATTGTGCATAAATATTTCTGGCTGTCACAAGTCATATCTGTCAGCAGTATCTACCAAATAATTTTTAGCACTCCTCAGTGCTTTTGGGGTGTCCCCCATAATTGTGTATAAATATTTCTGGCTATCAAAAGTCATATCTGTCAGCAGTATCTACCAAATAATTTTTAGCACTCCTCAGAGCTTTTAGGGTGTCCCCCATAATTGTGCATAAATATTTCTGGCTGTCAAAAGTCATATCTGTCAGCAGTATCTACCAAATAATTTTTAGCACTCCTCAGTGCTTTTGGGGTGTCTCCCATAATTGTGCATAAATATTTCTGGCTGTCAAAAGTCATATCTGTCAGCAGTATCTACCAAATAATTTTTAGCACTCCTCAGTGCTTTTGGGGTGTCTCCCATAATTGTGCATAAATATTTCTGCCTGTCAAAAGTCATATCTGTCAGCAGTATCTACCAAATAATTTTTAGCACTCCCCAGTGCTTTTGGGGTGTCCCTCATAATTGTGCATAAATATTTCTGGCTGTCAAAAGTCATATTTTTCAGCAGTATCTTACCAAATAATTTTTACCACTAGAAGTGCTTTGCGCTCAGAATGGATTCAAAGCAGTCCACATATGATCAGAATGAGCAACCAGGTTCTGTCACCAGTCCTGATGTTAGTGTTCCCAGTACGTCATCTGGGCAAGGCGATGTCAAACTACACAGTGTTTCGAAATCAGTCTGTCACTCACCGGACTGTTAGTGCCTCTAGGTTGGGACATGGGTCTCTCTCGCAACTGCCGGCGCCTCTCCTGAGCCGCGGCCGTCCGCCATCTTGACTAAGATTGCGCATGTGCAGAAACCCTGAACTGTTAATACCTCGCCTTTAGTCTCATTGGTTAATTGATCACCTCTCAGTACTTAAGGCACCTGTTGCCCTATTACCTTTGCCTGTTCTTGGTTCTCATTCCTTGAGACTCTGAGGTGTTTCCTGTTTCTGCTCGTGTTATCCGTTTGCTCCTGGACAAGTCTCCTCTCCACATCGGTAGTAGAACTTACCCGTTGCAGACGACTCCCGCTACCTCCGTTACCTGCCTGCTTCTGGACAAGTCTTCTCTCCACATCGGTAGTAGAACTTACCCGCTGCAGACTACTCTCGCTACCTCCGTTACCTGCCTGCTCCTGGACAAGTCTCCTCTCCACATCGGTAGTAGAACTTACCCGCTGCAGTCTACTCTCGCTACTTCCGTTACCTGCCTGCTTCTGGACAAGTCTTCTCTCCACATCGGTAGTAGAACTTACCCGCTGCAGACTACTCTCGCTACCTCCGTTACCTGCCTGCTTCTGGACAAGTCTCCTCTCCACATCGGTAGAAGAACTTACCCGTTGCAGACCACTCGCGTTGCTCCGTTACATGCCTGCACCTGGACAAGTCTTCCCTTCACATCAGTGGTACAACTTGCCTATTGCAGACCACTCACGTTACTCCGTTCCACGCCTGCACCTGGACAAGTCTTCCCTTCACATCAGTGGTACAAGTTGCCTATTGCAGAACACTCACGTTACTCCGTTCCACGCCTACACCTGGACAAGTCTTCTCTACACATCAGTGGTAAAACTTGCCTATTGCAGACCACTCACGTTACTCCGTTCTATGCCTGCGCCTGGACAAGTCTTCCCTTCACATCAGTGGTACAACTTGCCAATTGCAGACCACTCACGCTATTCTGTTACACACCTGCGCTGGACAAGTCTTCTCTACATATCCGTGGTGAAACTTACCAGCTGTAGACCATTCATGTTTCCATGTGATATAGCTACTACTCTGTATGGTACCTATTAGCTGGACTAAAGTCTACAAGTGCCTCTGTATTGTAGCTGTAAGTCGCTGACTCTTCTACTATATTGTTGATTGGTCTTTGCCTAACGTTATCCAGTTATCAAGTACTGGCCTGCTATATGCTACCTGTGTGCTGAGGCACTTGGACTCTTTCCTCATTTTATCCTGTTTACTAAACTGCTGTACCATCACAGTTCAACGGTGCCAAGACTCAGGATTTATACTATTGACATTCCTTTCCTCTATTCTACTGTATGGTTCCACTGATTCACCACACTACCCAGAGGTCCGCACTTCTGGTAAGTGTAGCTATACCTGGGGAATTCTGGGTAAAACTCCTAGTGCCTGTGACACAGTCCAAAAAACAAAAACCCCCCAAAAAATTACCGTTTTGAAACGAAAAAGAAGTGTTACTGAGCAAAAGTTAAGTGCCGATAAAAAAAAAATTGCCAACATGCCATTCTACACACGCAGTGGCAAAGAGAGAATGAGGCCTTCACCTTTGGCTATTAGTGGCAGATTCAAAAATGTTACCAAGCCTACAAGTGGTGCACAACTACTGTTACGCGTCAAAGCTGAGCTGCAAGATAACAGTAAGGCATTAGAGGATAATGTTTGCTCTGAATCAGAAATGACACCAATCCCTGTGGAGAGTCCATCCAACAGTGGGATGTCTAATCGTGAGCATTCTGTTAGTGTACCTATAAAGAAGGGCCTTTTCAGCAGTTCTGCTGATGTCTGCCTGAACAGCCCGAGTGTAGTCGGTGATACACCAAGTGAGGATGACACTTTGGGCTAGATTTACTAAGTTGCGGGTTTGAAAAAGTGGGGATGTTGCCTATAGCAACCAATCAGATTCTAGCTTTCATTTATTTAGTACCTTCTACAAAATGACAGCTAGAATCTGATTGGTTGCTATAGGCAACATCCCCACTTTTTCAAACCCGCAGCTTAGTAAATCTAGCCCTTTGTCTTTGGAAGAGGATGTGGGGAAGATTTGGGTATCCGTCGATGAGGATGCGGTTGATTGTGTGAGTCCTACAGCAGTGTGGCACCAGTGGGAGCAGTTCTGGCACGTGAGGTTCTGGCACCAATATGCACTTTCCAAACACAAGCAGGGATGACGCAGGTGGCAGACCACAACAGTTTGACATCTGGGCTGGTTTGAAGGATTTGTCAAAAAAATGTGTGACCTTGACCACAACTCCAATTAATCCTACTATTAACATGCAAAGGATTGTGGAGGGCCTATCAGGGATTAAACTTTTTTTTTTCCTAATTTTCACTAATAATGTTTGTGTGTAATATACACCCAAAGACGAGTGCTCAATTGCTAAGAGTCATTGATGAAGAGGAAGACAAGAAGGCTTGTCTGTAGAATTTGCAGGCAAATTGTGCTGCGTTATATAGGTAACACCCAAAGAGAAGAGCTCCATTGCTCCATTGCTAATTGTAATTGCTGAAATAGAAATAATAGGGCTGACAGTCTAGGTCTAAATCTGCAGTTACATTTTATTGTACCATAGCTCACTGCGAAACAGGAGGCAGGGTTTAGTGATAATCTTCCACAAACAATACTAATTCATCCCACCATCATTGAAGTCTGTGTAGTATGATGTAATTGCCGATAATGGCCTTCCAAAGGGAATGACTAGTTGATTTTAGGGCAGAGCTGTCACGATTTTTGGGCAATTCTTTTACAGCACAGCAAATATCAAAATGTTGAGCGGACTCATCTGCATCACCACTGGGTGTCTTGGGAAAGCAATTTTTTTTACAACAAGGAGTTGCCATAGAAACTGAAGGAGAAGACGTCCAAACAAGATGTTGATAAGTCTGGGATCCTTGCAAATAAAATTAAGTATTTAATCTACAGTTAAAATATAGTTATCACATTTACTTTGTTTTATTGCGCACTATAATTGTCTGTAGCACCTTTTCAAAATGTATTATTAAGGCAAACACTTGACTCAAGCTAACCATGTCTGCACTTTCTTCACATGTAACTACTTCGCTGGACTAAAGTATATTCCCCTCAAATGCTAGTCTTCTTGCAGCTGCTGCATTCTCCTACATGCTGTTGCAGAAACCAGATATTGACCATAAATGTTTCTGGACACAAACAGCATCTCCTGCATGTCATTTTTAAAAAGTTCTGTAACACCAAGTTGATAGTGTGTGCAAAACAGGAAATGTGATGGAATTCAACCCCGCTGTAATGCTTGACCAATATTGGGGTTGTAATCAGAAATGACATATCCTCAGGAGAGTCCAAGCAGGATTAGCCATCTTTCAATGACATCCCTTAGTTTTTGGAACAGTTTGTCAGCTGTATGCCTCTTACTGAAGCCGCTGATACACAGAGTGGCCTACTTCTCAAAAATGTGACGTACCTGGGTACATGCTGCTGCTGTCCATGCTGGGGAAGGCGCATGACCAACCCAGTGGGCTTTCACAGTCATATAAGTCCTGCCAATCATGTGGATGTTAATTTAGCACGTATCAGCAACCTAAACTTTGTTGCAGACTAAGTACACCCCTTCATGGCAACAGTATTCCCTGATGACAGTGGCCTCCTCCAGCAGGTAAATGTGCACTGCCACACTGCAAAAAAGTTCAGGAATGGTTTGAGGAACATAACAAAGAGTTCAAGATATTGACTTGGCCTCCAAATTCCCCAGATCTCAATCCGATTAAGCATCTGTGGGATGTGCTGGAAAAACAAGTCTGAGTTGTGGAGGCCCCAGATCGCAACTTACAGGACTTAAAGGATCTGCTGCTAACATCTTGGTGCAAGATACCTCAGGACACTTTCAGAGGTCATGTGAAGTCCATGCCTCAATGGGTCTGAACTATTTTGGCAGCCAGAGGGGGCCCTACATGATATTAGGCAGGTGGTTTTAATGTTGTGGCTAATCGGAGTATATTAATAAGGTTGAAATAACTGAATGTCCAGAAAAGAAGTCTGAATTATTGAAGGTTTACTACAAAATAAAAGATAAACAATAACAACAAGTAAAACATCCATCTTACAAAATGAGAGTATACATCTCTTGTTGGCTTCAATCCAAAAGTTTCCCACTACATTCTTCAAACTTTGATATTTATGGGTTATATGTTAGACAACTAATTACATATTCATGATATTCTAAAACGCCCGTTCCTATTTCCAAGAAAACACAAGAAATTATTTCTTAAAGGAGAATCCTTCTATTCTCATAGTCCAAATGCATCAGTTACACCCTGGTGCTTGATCTCCATTGGTTGATTTCAAATTCAAAGATTAACTCGTCTTGCTTCATTTGAGTATTAGCATACTGAAAGCTATTTTTGCTGTGTCAGCCCTTGTCCATATTGAAATGTCCATACAGATCAGATACTTAAGACAATCCCTTTGGTTGCTATAGGATTATAACTCAGTACAATAGTTAGAGCATACAATCTTGATAACAAGATTGTGAATATCAACTTCTAGTATATGCAACGTCATCCTTAATTTTAATACACTTTGATACATATACATTTATATTGATTTCTAATACAAATGCCTGATTATATATTTTATCTAATTTAATAGCTATGCAAAAACACCCTTATTATATTGTCAGTTATTAGCTTCAGATATCAAATATCTTCCAACCTTATAATTGCTTTAACAATATATATTGTGACCGTTTGAAGGGAATAGGTGCCCTCTCCTATGGTAGCTGGTAGTAAACAGCAGCAATGAAGTCACACAAGTCCAGGGTGTTCAGTCCAACTGACCTTAGTCAGTTTTATTAAGCATGTTCAAAACAATTAAAGCATAAATAATAGGCCTTGCCTGTCCGGCACTAAGTAACCATTCATGAAGACCCTCTCTCTTGTGAAGGACCTTATGTCCCACATGCATAACAAACATATAGATAATTGCTCGCCATTAGCAGATTCTCTCTCAGGAGGCATCCAACCCCCTCCCCTGGTCTAAGAGAATGATTGAACTTTGCAGCCTTTTACTGGCACCACTCAGTTGCAACTCCTGATTAGCAGCAGACACACTGGTAATCTGGAAGACCCGGTTACAGGACTAATGGATGGTGCCCACCCTCTCTCTCCATCCATGACACCAGAGACCCTTACCATATTCTCCCACAGAATAGACACATTTTGTGAAGCTTGTCCCGCACACAAAAACAATCTCTCTGGTGTTTCACTGCACTCAAGGCAAAAAGCCTGGGACACATCCTTCTGCCATCTAGCACTAATCCAGTGACTCTCTCTCTCTCTCTCTCTCTCTCTCTCTCTCTCGAGAGAGAGAGAGAGAGAAACCTGATTGTTCTCCAATCCAAAGCAGTTACTAATCAGTCCGATCTTTACAGGCAGGAGGCTAGGTAGGAGGTGCTGCTGTGACTGGGCATGTGCAGCAGCTCTATTTTGGCTAATTTTTATCCTGCACTGTATGCAACAGCAGCAGCTCTTGAAAACAGTGTTTACTACTACTATTGTAGTGGTGATTCAAGGCCTGGCCTAGAGTAAGTAAGTGAGGGAGGGGGTTTTCAGGCAACTAGAAACTCCCCTATGTTCACGTCTGAGGAGAGTGTTTGTAAAAATTCTGTAACACTGTACAATTAAGGTTTCTTTTGTGTGTAGTTTAAAAGGAAATGTATGAAAGACGTGGTATGTGAAATTCTGTGGAACAGCATACTTTGGGTTAGAGACTTTATATGAGTGATAATAATATTTATATTTTTATTATTAAATGTGTGTATTTGCCTCAAATACACACATTTAATAGTAAATGCGATTTAAAACAATAAAAGTGTGACTTTGCACATGTTATACAGTACCTTTATTTCCACAAATAAATCTATTGTTTTATATTGCCAAAGTAATTTAATTTGTGGGCAGAATGTTTGAGGTTACAGCTCTTATAAATTACATCAATTCTGTGCACTGTGTAAGTATGGAGTGATTTAGAAATATCTAAATTTAATTAATATATCTTCTTACTTTATTAAACAAATAAGCTTTAATATCTGTATACTAAATTTGAGCACAACTACTATGATTGTTACAGAATATTATGCTTATTGGAGAGAAGGATGGATGCTGTACTGCAGGTCTATATATTTATGTGCTTTGTTGTATGCAAGGTATATTTTATTTCTGTCCTTGGCATATGGAATTTATATCATATTTAACTATTACTTCAGCAACTTGGGTTTATTTGTGATTCCTCTGTGAATATTTCTTGCATGCTTCTTTCACAGAATCTGTGAAAAATGCACATATATCCTTTTAACATTATAGATGCTTGTTGACTATATGCTGTGGGTGTTAATTTTGTGTAATAGAATATTGTGTCTATTGTGATTTATTGCATTTTGGTACACCTGACAAACTAATTTGCAGAGAATGTAATATATGTTTTCACTTTCAGTGGTTTAATGTAGAAGTGCTTTGTCATACAGGGGCTGACTGCTTAAGTTGCGGTTTTACAGAATATCAATTTTTGTAGCGAAAACTGCAGAAAGAGTGAAGATCTGGCAGTATGAGTTATCTGGCAATGCACAAGTACATAAAATAAGCGTGTAATCAATAATGCAAAAATAACGTATGAATCAAAGGAAATGTGACAATTTATAGACAAGACAGTTTAAGTTTTAAAAATAAAATAATCAGCTCAGCTAGCAGAATTTTATGGTATCATAAGATTTATGTGTCTTTTCTATGTTTCTAGAACATGACTTAACTTAATAAATTGTAACTTACTTTTTTAAGTTTGGATTGGAAAGTTAATAGCCAAAGGAAAAAAAAAGATAAATAGTACATATTGTGGGCTGAAGTTGAAGCTCATTGAGAGCAGATGTGCATTACATATTCTCCCCAATTTAATCTCAACTTGTCCCGCTAGTGCTTAATGGGTAAGAGCCAGAATTATGAAACAACACAGACACTGGTGTAGTTGTCAGGTATGCTGCGTTAAAATGGTACAGTACAATTAAGGGTGCACTACTGAACCTGGCTGCATTGAGAGGTTGTGTGTGCAAACACAGGTTGTTCACCAAAATAAAAAATAGAAAAATTAAAAAGTAAAAAATAACTATTAAAAAATGTGAATTAAAATAGAGTCAAATAATACTATGAATTTTGTAAATATGAGAGAAGATTAAAAAAAAAGGTGTATGCATGACTGAGCTGGGTTTGGGTGATAGTCAGTGTGAAAGGGGTGTCTTTTCTAATGGAATAAATTAAATACTTTAACAATCTGGAAAATTCCTGTGAGTGCCTCCTAATTATACTAATATATTTATATATATATATATATATATATATATATATATATATATATATATATATAAATACCTAATACTCCAGATTACTTCAGGATGGAAGAAGTGAAATTACCATATGGATTTAGGTAAGTAACAGAGTGGAAAATGAGGGATTGGTTTAAGTATTTATTTAAAATAAAGATAAAAACATACAGATTCTGTGTTGTTGTTTTCTTAAATTATCATCATCATCAACATTGATTTATATAGCGCCAGCAAATTCCGTAGCGCTTTACAATTGGGAACAAACAGTAATAAAACAATACTGGGCAAAACAGACAGACATAGAGGTAAGAGGACCATGCTCGCAAGCTTACAAACTATGGGACAATTGGAGTTTGATACACAAGGGTAAGTGCTATATCATATTGCATATTTTTCAGCTAGAATGCAAAGATAAAAAGCATTGAGTGGGCTGTGTGAGCAGTCACACAGCAATGTTGGTCAGAGGGTTGCTGTCTTGTGTTAGCTGTGTAGAGAGTGGCAATAGGGTAACCTAGGGAGATTAAGATGGTGGTTGAGGAATACTATAAGCTTGTCTGCAGTGGTGGGTTTTCAGAGAATGCTTGAAGGTTTGAAGACTAGAGGAAAGTCTTATTGTGCGAAGAAGGGAATTCCACAAAATGGGTGCAGCCCAAAATAAGTCCTGTAACCTAGAATAGGAGGATGTGATGAGAATGGAAGAGAAATGCAGATCTTGTGCAGAACGGAGGTGTCGAGTTGCGAGATATTTTGAGACAAGTTAAAAAATGTTTGTCGGTGAAATTTTGTTGATGGACTTGTATGTTAGTAGTAGAATTTTATTTTGGATTCGTTGAAAAACAGATAACCAATGTAGAGACTGACAGATTGGCTCAGCAGAGGAAGAACAACTTGCAAGGAAAATCAATCTAGCCACTGAATGCAAAATAGATTGTAGGGGTTTGAGTGCAATTTTGGGAGGACCAGTAAGGAGCAAATTTCTATAGTCAAGTGGAAGATAATGCAGGAGATAATGAGTGCATGAATTAAAGTTTTTGCAGTATCTTTTGTATGACACTTGTGTATTCTGAAACTGTTTATATATATATATATATATATATATATATATATATATATATATATATATATATATAAAAACATGATTTAGATATAGAGTTGATGTGAGGAACAAAGCATAGTTGTGAGTCAAGGATTACACCTAGACAGCGAGCTTGCGAGGTGGGATTTATGGTCATGTTGTCAACAGATATAGAAATGTCAGATAGGTAACTTCTGTTTTTGGGTGGGAATATTGTTAATTCTGTTTTTTAAAGATTGAGTTTGAGTTGCCGAGAGGACATTCAGGATGAAATGGCAAAATGACATTCAGTAACGCAAGACAACACAGATGGTGAGAGATCAGTAGAGGATAGATAAGTTTGTGTATCATCCTGATAAAAATCATACTGAAGTCCACTGGAGCTTATTAGTTTTCCAAGAGAAGTGGTGTAGATAGAGAATAGCAGAGGACCTATGACTAAGCCTTGTGGTACTCCAACTGATAAATGAAGTGGAGCGGAGTTGGATCCAGAAAAATTAACACTTATTAGATAGGTAAGATGAGATCCAGGGTAGGACAGTGCCTTCAAGACCTAGGGATTGTAGCGTTTGTGAGGAGAGAGTGCTCAACAGTGTGAAATGCAGCAGAGAGATCCAGGAGAATTAGAAGAGAGTAATGGACTTCAGTTTTTGCGGTGATCAAATTATTGACAACCTTGGTCAGCGAAGTCTCTGTAGAGTGTTGAGAGCGAAAGCCTGACTGAAGAGAATCCAATAGATTGTTTGCTGTGAGAGTGTGTGAGGTGAGTGTAGGCAATTCTCTCGAGCAGCTTGTAGCGGCATGGGAGCTGAGAAATGGGATGGTAATTTGAGAGAGAAAAAACAAACAAAATATCCCCTCAATGCCACTATATTAAAAATAATCAGGCATAGCAGCTGAGTCTGGAGACTGTAGCACTGGTCATATACAACAACCAAAAAGAAAATAAGAAAACAAAAATGAAGAGTCTGATAAATATATCTGAAACTAATCCAGAAAAATTATTAATGTGTTATTAATCTGTGATTAAAGATTAAATATAATTATGCTAAAAAAATCTAAAAAACCTGAATCTATAAAATGTTTCATGTTAAAGAAATATCTACATATAATAAATTGAAATCAATAAATATTAATGTGGATCCATTATATTATTCAAAAATCAGATCTCAAGATCACATAAAATGTTGCAAGTGACACCCTATAATTATTACATCACCATAGAAACATGTCTGCGCTAAGGCTAATGATGTAAGCCTGCATAAAGTCTATATTGGACAATTTGAATGTGAAGTTCTAGCTTTCAGATGATATTTGCAAAAATTAAAGTCCCGGGAAACAGAGATACTTTAACCAGTACATGTGTTAGGCAATTCAAATCTGTGTTCATTTAAATATGTTGAAAACATCCTGAGTAAGCTGATGGTCATTTATTGAGAAAACTCAGCTTGCTACTAATTAATAGCACAGAACAAAATGTCTAGTAATGGCAATCTCTGGCAGCTGTAGTGAATTAAAAATACCATGAGACACTGGCAGTCTGTAGTGTTTCACAAGGAATAATTAAAGTTCACACTTGTAGAAACAGACACAGTATTCAAAAGATGTAAGCCAATATTATTGATACTTGCCATCCAATATTCCTGATCTCTTGATGCTAGCAAACTCCAATTACAACTGAGACAAGCCCAGAGCCCCTCAGTGTGCTATCAGCAGGCAGATAAAGAAAGATTTCCTACCTAGCCAGTAGACAAATATTTAATATATATATATATATATATATATATGCAATTCTATGTTCAAGCTGCTGTACTCGCAGTGAGAATTCTGGCATTCTGGATACCAGTATGTTATTTTGGAGTAGTAATGCTGTTTGCCAGTGTTGAGTCTGTAGTCATTGTATGTTGTTTGCCAAGGTACAGAGTCTGAAGACTTTGTATGCTGTTCTCTAAGATTGTAGAGTGTGAAGTTTTGCATATTGTTTGCCAAGGTATTCAGAATCATAGTTGAAGCAGAAATTGGTAAACTGAAGAATCCCAGAGAGGGCACTGTCCAGAGTAAACTATATATTTGATAAAGACGCATAGAACAGGAGAGTGTTTTAAATTTCAAAGGTCCAATCAGGTCAAAAGAGAAGCACACCCTAATTTAATGAGACGTGTGCAATGACTCATGCTCACTACAGCTGAAGAGGTAATGTCAACATATACAGTTAATGTCTCATGCTCACCAAATTTAAAGAGGCAATCCCAATATCCTAAAAATAAGCTTGCTATATGCACATTCTTAGGTGTCTGTGCATTTTGTAGCAGATTCCAAGCATCTTGAAGAAACCATAAACTAATTCCCAATCAATTTCACAAGCTTAAGAATGCTTTGACATATAAGTTTATTTATGTGTTTCGTTGTATGAATACAACTTATTTGGATGTATAATGCAAGAAATCCGCTGTTTCAAGATTTATAGTGTCCATCTTAAATCAAATAATTTTTCTGCATGTGAAGCTGTTATTATTATCATAGGTAAGGTGCCACAGTGCTTTGCAGCGCTGTACTGTAGGGGGAATAGGACATAAATAAATCAGGAACATAGGTAAAGGTAAACAAAATAAAGGCAGACATGAAAATAAAGTGTAGGGAGTTCCCTGTTCATGAGAGAGCTTACATTCTAATTGGAAGAGGGCACAGCTATAACAAAAGTAGCAAGTGTTGCTCAGAGTGGAGATCGAGACAGTTGTAAACTCTAATAAAGATCGGGTTTTCAAAGACAGTCTAAAGATTTGAAGTCTGTGGGAAAGCCTAAATGAGCATGATAGGGAATTCCATAAGTGAGGAGCAACACAGAGGAAATCTTACTGGCGGCTGGGAGAGTTGGCTTCCTGAGACAATAGGAGAAGCAGTTTAGAGGGAGATCTGAGAGGGCCAGAGGAAGAGAATTTTGATATGAGATTTAAGATGCATTAAGGGGTGGAATTGTTGTAGGCTTTATATGTAGGGGTGTGTCACTTGAATAGGATTCTGGAGGACACTTGGAGCCAGTGTAGGGATTTATAAAGTAGTGCTGCAAATTTGTAAGCACATATCTCGATTCACAGACCTGCCAAATAAGAATTAATATATCTTATTTAAAACAATTTATTGTTTATGTCTTAAAGCAAGTTTATAAAACAAGAAGAAGATCGTAACAAAAACATTACAAAATACAGCCATAAATATATGTATCCAATTTAACATTACCTTAGAACATCTAAATATGTGATCTTCGGATAAAGTTTAAAACTTCTTAAACCCAGTTATAAAATGTGAATTAATTATTAAATGTATCCACATCATATTATGTAAGATAACCAAATAGCCAATCTATTCATCTCTCCACAGATATTCCTCCTGTTATAGTGTGACCAACCCAGCCTGGCATAGTCTCTGGTGCGGGATATTATTTTGCAGAGAGATTGCAAGCTCTTTGTGCCATTGAATTAGCTGTAATTATCCCAGGCTATAGCATGGCTGCTGAATAATTATCGTAGGGTGGGGGCCACACTTTAAAATTTTTTTTATATATATATATATATATATATATATATATATATATTTATTTATTTTTTTACAGTACTTAAGGTATGATTATCATCATCAGCACATTTGTATATACCAGACTGAAGAGAGATATGGCTTATTCTAGGTAGATTGAATGTCTAGGAGGTGTATTACTTTTATGTATACATGCCCCTACTGTATGTACTATATTCTATGTGCCCAACATCCACCTATCTAGGCATAGAGGATCACAGCTGCAAGTTACATTTAACTTAAAGTTCCACTTTACTTTACTGCGTACGTGCTGTAAAAAAAATATAAATTAAGCAGTTTGGAGTTGGATTTACATTCAACTAGAAATCAGCCCAATTATATTCCAGGATTGTAATTGTCAGTATGTTTTTCGCTTAATTGTTTTTTTCTGGTTTCTCTATGACATAGTCATCAGCTTTATCTGCTATGTAAACATTATATATAAAAGGTGCATCAATTGCAGATTATTTTTTCAAGGATATGTGTGATATGCATTTAAGATAAACATACTGCAACACATGGTCCTGAAAAATAATTAAAATGATTATTGAAGTTTGAGTTTACTATGACACCCCTGATTCACTCTATGGCATTGTCACAATAAATCAGTTATCAGGGAAGGGTTGGCACATTTTAGCCTGTGTTTAGACTTGACTCAGCAGCCTATTAGGAACATTTTAATGGAAAAAAAATGCAGGTGGTCAGTGAAAAACCCAAGGTAGCCCAAACCCAGCCTGCCCCTGCCAGTTATACAAGTAAGTAAAGGTTAATAGAATATAATGTTTGTAGCCATAAAATTGTTCTGTGCCTAGAGCCCAAATTAAGACTATAAGTAAGTATAAGTAAGTCTCTAAAATCCAAAATTATATAGAGAGAACAATATACGAATATCACATTTTATAAAACAGATCCTTCTGCTATAGTTAAAAGTATTTTTTGCTTACAAATCCAATTTGAAAGTTAACATGCCCTGATTATCTGACATCACTGTCGAATGGGAACAATTACACATACATGTACTGCTAAATGCTGCCGATGGCACAATTGAGGTAATATTGAATTACATACTGGAACAACAATGGAATTTCAAGCTAGAATGTCTGAAATATGAAACTCTTCCTTTGAGCAAAACAAAAATCGAAATTTTAATTTTAGAACTAGTCCTAAATAATGAACGATGATAAAATGACACAAAAATCATAAATAGTTAAAATTCATTATTTTATAGGCATCAACATTTTTTATACTTCACAGAAGAAATAATAGGCTATGGCGTACTTAATGATAATCTACATTATTAATCACTTTATTGATATACACAAATGATGAAGGTCACATTGAAGAAATATGATATTTTCTTTTGTTACATATTACTATGTCAGCCTCATTTAATATTGCATTATATTATATTAATAGATTTCAAGATGTTATAAAGCACTTTATGTAACACTTTTTTTTATTACTGCACATTGTAATCAAAAACTTAATAAACATAAAACTTTTATTGTACAAAATTTGTGTTAAACCTACAAGTATGAGAATAGTTTCTATTCATATAACACACATTGCTGAAAATGAACATTGCATTTACCTTATCTCTTCACTTGATTCATAGTTAGCTGCTTCCAATTACTCAACATATATTGTGTGTATTAATTTGTTCCTCTTTTATTTATCAAGGGCTGTTGTAAGATGTTAATGGGTCCAGTTCAAAAATCACCCTACACTCAGTGGCAGGCTGGGCTGGGGGCAGGGGGGCATCTCCCCCCCCAGGCTGGTCCTATAATGAGTTACCTTGGGCAGGGTCACTGGGCCACCTGCATTTTTTTTATTTAAAATAGACTGCTGAGTCGAGTCTTGCCTCCCGGGCTGAAATTTGCCACCCCTCTGCCTACACCGATTTGCAAGACCAAAAGGAACTTTTGCAGTTTTTCTAGTCAGCAGTGCAAGAAAAAAACATTTGTTATTACCTTTTACAGTGGCCCAAATTATACTGTGTGAAAGGTTCTTCCACTTTTAGATTTTAGAATTTGGGGAGGCAAGATTGGAGCTTTTAGGACTTGTGATAGTTTTAAAATGTAGACTCAGATTATAGTTTATAGGCTTGAATAAAATGATAGCTTCACTCAAACATGAAAATATTATCAATTTATAATAATAAAAAAACACACATACCCATATCTATCTACTGTTTGTCTCCTGGTGGTTGCTCCTACTGTCAGGAGCCAATGACTTCTTCTTCCTCTAGACACCCGCTTGTTGCAAGGCAGCAGAAACAGCGTCTCACATTAGGCGGTTACATGACTGCAATTCATTAGGGCTGGCTGGGGGTGTGTCCTTCACTTTGCTAAACTTTCTGAAGTTTGTTTCAGCATTCTGTTGGATTCTGTCCCTTGGCTTGTTTTCTGGTATATTCTCTGACCACTGCCTGTCCTGACCTTTGGCTAGTTTACTGGATTTCTCTCTGACCACTGCCTGTCCTGACCTTTGGCTAGTTTACTGGATTTTTCTCTAACCACTAACTGTTCTGACCTTTGGCTAGTTTACAGGATTTTTCTCTAACCACTGCCTGTCCTGACGTTTAGCTAGTTTACAAGATTTCTCTCTGCTGTCTGTCCTGACCTTTTGCTAGTTTACTGGATTTTTTTGTGATTGCTGCCTGTACTGATCTTTGGTTTTGTTTATAGGACTCTTTTTTAATTGTTTCCCTTATTGGTCCTGTGATTGTTATTTGTATTGTTCCTAGCCTGATCCTAGGCTCTTTTCTGCGTGTGCTCTATCTGCTGTCAGTCCATTAGTCATCTGGGACATTCTGTGTTAGCTATTGCATCTGCTGTACCACTAATTCAATCTACTCCTGGGAATCCTACTATCAGCCACGCTAGTTTCATGTATACATACACAGAGCCGGCACATATTGAAGTTCTTACTACTGTGAGTTAAGTCCTATACCAGTGTATTTATAGCTCTGATAAAAGAATGGCATCTGCTATAGGTGAAGATCTTCCCTTGCTGGTTCTAGGAACTCAAATAGTGCTTGATATCAGTCTTAACATCTACCATTACTTGTTTGCTGTCCTAATAATGATGTTTATAAGTCTCAGCCTTTAAAATATGTTAAGTAACGTAGCTCATTGCGCATGCGCAACGCTACTTGCGTAAGCTGTATTTACTGTATTACAGCTTATGCAAGTAGCGTAGCGCATGCGCAATGCGCTACGTTACTTGCGTAAGCACTAAGTACAGTAATATGTGATTTCCCCACTAGCGAGGGAAAATCCCATAATACTGTACTTTGCTCTTACACAAACAATGTAAGCTCAGTGCGAAACGGACCTCCTACTAGGTAGGAGGTGTTTGCGGCGGCTCAAGAACTTTTTTTTCTGCAATCAAGCACAAAGATTCGGGAAATTACAAATATGGGCCCCTTGTGGGCGAAGTGTTCCAGTTTCTCAAGAATCGTTTATGGAGGTATAAAATGGATGGGACTGGAGCAAGCCGTCAAGATGGAAGTATAAATATTAAGGGACTGGGGCAAGCCAGGACCTTGGTAAGAAGAAAGAAGACAGCATTGGTAAGTATTTGTTTTTTTTTATTTTTATTAAATAGATGTGGTAAAAAAGAGGGTGGGTAGTGTATTTATTGTGGGATTTTTATTTTTAATAAATATATGTGGTGTTTATGAGGGTGTTGTTATTTATTTAACTTTTTTCTTTGTGGAACTACAGGTCCCAGCAAGCCAGGGATGTCAGGGCATGTTGGCACTTGTGGTTCTCCAAGTGCCAACATGCCCTGGCTGCCGTGGGTATGCTGGTGCTTGTAGTTATACAATCAACAGCATGGCCACAGTTTTTTGGGCAACCTGGCTGGCTGGGACTTGTAGTTCCACAAACAAAATTGGTGTCAGTTTGTTTTTTAACCCTTTACCGCCGTATTACCCTACTACCCACAGCCCAGGGGTAGTAGGAAGAGCCCTAGTGCTATCAGCACTGGGCTGGTTCTTTCTAGGGGGGGGGGGCCCGCTCGGTTTTTTTGGCGGACCCCACTCCCTAGGGAATCCAGCCCAGCGCTGAACAGTCTAGGGTTGGTTAGTCATTATGGCAGGGGGACCCCTGACGTGCGTCCCCCTGCTATAGTGCCACCAACCCTGGCTGGTTTGCCTAGTGCTGGTAAAGTGAAAATCGGGGGAACCCCACGCAAATTTTTTCCCCGATTTTTACGGGACCAGCACTAGTCAGGCAGCACTAGGGTTAAGCATAAATAGCAGGGGGACCCCACGCTTTTTTTTTTTTTTACTTTTATCTATTCTTTAACTTTTAACCAGGGCCAGTGTAACAGTGATGTGTTGACAACTCACTGTTACAACACAGGCGAGTTTGCCAAACACAGGAGAGTTTGCTTAACTCGTGAGTGTTTACATCGCTCAAAATCGCCAAAGATGACCAGCGATTTTGAACATGAGTCTCAAAATCGCAGCTTGATACATTTCCATTTTTTTTTTAAAACTCGCGGGTAAACACCCGCGATTTGCCGCGATTTAAACACGCTGGCAAACTCGCACTTTGATACATTTACCCCTTGGACTATATAGGATTTATGATTAAAACTATTATGTTATGCATTAGGTTACTATTTTTTATTATTTTAATTTGAGTTTGGTCAACCAACTACTAAAACGAAGAGGTGTCTTGTCTCCTGAGGAAGTGCAACTGAGAGGGAGATGAGAAAAGTTCTTTTACAGCCTTGCCCATCAAGACTCCTTTAATAATAATTTTAATGGTGGCTCCCCTGTCCTGGTGGGTCCAGGGAAAATGCATGTTTAATCTGTTTGAATCTGTCTTATTTTTTGATTTCCAAAAAAAAAGCCTACAATCCATGTGTGGAAGTGAAACATGTGCGTTGGTCACCAACACACTTGCACAACATCAAAATATGGTAATGAATATATACAGCACAGCAATATCTTTTTTGCTTTATATATTGATACTCTTGCATTTCATTATTTTGCCAATGCTAACATTATTTGTGAAAATTCATAGTTTTATCCTTTGGCCTTAATGGCTTCTTATTAAAGACTTACCAATTGCACTTTATAATTACCCCACCTCTTTTTTGCACTGTTAATTCTATGTTACATGCTATTATTATTATTGTTATTCTCTTAGATTTGTGAGAAATATGTAGCATACATAACACAGGTACATAATGGTAGACAAAATAAATTAATAAAAATAATATAAAATGGAAAAGTGTAAGCAAAAGTACAAGGTAGACAAGGTACAGAACTGCTCATGAGAGAAGTTACAATCTAGTGGGAAAAACTATGTTACCATGCTCTGTGATTATTATTATTATTTTTATTATTATTATTATTATTATTATTATCATCTATAGTGCTGACATACTACGCAGTGCTGTACACTGAGGGGATCATGACATAAACATATTACATACAATGAAATATAAAAAAGATAAAAATGGCCCAGCCCAAATGGACTTTGTACAACATCTGATACATAAGGAAGCGGAATAACCAGTATAGCAGTTAGACATGAAAGTATGTGTTCTTATTGCAAGGCAGCAGGATTATGAGCTGACAATAATACAGTTTCCATGAAATAGTTATGTGAATTTGTAAAGCAAAATCAATGCCACACCACCAAAATGTTATGAGGCACATCAAGCACAAATTATTTGCTCCCTGTTACGGTCTACTAGCAACTTTCTGCATTTACATGCGGCTTTGTATTGGCAGCTCCTGTATCCAGGACTTTTGGACTTGTTACATTAAATGTATCATCTGGGGTTACCTCTATTCACCAGAGGTACTACTATTGTGCTTTTTTCTTTGTCATTACTAGGGGTTAACGTGTGTCACCAATTATCTCCTGCACCTGTTGATTCCCTATTAATACCTACCTCTCTCTATTACCTGTGCTGGTCATTGTTGTCTTCTTGCTATTCCTTATGGTTGTATTCTCCTGTTTCTCCTGTGCTCTGGGACTTTCACATGCAGCTGCTGACATCACTACACCAGATTTCTCTCCACTCAGCCATTCTTCCTGCATCCGCTGTATTCCTTTGTTACCAGTATTCAGCTTACTTAGAAATCCCTGTGCGATATCAGCAATATTTGTTTCATAGTATTTCCTTATGCTTTCATCACATCCCGGGCTCCATAGCTATTATTTCCATTGAAGTCTGACACCCCAGTCAACTTTTGAGCAGGAATATGTCCATGGTGAAATACCCGTGTCTGCTGAGAAATACAGTATTGCAGTCAGGGCCGGACTGGCCATCGGGCACTTCTGGCAAATGCCAGAAGGGCCGATGGCACCGTGGGCCGGTCCGGCTACCTGCAATCACCATTGTGCTAATTAAATAAAAAATAAATAAAAAAATCCTACTTGCGGTGGAGCCGTCATGACGTCACACGTCATGACGGCTCTGTGGGCGGGGCCGCGCTTCAGGTTTGCGGCCGCGCAATGTAACGTCAGAACGTTATGCGCGGCCGCGTAGGACTGTATCAGAGGGCGCACAGGTTCCCGGAGGCTGCAGAGGTGAGTACATTTTTTTTTTCCACAGCCAAAATGGGTCCAACGAGGCGGAGTCTCTGCATGGAGGGTCAATCTCTGAACGGGGGAGGCAGTACCCGATAATCTCTGAAGGGGGGGGAAAGAGGACCCGATAATCTCTGAAGGGGGGGAAAGAGGACCCGATAATCTCTGAAGGGGGGGGGAAAGAGGACCCGTTAATCTCTGAAGGGGGGGGAAAGAGGACTCGATAATCTCTGAAGGGGGGGGGGAAGAGGACCCGATAATCTCTGAAGGGGGGGGAAAGAGGACCCGATAATCTCTGAAGGGGGGGGGGAGAGGACCCGATAATCTCTGAAGGGGGGGTGGAAAGAGGACCCGATAATCTCTGAAGGGGGGGAAAGAGGACCCGATAATCTCTGAAGGGGGGGGGGAAAGAGGACCCAATAATCTCTGAAGGGGGGAAGAGGACCCGATAATCTCTGAAGGGGGGGGAGAGAGGACAGGACCCGATAATACGTGAAGGGAGGGGGAAGAGGACCCGATAATATTTGAAGGGGGGGGAGGGAGAGGACAGAATCCGATTATCTCTGCCGGGGGGGGTAGGACAGGACCCGATAATATGTGATGGGGGGGAAGAGGACCCGATAATGTTTGAAGGGGGGGAGGAGTGGGGCTGAAAATGTCTACAGGGTTAATGAAATGTCTTGGGTTAGGGTGGGGCTGAAAATGTCTGAAGGGGGGGGGGAGAGAGGGGCTGAAAATGTCTACAGGGTTGATGAAATGTCTGCAGGGGTGGGGCTGAAAATGCCTGGAGGGTTAATGAAATGTCTTGGGTTAGGGCGGGGCTGAAAATGTCTGAAGGGGGGAGAGAGGGGCTGAAAATGTCTACAGGGTTAATGAAATGTCTGCAGGGGTGGGGGGGAGAGGGGATGAAAATGTCTGCAGGGTTAATGCAATGTCTTGGGTGGTATTTAAAAAATATGGCAGTTTTGGGGGACATGATATTTTTTTTTTGTGGCAGTTACATGGCTGTTCAACTATCACTATTATATTAAATACCAGTGAGATGGGGCAGGTAGAGGTTAATATTTTATTGACCACAAATGTTCAGATATTACTTGTATATGCCTGTACAATGGGGTAGTGTTATCGGGCCATAATGGGGTGGTGTTTTTTTTAATTAAAGAACCTAATCATTCTGGATTTGTTAACATTTTGTAATTTAATACATTTTTTGCATTTTCAGTACAGGACTCCAAATTTCCAGAAGTCAGCGAGAAGACAACAAAGCAGCATGAGAGAAGAGCAAGAACAGGTAAGAGACAACCGTCTAATCAATCTAAATTGAATGCTGGAGAATATTTTAGAATATTTATATTTAGGAGTATTCCTATACATTGGGGGGGGAGGCGCTGTTGGTGTATTTCCCTACGGTGACTAAAACCCTTAATCAGGCCCTGGGTTTACTGTAGTCATTTTATGTTGTCTCACGCAGTCATAACAGTCCGCTTTTGTAAATGTAGCAAACTGCTTGGTACTTATTAATCTGTGACTGTGCTCAAAACATTTTCAGAATAGGTTTGGTTAGTTCGTGTCCAACTACATGTATCTGACAGTTCTTTCAATTGTTTTTCAAATGTGTTACCCATTTATGCTGAGGATGGTTATTTTAATTTTTTTACTTTTCTTGTGTCCTATTGATATGTCCGTATTAATCTCTGCAATGAAATGTCTTTTTATTATCCGTTATTTTATGATTTTGTTGTGACTGTGTATTCATTTATAATATTAAATGAATTTAACGTTTTGTACGTATCCCTGAATGTCTAATTGGCCATCTGTATGTATATGTTGTTTTTTTTTTATAATCTATTATATGTTTTTTATTAATCATCTTCAGCGCAGTTTGCTTAACCTTTTTTGTTCTATGTGTTGCAAATTCAGATGCTCTGGATTATTTGGATAAATATTATTTTAGCTAATGTCTTCACTTATCAGCCAGTTTTATTTGGTAAACTTGATTTCTAAATATTTTGTGTACATTTTTTTGGTTGAATCTGTTTCAATTCTGGTTTCTCTGGTGGATGGCTAAATTGAACAGATGCAATTTTTTAGTGGATGGGCTGACCGAATGGATTAGAGTGTTAAAATGTATTCTAAAAAAATAGTCAATTTAAATTACTAATATGTTGACAAATCTCATTTAGTCTTGTATTAGTAGTTAATTTATGTAATGTTTGTTACATTTTAGGCTTATTGGTCAGGACAAGTTAAAGTGGTGTATTCTCTTCTTTGTTGAGGTTTTGTGAGCTTTGATTGGATTTTTACTCTTTCTGGTATCTTTGGATAAGTTCAAGGAATGAGTGTTGCAAGGAAAGTCTCTTAGTATTTTATAATATTTTCTGCCATCTACTCACAGTTAAGGTCAGGGCCCCGGAATGAGCTGCAGCATTGTAAATCCTTAGTCTCAGCCCCATGAAAGCGGGGGACCCAGGGCACGTACCCTTGTGACCCCCCTTAATCTGACTCTGTATATCCCACACAAAGGAATAAAATTTTAGCATGTTGGTACAAAAGTAGACTCGCTGATGCACTTAACTTGTTTTCATGAAGGAATCTCCCATCAGTGAAGAGGAGGGACACCATTATCCCAGAGACAGACAGCAGTCAATATACCTTTCATAAGGCACAGCATAGCATTGAGTGGAGGCATTTGACTGAAAGTTGAGCAAAAATAGAAGAGCATCTAACAAAATTAGTGGCCTTTGCTCCTTTGTCAGGTGAGATATATATATATATATATATATATATATATATATATATATATATATATATACTGAAATCTCACAATTTACACAATTTATTGGTTAATTTATCAACAATATTAAAAATAAACCCAAAATTGTGTCCCTTGAAGAGTTTTTGTACCCTGTTGGAAGAAAGTATGGACTCCAAACCAAAACGAAAAGATGGAGCTGAAAAAATCAGGGAGAAGAAAAAGAAGACTCTTGAAGCTGATGCCGAAAAATGCGTTAAAATAACTGATATGTTCAGTCGTCATCAACAAGGTCACACTATTCCTGGGAAAACATCCACGGAAGAAAATGTTTCAGAAATGCAAATTGATCAAGAAAGTGAAACTCAGTTATGTATTCCAGAATCCCCAAGCACCAGTCAACAGAAGGAACAGTCAGTTATATCTGTGCATGAGCACCAAATTGCTGCACTAGCGTATGGTCTAGTACCCGAACAAGATGTCAGCGTTGTCATGAAGGAATCCTTGCCAGAACAAGAGGGTGAAGAAAGGCAATTTTTTTTGGAAACCAGTAGCTCTCCATGTACACAAGTTTTAGAGTCACAGTCTCCATTCAATTACTTTGTTCGGCCGAAAACAAATCAGCTAGCTTTATTTTTTAGTTATCACCCAAAACAAAACATAAGTGATCATATCATAAAGAAAGCTGTCCTTCGCAAAGATGGATCAATCCGCAAGTGGCTGACATACTGTGAGGTCCAAAACGCTGTATTTTGCTCTGTCTGTCTGGCATTTTCAAAGACTTCTGTAACAAATCCATTCATTGAAGGAATGACAGACAGGAGACATATTTATCAAAGAATTGAAGAACACGAAAAAAGTGTACTGCACAGATCCTGCGCTGAAGCTTACTTTTTGAATGCCAGCAGTGCAGATATCAATAACTTACTGCTTTGCAATCAAATGTCTGTACACAGAGAACAAGTCAAAAAAAGACGTCAGATATTGGAGCGTGTGATAGACATTATAAAAGTGATTGGTAAACGTGGACTTAGCTATAGGGGAAACAAATTTGAGGCTGCATACACGTTAGAGGACATTTCTGTCGATCACGGCAATTTTTTAGAGTTTGTTTTACTGCTCAGCAAGTACGATGCTTGTCTACGAGAACACATCAGCGATTGCATAGCAAAAAGCAAGAAGTTGCATTCAAGAGGAAAGGGCAGAGGGTCGTTTATAACTTTTCTCTCCAAAACAACTCTTAACAAAGTTATAGAAACTATACGACAGCTTATTCAAGAGACTGTGGCAAGTGATGTTAGAGAAGCTGGGATGTTCTCAGTACAAATTGACACCACTCAGGATATCACATCAAAAGAACAATGTTCAGTAATTGTTCGTTATGTAACAGATCAAATTCATGAGAAGCTCCTTGCAGTGGTAGATTGTGAATCTTCAACTGGAGAATACTTTCTTAACTTGGTAAAGCAAGTTCTACAGAAATGCAAAATAAACATAAATAATTGCACTGGCAGTTCTACTGATGGCGCAGCAAACATGCAAGGACAATATAAAGGCTTCTCTACATGGTTGTCGACTGAATCACCACACCAAGTTCATGTCTGGTGTTATGCGCATGTACTGAATTTAGTACTGGCACATACCACAATAGGTGTTGTTGAAAGTGCCTCGTTATTTGCTTTAATTAATGATGTTGCAGTATTTATTCGGGACTCTTTTCAACGCATGAATACATGGTTAAGTGTCAGTCAGGACCCTCACCAACGAAGACTCTCTGTGATTGGTGAAACTCGCTGGTGGTCTAAAGATGCAGCACTTAGAAAAGTATTTGGCTCATTTTCACAACCTGATTCTGCTTTGTACATTGACCTTGTTGTCACATTGGCAAAGATTAAAGAGCACCCAAAATCTAAAGCTGAAGTGCGCCTAAAAGCAAGAACATTTGTGGAATCTCTTCTTAAATACGAGACCATTCTCACAGCTCAAATTTTTCTTCGTATATTTGAATTGACAACACCATTGTCAAAATATCTACAAACAAGTGGTTTGGACATATTAAAAGCTCATCACATGGTGTCTGGGACACAGGAAAATCTTAGAAAACTTGTAAGAGATTTTGATGGGGTTAAGAACACTGCAGATAATTTTGTAATGTGGGCAAATCACAAGCTGCAAAATCTTGAAGACTGTGACCTTGAAGTACAGACCACTCTACCTCAAAAAAGGTTAAGGAAGAAAAAAACCATGCCTGGTGAGTCTGCTCAAGACGAAGTTATATGTGATGCTATTACAGCATATAAAAACCAAGTACACAATGTGATCCTTGACATAATCACTGAGAGCATAAATCGACGTTTTCTCGCCAGTGGATCACTGTAAGCTGATTATGCTTGCCTGGACCCTAGGAACTTTTTCATCATAAGAGAACAAGGACTTCAGAACACAGCAATGGAAGACTTAAGTAAAGTCTTGAGCAAATTTGATGAAAACGCCACAGCAGAAAATTTGCGCTGTGAATTAACTAATCTAGCTTTGCACTGGGAAAAATTAAAGACATCAGCGCTAGAAGAATATACTGTTCGAGTGGCAACAGAAATCCCTGCAGAAGACCAGAGTGAAGAAGGTGGTGACATAGAAATGGAGCTGGTGAATAAGCCATGTGCGACATGTAAGAACTGTGCCATTTGTTGCTATCAAATTCTACGGCGATACAATTTATTAGCAGATGCCTATAATGTGATTGGTCTGGCCTACAAATACATACTGACTCTATCATTCACACAAGTTGCTTGTGAGAGAAGCTTCTCCACCTTGAGGTTTATCAAGAATAGACTGAGGAATACTGTATCCCAGGACCATTTGGATTCTTTCATGCTGATGGCTACAGAAAAAGACATTCTCATGAGTCTTGATGTGGAAGACATAATCGACAGAGTTGCAGAAAGGAGTGAAGTCCTGCGAAGTCAACTCATTCCTTAAAAGCTCGCCATGCACAGAGTTTTTGCAGTGATTTTAGGGGTTAGCTTTTATATGGGGGGAAATCACAAGGTTAAAAATAAGCTTCAGTTATATGTAAAGGATACAACATTTATATCACTCCTCGCCCACACTGGAGAGATCAGAAGAAATAACTATACTGCTATATAATTCAATACAATGTTGTATCCTTTAGATATTGCATAAGCTTATTCTTAACATGTGATTTCCTCAAAAACCTCTTTGAAATTACCTTCAAGTCTTAAAATAATTCAGTCTGTTAAATATACCGAATAAAAGTTACAGCAAAGGTGACAGCAGCCATAAAGGATGTGGGAAGTTAAGTAGCAGAGCCTCTTGTACCTGGTGGAAGGGGTCATGATGGAGGATATGCTGACTTTTGGTTTGTTTACATTGTAGTAAATAGGTAGTTTCATGCAGTTCTGTGCAATATTTATGTTTTACATGTTTTACTTGTTATTTAAAATACTTATTTTATTTACAATTCTTACGTTATTTAAAATAGTTATGTTATTTAAAATTATTATGTTTATAATTCTTACGTTATTTAAAATAGTTATGTTATTTAAAATTCTTATGTTTATAATTCTTACGTTATTTAAAATACTTATGTTATTTAAAAGACTTACGTTTTATGCTGTGGCTTATAGTATGTTATGATTCAATAAATTACTATTGCCATTACGTCTCAAAACAATTACTGTCTTATATGGTTCAGGGGGAAGTAGCATGGAAACATTATACATTGTATTTTAACTATATATTTTAAAAGATTAGGGTTTGGTGCATTTTCATTGTGCTGCAGGTGATTTGCACAACAAGGGAATTGATCAGAGTGGGCAGAGGACAAAGTGTGATACACAAGTTTGTGCTGATGCTTCATGTTGGACTGCACCAGCAACGCCACTTCAGTGTGCAACAATATTGTGCATGGAGCCCACAGCAGGTGGGCCTGTGTGCTTTAAATGCCAGGGCTGTTTTTTAGTCCCAGTCCGGCCCTGATTGCAGTCAGTAATCTATTATAAACAGAAAATAGACTCTCTTGAGAAAAACATGGTGGAAATCAGATGTAATGAATGTCAACAGGGAAATATAGTAATAGATTTTTATGCTAAACAGGCTGAGCCAATGACAAATTAAGTTTGCAGTACATTGGATGTGACACCTATTATTTACATGTATGAACCTTCTGTGTCGTTTCTAAAACTTCACTTTTGAAGCAACTGTTAATTATTTTTTTTTAAAAATACAATAAACATATACTAAGAACCTGTACATAAAAGTCAGTTTTGATTCTTTTAAGAGTAAAACAAAAAAATTGAGCCAGAAAAAAAGGCAGAAATAGTGGTAAAAAGAACTCAAACTCACATACTAGTCAAATTACCACTTACTGCACATGTCTGATGCTCATTGTACCCACTCTTCATTTCAAAACATTGTGACACTAATGTGGTCAAGATCAGTACGAATTATTTAATCATCGGCTTTTAATGTCATCTTTGTGACAGTTCCATGACTCTGGAAGTAGAATCTTTGCTCCTAGGTCATGTTTTGTATAGTAAGTAAAGTGCAGCTCTGAAGTATGATGTAGTGTCTCAATGCTGTTAACTTGTTAATATGTCAGAAAAATATAAAATGTGTTGTCCATAACCTAGTCATGGTTTTAATGAGTGAGGAATGAAGTGGTAGCAAAATTTCACTCAATTTGAGACAAATCCTGGCGGAAAAGTATATTTCACAGTGATGTAAGGTTATGTCTGCGCAAGCTTCGAGTTTCTTATGTTTTTATACATTTTAATGTTATGGCATTTATATTCTATAAACAGAGCTTTGATAACAGCAGTCAATTCATTCTGCTTTTTGGTTTGGTTGGAGTAGGACAGAGAGTAGATAGGACTAGCACACCCAAATATTGGCGCTGCAAGAGTAATAACCACAGCGGCTGGAATTCATGTAATTGATGTTGATTAGGTGTACCAGAATTAATATTACTACTAGTGCTTGTAGTTAATTTTTCCCACTAGCTAGCATGGCAAAAGTACTTATCGATCACTGTGAGAATTGTCCTGTTGGATTAAGTACTTGTCTTTCGCAAATGTATGAAGGAGTGGCTGTTGTCTACTGTGCTTCCAAGATGCTGGTGGACAGGATTGTCATTCATCACAGTCTCATTTTCAGATAAAAATATGCATGCAGTGCAGTCATAGTATGCTGCTAGGTACAGAAAAAAATATATAGCAGAGGAAATTAATATAACTCAATCTTGATTTGGTGTACCAGAAGAAAATTATTATGCTGGTTATTCATGTTTCCCTACTTTTTGTTGGTTAACATACAAATTGATCAATGTCTTACCTGCTGTGCCCTTGTTGTTTGTCATTTTATTATTATCACGGTTTTGAAAATAGTAATTGTAAAATATTGTACAGTTCCCTGTTTCTGTTTTTCTTCCAAAATATACTTTAGTTTACTCTATGAATAATTAATATATAGTAGTACATAACTATGCCAAAACATAAAAAGAGTTTTTATCTAACAGATGTCATCAATTACAATGTAAACAATTATACTCAAAGAATCTGCTAAACTGTTACTTTTAACCAGGTGTAATAGAAATCCAGCAAGCCATGATGTTCAGAGGAAGGTTGAGCTAGTTAATTATCAAAAAGCAAATGTTTAAAGGGGTGGTGGTGTTTATAATGATAATTGATAAGCTTTTAGTTTTGAGTTTTGGACCCAGTCTTTATTCCATGGCTGGCAAACATCCTCCTTCATTATCCCAGCATACAGTAGTTATGATGTGCAAATCATTTAATTGCTGGCATGTAAAATCTATTCTCACTTTAATCAATTATATGCAGTCTGGGCCAGAACATACATTTCAGGTAAGGAGCAAATTGCCATTTCACAACTTGAAAATGGAGGTCTCCATAAGGTATAAAAGCACATTCAATATCCTGCGACTTCAATAGCAACAAAAAGTCATAACCAGCTATGTCACTGGGCACTCCATGCATCTGGATGGGCTGATTGACAACATAGGCAATGGTAAATCATTGAAAGAATTATGTCAGCTAGTGGCACCTGTTGAGAAGAGGCTAATATCAGTGTTGTGGTGTGTGCAGGAAAGTAAGAATGTGCTGTAGCCAATGCCATCAAGGCTATGGTAGCACAGTGGCTAAGTGGTTAGCACTTCTGCCTCACAGCACTGGGGTCATGAGTTCAATTCCCAACCATGGCTTTATCTGTGTGGAGGTTCTTCCCATGTTTGCGTGAGTTTCCTTCGGATGCTCCAGTTTCCTCCCACACTCCAAAAACAAACTAATACGGTAATTGGCTGCTATCAAAATTGACCCTAGAGTCTTTCTCTCTCTCTGTGTGTCACATTCCTATAGGTGTCCGTTTTGAGCGTCAAGATAATCTTTATTGGACAGTACTGACACATATATTTTCCTATGATTCATAGTTTAAATAAATTAAACATTTTAAAATGGCCAGAACATGACAAGTGCTAAACTAGTATAGGGTTTAAATTGAGAAAGGACTTTGACGTCACACTGCATGGTGTAAAATATAGTTGCAGGATGTTGAAAATAACTAGACAGGTTACACGGGGAAGTAATAGAAGCTTGCACAAAGAGACAGTGGTGACAGATGAATGTAAAGGTAGTGAGAGATTATGTAACATCCAGTATATCATTATAATATAATGATGTGCTTCAGACCAAAATGCCATGGAAAAAAACTGTGGTGGCATGTGCCAATTTGCAATCTTAATACCAGTGGAATAGCACTTCTAATTGACTGCAAGCTGAACACAAAAACATGTGCAATTTTGACATTACCAACGCTATAAAAGCCTGCATACTTCCTTATATTAGTTGACCAGAGTTTCTAGAGTTAGAGAGTTTAGTGTAGAGTGCAGGCAGGGGCGGATCTAGATTTATACTTAGGGAGGGAGCCATCATTGTGATCAGAGGACCGACCCCCTCCTTTACTGCTAGCAGGGGCTTGCTGCCTGTGTGGCCGCATAATATATACACTGTGTACATGTTTCTGGAGGCCGAGAGGCAGACAGAGGATGCTGTTCAGCCACTCCGATTGTGTTTACAATGTATGACATATTTTTATCTCACAGCATCCACTTAATTTTCATAGTAAAGATAGTACTATCAACCTTGTTCTATTGTTTAATCCACTGGTTCATCACAAACACTGGCCACGCAACCTTCCCCTTAGAATGCAATTGAAGAAACATTAGAAGGTGATTCCATCTAGGATATAAAAGAATATAATTCATTAATGATATCGTCATTAAGTTTTTTTCATTAAACCTAAATCCCATAAAATAGAGATAGAGAGGTTAAGTAAATATATTTAACAAAGAAAATTATTAGTGTTAAACGTTGTACTATTTCACAGGAACATCACAACATTGTTTATATGAAGAGCCCAAGCAGGATGCTGCTGTATCACAAACAGCAGAAGACATCACAAGATACAGAAATAAGCCTTCAATGTGTGGATTTCTTTCAGTCAAACTGACTGGTGAATTAGCACAACAAGAACATACTGTTTAGGTGTTCCCATCAGCATCAAAAAAGCTCAGGGCCTGAGTCATTAAGAAGAGCAAAGCAAAGAAAAGTAGTAACTTTGCACCTTGGCAAAAACACGATGCATTGGAGGGGGAGGTCAATTATCAAATGTGGTGACATTTTTATAGTTGGGGTAGAGCATATCCTAGATCAACTTTAAATTTCAGTGTAAAAATAAAGATATCCTACATGAAAAAGCAGCCAGAATTTTCCTTACATGCAAAATAATAAACTAATGTCCACCTCTAGAATTGTAACATGGTTTGTCCAGGAGAAAATGCTTTACTCTTCTTAAGGACTCAGGCCCTCAGTGTCCATGATTTGCCTGTAGCTATTCAAGTGTTTTAGGAAGTACAATGCAAATTACTTGAATATCAAAAAGATACAATGAGGGGGATCCAACAATATTTGAGCAAAGGCATGAAATGGCTCCATTACATTCAGCAAGCGCAACTCCGTATGTGTACTATCTTTGAACACATTTACACAAGTCTAGTGCTAAGGAATACAACTATTAATAACTAACTGGGACAATGAGAGAATTATCAGGAAAGTTTCTGCCTATCAACAAATGCAAAATGTCATAATGTCACAGTTATCAGGCCTATCATCATCTGCCAAGAGCAGCCAGACAACCACGCCACCTACTCCATAACAGTACAATGTACGCCCTGGGGGGAAGACAGGCTGGAGCCACACGTTTTCAGTGCTATAACCAGTGTTTAAAAGTAAGTAAATAAATATTATGTAAAGTTTAAAACACTTGTTCAAGTTTGTATGAGTATACATTTGATTATGTAATAAATGTGTTTCATCTAAGATTAACTTAGTCTATTTTTAAAATTTATTTTAAAATTCAAATTTATATTCTCAATGTTCAGATGCATAAATAATTATACTTAAATATTATATGGGTATTAATGTTATTATGACAACAATATTGCACTCTTCTGTATATTCATTAGTGCTGAAATTAGTTGTAAGACTAGACATACCCAGAGTAGTCAACCTACACCCATGGTGACAGAGGTTGAAATCAGATAATGTAGCTCATTAATGATGAAGCCTCTACAAGAAGAGAACCAAATTGGTATCTAAATGTGTACTACCATTAGTAATATATCAAAATTATTGAAAAGATATACTCACATTCAAAATAAAAGTAAAATAATCTTTGTCTGAACTGCCTCCCCCCTCTGTAGTCTCCACATCAACATATGGTCTGAGCACTCCTGCTTCATCACTGTCTACTGCTGGAGGTATGGTTATATTTTGGTTAATGGACAAATTATCCATCAGACAGCCCAACAACACAATATCAGCCACCTTATTAGAGTCATAGAGAAGCACACCACCAGATTTATCAAGGCAACTGAATCTGGTCTTCAAAAGGCCAACAGTACATCCTATTACACTTCTAGTGGAAGTATGTGCCTAATTATATATGTGTTGGGCAGAGCTCTGTGGATTCAAGCGAAGTGTCATTAACCAAGATTGACACTCGCATCCTGAGTCACTTACAGTATCACCTCATACATTGTTTTATATATTTTTTTGTCCAAGTGCATGATTATTATTTAACATAATCAGTAGCCATCTCTCCGACATTTCAATATGCTGAAACATCTCTTAGAGGGCTGAATGATGCAGGATATAGGCATCAAAACAAGACTCATGATTTCATGTTTGCTTTACAGACCACTTGAATATTCATAGAGCAAGGATGGCATATGTTGATATATATCTCTGCCCTGTGGTGAGGTGGTCTCAGCCGTATGTGTGTGCAATGTATGGTCCCCAAGACATTAGATAATCCCAAAGGGACGATAGAAAGCTAACTTCAACTTATGCCATTCAGCATCCTGGCGAGGGTAGCAGATATATGTAAGAGACAGTTTAGTAAGTGCACTTAACACTACAGATAAGTACGTGGAAAATGTCACCTGTCTGAGCCCAACCACCTGTGAGCACACAGACTGGTAAGGGGCCTGTATCAAATCATTTTAATCACAGTTAAGGCATTTGAGAGAGAGATGTTAATGGCTCCAAATCAACACACCCACTGTGTAATAAAGTTTTTCGGCTATTATTATAGACATAATTGCTATATGCTGTTAACATTATATATTTGTATGATAGAACTACAGTGGATTCTTGCTCATTTAATTTTTATTTTAGAAATATTTTTGGCTTAATCTAATTATTTCAGATTACCAGATGTTTTACAAGTAGCAATCTAAAATACCAGTGTTGTTTAAAATATTTTTCTCTAGAAAATATCACACTTTAAGTCATTCAAATATGTATAACATTGCAAGGGCACCTACAAATTAACTAAGTTAACATAACTTACTGCATAATTACAGGCACACAGTTATGGATGGTTTCCTGTTGGCCAGAAACCTTTCCTTTACACCACAGTTTCACTCCATATTAGCCATCTGCATTTTTGTATGCATGGGGATAATATGGTTGCAGCACAAGGGGGGGGGGATGACATTGAAACTGGCACACAAGACGCGGTAATGAAGATGTGGATGGGTGTGTACATATTTTGATGTGTGAAAGAGATAGGTACTTGTGTGATGATAAATAATTTAGGCTTAGTGAACTAAATAGAACAATTAAGAGAATATCAGTATACAGGCAGAATTATTAATAATTATAACAGAGGATATTATTTAATTTGTTGTGATTAGAATGATACAGACACAGTAATTTGTATACATGTTAGTTATTGTACTATCAATATTATCATAGAATTATTCATTTTAAATGTCACTACAGGACTTATTAGAATGGATTTAGTTTCATGAAAAATGTAAACCATATTACTCTACTGTATAGGCCTTGTTGAAGTAGCAATAACAGTATTGACAGTTCAGTGATGGACTTATACTTTAAGCATACATTATTTTGCTATGTAAAATGTTTATTTTGTTTCTCCTGGGTTTCAGAATTATGAACCTCATTTAGATATAATATAATATAATATAATGATTACTACCTAAATCATATGCTATGATTCAATCATGGACACTCTTATAACCTCAACTTTGTAATAGGTGTATTTTATCATTTAATAATTAGTTTATAGAAAACACATCTTTATTGTCATTGCTGTTTTGAGTTTTAACAGCCAGAAGTGTCTAAACTGATGTGGTTTTTCAATTTAGAGTCATTTACTGCCGTTATTAGACATGAAGGATAGAATGAGGTGATTATATGGTGAAGGTGAGAACAGGTTCTTTAATGAGATATGGGCGGCAAAGAGCTTATTGCAATCAGCAAGGTTAGTACTATTCTTTCCTCCATTTAATTTCCAAGTGTTTTATGCTGACATTGAATTACAGACTGTAGTCAAGTATTTAATGAATGGTTAGAAAAATGTGAAGGTTATTTTGAAGTAGGTGAACATTGATGAAACAAGGAGCTAAGGTCTAACCACTCATTGTTTAAAAGCCTGGACACAGGTGAAACATACGGTTAAGGGATTGTCTATTAAGCTATCCTTTAAAATTCAGGCAGTAACATATGATTGTTAATCCATTGCTCTATTGTTTAATGCTTTGTGGGACATTTTGCACTGTCCACTGGATACAATGTAATGAGGCTGTGCTCCTTAACTATTGTGCAAGAGCAGCGGTTCACTTAGGGTATCCCTTCCTTATAAATTTGGTAAAACCGAGAAGTGAAGCGCTTATTGACTTCAAATATATACGAGTTATATTAGTTGTAATTGGTGCATCTGTCAAGGTAAACCATATGTTTTGTATATTCACAATGATCATATCAGAAATGGGTGAGGTGGAATAAACTATAAAAGATATCAATAATTCTGAGACGATATGTGTATTGTTACTTTCATATAGAGATGGTCACTGACCCCCGTGTTTTGGTTTTGGTTTTGGATCTGGATTACCGTCGTGTTTTGGTTTTGGTTTAGGCAAAACCGGCCTTGCGTGTTTTGGTTTTGTTTTGCAATTTGTTAAAAAAAAAATTGGGCTAAAATAACATAATTTAGGTATTATTTTGTACCTACATTATTATTAACTTCACTAAAACTAATTTCCAGTCATTTCCATTCAATTTTGACCACCTCCTAGGTCACAATATGATTTTCATACACTTTAAAAGAAAAATTGCTGCGCTTCTTGCCAGTGATAAGAAAAAAGCCATTGTCATGCATGGGCATAAGACCAAAAAATCCACCTCTTAAGTGTGGAAATATTTTTACACAAATCCTGACAACAGTTGTCTAGCCATTTGTAGCGTTTTTAAAGCCACACTCAGTAGAGGTAACCATCTGGGATCCTCATCCATGTTACGTCATTTTTCAGCGAGTTCTTGGAAAGCTGTTGGGGAAATCAGAAACTTAGGTTAAAAAAAATAACAACAAGCAGTCCAGCATCATCTACCTTCCCTTCTCTCATCTACATCCCAGCACCTGCAGTCTACACCATCAACACCTTCATCATCAATATCCCCAGAAGCAACAATTGACAGGTAAACAATCCTTTGCAAGAGGAAGCAAGTATGAAACCTGTCACCCAGTCGCAAAGCGGATCACAGACGCCCTGGTTACTATGCTAGTATTAGATCTGTGTCCAATGTCCACTATTAATACAGTTGGTTTAAGACATTTAATTGAGGTGTTCTGTCCCTGTTAGCAAATGTCATCACTATACCATTTTACTAGCAAAGCTATTACCCACCTGTATCTGAAGGTTTCTAAAAATTTAATTATTGGGCTACAAAATGGCATTCTACCCACTGATATGTGGTCAAGCGGAACTGGGCAAACTAACGATTATATGACTGTGAGAGCCCACTGGGATGGTCATTCGCCTTCACCAGCAGGGACAGCAGCAGCATGTACCCAAGTACGTCACATTTTTTCAGAAGTAGGCTACGCTGTGTATCAGCAGCTTCACTAAGAGGCATACAGCTGACAATCTGTTACAAAAACGAAGGGATGTCATTGAAAGATGGCTAATCCTGCTTGGACTCTCCTGAGGATATGTCGTTTCTGATTACGATCCCAATATTGTTCAAGCATTACAGTGGGGTTGAATTCCATCACATTTCCTGTTTTGCTCACACAATCAACTTGGTGTTACATAACTTTTAAAAAATGACATGCAGGAGATGCTGTTTGTGTCCAGAAAAATTTAGGGGCAATTTCTGGTTTCTGCAACAGCATGTAGGAGAATGCAGCAGCTGCAAGAAGACTAGCATTTGAGGGGAATGTACTTTAGTCCAGCGAAGTAGTCACCTGTGAAGAGAGTGCAGACACGGTTAACTTGAGTCAAGTGTTTGCCTTAATAATACATTTTGACAAGGAGCTACAGAAATGTAATGTGTGAAGTAAATGTGCAAACTATATTTTAATTGTAGATTAAATACTTAATTTGCTTCGCCAGGATCCAAGATCTATCAACATCTTGTAAGGACGTCTTCTCCGTCAGTTTCTCTGGCAACAGCGTGTTGTAAAAAAATTTGCTTTCCCAAGACACCCAGTGGTGATGCAGATGAGTCCGCACAACATTTTGATATTTGCTCTGCTGTAAAAGAAGTGGCCAGAAATCGTGACAGCTCTGCCCTAAAATGAACTACTAATTCCATTTGGAAGGCCAATTACATCATACTGCACAGACTTCTATGATGCTTGGATGAATTAGTATTGTTTGAGGAAGATTAGCACTAAACCCTGCCACCTCTCCTGTTTCTGAGTGAGCTATGGTACAATAAAATGTAACTGCAGATTTAGAGCAAGACTGTCAGCCCTATTATTTCTATTTCAGCAATTACAATTCGCAATGGAGCAATGTAGCTCTTCTCTTTGGGTGTTACCTATATAACTGCAAATTCTACAGACAAGCTTGCTTGTCTTCCTCTTCATCAATGACTCTTAGCAATTGATCACTTGTCTTTAGGTGTATATTACACCCATACCATATTATCATCATCATCATCACCATTTATTTATATAGCGCCACTGATTCCACAGCGCTGTACAGAGAACTCACTCACATCAGTCCCTGCCCCATTGGAGCTTACAGTCTAAATTCCCTAACACACACAGACTAGGGTCAATTTTGATAGCAGCCAATTAACCTACTTGTATGTTTTTGGATTGTGGGAGGAAACCGGAGAACCCGGAGGAAACCCATGCAAACACGGGGAGAACATACAAACTCCACACAGATAAGGTCATGGATGGGAATTGAACTCATGACCCCAGTGCTGTGAGGCAGAAGTGCTAACCACTACGCCACCGTGCTGCCCAATTAGTGCAAATTAGGGAAAATACAGTTTAATTCCTGCTAGGCCCTCCACCATCCTTTGCATTTTAATAGTAGGATTGGTTGGAGTTATGGGCAAGGTCACACATTTTTTTGTCAAATCCTTCAAACCAGCCCAGATGTCAAACTGTTGTGGTCTGCCACCTGTGTCATCCCTGCTTGTGTTTGGAAAGTGCAAATTGGTGCCAGAACCTCACGTGCCAGAACTGGTGCCACACTGCTGCCACTGGTGCAGGACTTACACAATCAACCGCATCCTCATCAGTGCCCTCATCGGCTACCCAAATCTCACTCTCATCCTCTTCTAATTACAAAGTGTCATCCTCACTTGGTGTATCACCGGCTACACTCGGGCTGTTCAGGCACACATCAGCAGAAATGCCGAAAGGGCCCATCTTTCTGGGTACACTATCAGAATGGTCACGATTACACATACCACTCGTGGATGGACTCTCCTCAGGGATTGGTGTAATTTCTGATTCTGAGCATACATTTTCTCTAATGCCTTACTGTTTTCTTGCAGCTCGGCTTTCACATGTAACAGTACTTGTGCACCACTTTTGGACTCCAAATTACTTGGTCTTGCTTGCTCACGAGTGACCTTACAAGAAGAAGGCTCATTAACATTTTTAGATCTGGCAGTAATAGAGAAAGGCGAAGGCATCATTCTTTCTTTACCACTGCATGTGTAGAATGGCATGTTGATAATTTTATTTTTCTCGACATTTAACTTTTCATGAGTTACAGCTGTTTTTCTCTTCAACACGGTTACATATTTTTTTACGTGACTTAAAAAGACTATGTACTTTTACATAGGCTTTACCAGATGACGTACTGGGAACACTACCATCAGGACTGGTGCCAGCACCTGCTTGCTGATCCTGCTCATATGTGGACTGCTTTGAATCCATTTTAATGAGGCCAAAGCACTTGTAGTGCAAAATATTCTATAGATACTGCTGCTAAATATGACTTTTTGCAGCCAGAAAAATTATTGTTTCACACTGGGGAATATGGGACACCCCAAAGCACTTGTAGTGCAAAATATTGAATAGATACTGCTGCTAGATATGACTTTTTGCAGTCAGAAAATGTATTGTTGCACACGGTGGAATATGGGACACCCCAAAGCACTTGTGCAAAATATTGAAAAAAATGTCTCCTCTTCCTGCTGTAACAATTGCTAATAGAATTTGTAGCATAATTTCAATAATAATTGAAAGAATAAGGTATACAGTTATTGCTCTGTCCCTGCCCAAATACAACCTGTGACCTAACCCTGCTCTCTCCCTCTGTCAAATGGTGATGGATTGCTGTGGAGGCGGGTATTTATGCATTTCAAATATCGAGAGAACTGAGCCCCGAGTTCCGACTACGTCACAATGACGTTTTGCCTTGATTCTGATTCCGAATGGGCGGGAGAGCTCGGCTCGGTACTCGGATAGGCAAAGTTCGGGTGGGTTCGGATCTCGAGGAACCGAGCCCGCCCATCTCTACTTTCATATATACCAATAATTGGCTAAAATCAGGTTCTTGATGGATTATTACTCAGTATCATCAAGCCACAACAGATGGGAAAATATACAAGATCAAGGATGCAACCAGCGAAATAACACAATAAGACTTATATTTACGAAAATGTCAACATCTGTAGGTGCACAGAAGTCTGATGGAAAAAGTTGGGACAATTTCTTGATGAGTGCAGATTAGGAGCATGAGTGACTATTTTTGCACCCATATGTAAAAACGAGTTCTGTTTTATTTGACAACATTATTTAAATGAGACGACGGGGTGGAGAATGCACATTTAGCGGTAGATCCTTGCAGGCCATAGAGCTTTATTCTCCTAAAGTGACAGTCTTCTAGACTATTAATGGGATACATTTTGCACCTTTCAGCTGTACTTTGTGTGAAACCCATTTCTAGACACACTTGAGCAATGTAATTTAAATATTCAAACCCAAGTTACCCACCTGTCCCATCACTGTGATGATGAGTTTAAGATGTAAATAAGGGGTAAATCAAGCAGTATTTTATGAGAAATTGTGAAGTTTAAATTAATGAATAGGGAGCTAGACACAGATTGATTTTTTAGGGGTCAGATCCAAGGTCACATAGTGGGCATGCACCTTGGAAAAATAAAGAAGCAGTACGGTCAGTAAACAAGCCCTATTTATCATTTAATTATTATTTATTTATTACTTCAAACTTCAAGTTCACATTTGTAATAGAGAAAGCATTATAATCAAAAACCTGAAAGATATCTTTCATTCTTGACTAATAAATGGACATGACCTACAGTAGTCATGGGGTACTATGTTTTTTTTTAATTATGAATGCATCTCTGAATTGAGTCTTTCACCGCATTACAGTTTTCTTTTACTTCATCTATCTGTCCTTAAAGCACCATGCATAAATACAGTTTATTATACAACTATAAAACTCAGAATAATAGAGAGTGTATCTGATTAGCCAGTGAAGGAGTTATCAATTATATATATATATTGTTATGTTCATCTAGTCGTTATTCAATGAAAATTGTCCACTTCGAATAGTGTGGCTCCAACTCACAATGCGATTTAATAAGAAAATGTAACGGAGTAAAAATGCAATAAAATAAGTACAGCTGATCACATATGCAGGTGCCCTGGATCCAGCGTGCAGTCATTCAATCCTGAAGTCTGTGGTCAAGAAGATTGTCTGTTGGTCCCAGAGCTCCTGCTTATATACAGTTGGTGTTACATTGAAAACAATAGAGATGATTTAGCATGTTTCCATTGGTTCAGGCTTCAGTACAGTCCAGTGAAATGCAGGTCATTGGTTAGTTCAAATGATGCCCTCCAAGGGTGGGGGTCAGCTTTCCAACAGATGCATACTAATCTTCCCGCCGAAAATGCTGGTTCAAACTGGTCTATTTGCATTACACACACAATACCATTCTGATCATTTATTCCCTATAATCCATAACTCACATACGCAAAGTGTGATCTCTTAGCCGATAGAAACCGATGTCTGAGGATAAATAGGGGATTAGAATGATACTAGATATGATATATTTCCTGTATCCTGAACCTTAGATCTGACTAAAGTGTATTTAACATTATTATATTTAACTATAAACTCTATTACATTTGATTATAAATGACTATGTGTTGTAACTATTTTAAGGTGAACTAATTACAACTGTATGTGTAAGTGTAAATGTGTGGAGAAGTGTTCGTATGTCTTGTTGTTAAATACGCCGTCCCACGCCGTAGTGTGCTATTTTTGAATTGAAACAACTATATACAATTATTTAACTTCCACTATCTATATATATATATATATATATATATATATATATATATATATGACAAAGTTGTGTTGAGTACAATATAGTATGAAAGAGATACAGCATGAAGTTTTCCTGCCAAAGGAGGATTCCCGTGTTGAGACATACAAGTTTTCTTTAGTTAACTTTGCATCCTAGACAAGTGTACCGAGAACATTCTGCATACATTATATTGTGTTTGAAAGTCATGTGAAACTTGTGGGAGAACAGGCTTAGAAGTATCAGTGCTGCTGGAAACTGATTGCAATTGTTGATGTCAATCAGTTAGATTGATTACAGAATGCATGCAGACTGAAGCAAACATCACGTAGATATGTCTGTCTCAAGTCTTGCAGCAAAATTTCTCCTGATGTGATTTATGATCTGCATCCCACATGAGAACTGTGAACTTATCTTTGAAGGCAGCAAGATCTAGAAAATACCAAATCAGTATACATGATGAATTAAGTCAAAGATCTGTAGTCTGAAGCTTAAAACATTAAAAATAGTTGGAGTAATGATAGTAACCTTTGAATCTCACTTCTTTACATAGCTCCTGTGGTATACTATACACTTTAAGGGTACAATATATCAGCCCTATGATCAAGATGTTGGTATTGCTATTGGCCCATAAAATGTTAAAATATGTCATATGATAAAGGGAAATGACACATAAAATCTGAAAATAATGTTGACAAATTGAAACTTCACAATTTGTATCACAGAAGTTATAAAAATCCCTTAAAAGCAAAATATGAAAAAGTACGTTTCTCATCTATATTCACCAAACATAATGCTTCAGCCCCATATAAGTTATACTGCCATTCTCCGGTTGCAACTAAAAATTTGTGACTGGACATACTGTCCTCTGCAATTCCTGTTCTTTTGCCTTACAAAGTTATGCCCTGATTTTCTGTTCAGGATGCCAAAAGCACATTCCAGAAGGCATCTGGTTATTCTTTAATTGAAGAGATAACTTTGAGACTATGCTTGGATAATGTTTTCATGATACATTTATATATGAAAAGCAAATACCTTATAAGCCACTCTGTCATTTTGATATATACTGTAAAAGCTGAAATACATATGAGGTTCCTAGTGTGCATTGTAGAAATGGGTACTTGCACTAACAAATAATTTCTGTGACATGGTACATACCTCGCTGTTGCATCTATCTACAGATTAATAGAAAATTATGGTAGGGCCTATTTAAAAATATTTAGAAATAAATGGGTGGAGTGCTTTGCCAAAGTAAAGATAGTCACAGTCTTCAAAGGGTTAAACAGAAAAAGTGGGATTAAGTCTACACACCCAAATTTGTATGAAAAGGTGCATCAACGCTGTGACTAATTTTACAAGGACAAGATTGCAAGCAACACCTTAGATACCAAACACAAACTAATTGCAATAAAAAAAAAACCATTTGTATATTAGACTTTGTAAATTTCCTAAAAAACATATCGGAAATAAACATGAGGTTCTTGATGTACATTTTGAACAAATTCTAGCCCCCATCTACCGCAGAACAAGACACAAGTTTCTGGCCAGCTGACTCTTTTATTTATTGGTATTCCTTTTCCAATGCAACTGGTATAAGTGTGATTGCTATATTAATAAATCTTTAAACATACATTTTATCTGTCAAATGCTATTAGTTTCTATAATGTGTTTTTTGGAGGTTAGAAACTCCTCTGGGGTATAATATGAAATCCAGTCAAAAAGCTCAAAGATCAGAGGAAGAGGGTACTAATGGGTACTAAATGGTACTAATCATCATCATCATATAGCGCCACTAATTCCGCAGCGCTGTACAGAGAACTCACTCACATCACTCCCTGCCCCATTGGAGCTTACAGTCTAAGACAAAGAGAGATGTTTTTTTCCAATTGTGCGGGGAAACCGGAGCACCTGGAGGAAACCCACGCAAACATGGGGAGAACATACAAACTCCGAATTGAAAAAGCCATGGTTGGGAATCAAACTCATGACCCCAGTGCTATGAGGCAGAAGTGCTAACCACTAAGCCACCGTGGTGCCCCTAATGGCATTAATACTAATGACATTAGGTCACTAATAATCAATGCAAGGACTGAGTGAACCATTTTTTTTTTCTTTACAAAGAAGAACCTGGCACCATTCAGAGGATGACTTACATATCCTCAATGGAGATTCTCAGTAATATTCTCAGACATGGCTTGGGTCTCTGGCAGGGAGAGAGGCTATACCCGGCCATGAGGTATGGCATTCCCAAGGATCAAATCAAGGGCACATTCCAAAGGGTGGTGAGGTGGTAGCTGTTTGGCAGAGACCTTGATGAAGATGTCTTGGAATACTACATACGTGGATAGCAAAGATGAGTTTGTAGACAAAGTGCTGCAAAGCAGGGAAAGAGAATGTTGAGAGCTCTAAGTTAAACAATAACCCAAACAATGAGGGACCCAAGATAGGATTTGGGCGTATTTCCAATCAAACTGTGGAGAATGTTTCTTTATCCAAGGCAAATCGAGAATGGCTTAAGGTGAGATGACTTCACTCCTTATGAGGAACTCCTACCTGAAAACCAATATTCCCAGACTGTCTGGATATAATCTCATTAAGGATTTGATTGCCATCAATGGGAGTTATTGTCAGTGATTCAGTCAAGGGTTAGGTTGCAACTTATCTGCTAAAGAGGCTAAAATAAAATTACCAGCGGAGCCAAAACTCATGAAGGCATAAAGATGCACAGAACTGTGTGGAGAAAAATAACAATGTGCATCAGGAAATTAGATTCTCTCTTATCCAAAGGAGAGTAAACATTATCTTCTAATCTGAACTTCCTGTTTCCGATTGGAGTCTGCTATTTCCCAGGACCGTACCAGGATGTGCCTGGTCTTTGCACACTAGGGACATGAATTTTTTTTCAATCTTCAGTTGCTTACCTCTGAGGCAGTCTTGAGCAACCCAACTAGATTGGTTCCTCAGCAGCACCTAGAGAGTCCTGAAACCTTGGAGCTAATCTTATGGCAGCATCACAGCTCCCTCTCCTGTGTACATTTCCTGTAATCTATATCCCTGAATTTCGATAGTGAAATCAAGTCGGCCAGATTAGGGGTTATTTCTCTGGATGCCAATTTGATTCTTCGATTCGCTCATCCGATTGCTGCACACTCTTACACCCTGGAGGATATGTAACAGCTGGGATTGATTGGATTCATGCTGATCCACAAGATTAGCCAAATGTTGGAGTAGGTCACTCGGTGAAGGGTCAGCAGCAGCACGTTCCATGGCAGTTAGACCTGAGTATTCTGTAACAATGTTCACCAAGATAGGGTGTACCTGCTAAGATTAACACAACCAAAATGTGAGGTGCAGACTCTAACACGTCCTCAGTGTTCACCAGGGACCCCCACAAGGAGGTGTGGGCTTGGTTGTGTGGGATGTGCAGGTTGTGGTAACTGGTAAGTAAACGTAGAGAAAAAGAACAAGCTGGGTCAGAAGCAGTATGGACAGAGCAAGTACAGAAGGAGAATCCAAAGGGCTCTTCAATAATAGCCAAGTTCTTTTGAATATAAGTAAAAAACATAAAAAGTATAACCTAAGTCGGGCAGGCAAATGTCAAAACCAGAACAACAAGTAAGATACTATGAATGCAGAAGAGATAGCCTCAAGAACCCAAGTTCAAGGAAATGATTGTCACTGTGGAGGGAGCAGAGAATTGTTTATATAATCCTGTTAATGAGAGAGGGAAGTAAGCATGGAGGTTGAGCATCCCAATTCCGATAACCAGGCTGTGTTCTACTGTCTATCAAGGGTATTTGCAGACATTGGCCCAGAAGATACGTCCTGTTAGCGAGCAACAGCTGACTTTGAAGACACAACAGAAGGCACCTCCTGTTGCTGGGCAATGGGTGCATCCACTGTGAGAGGAGGAAGGCGTCCCCCATTCACAGGGACGGCACCTGACAGATCCCTAGAAATGGAACATTTACTTACCATTCACCTTTAACCTCACTGCAATACCATTATACAATGTGCAGCATACAACAGAGCATTATCCTCACTTAAGGATAAGCAGGATTTCACTATTAGTCTACGTGAATTGTGTACCTTCTGTGGTTTTAGAGATAACTTGGAAATGTCAAGAAGCTTTTGTTGAATCCTTTTGCATCTAATAAAATAAATCTCACTCATTTAAGTCATATTGAGATCAAAACACACGTTGAAAGCAAAACACACCTAGATATAAGTGACACCTTAAATAATCAACTTAACCTATTGAGGGAAGCAAATACGTTTAACTCACTAGTTATGGAAAAATTACTTTTGAACAATTGGCAATAGGGTTAGCTCAAACATATGTTGAAGTCGAATAATTGGATGAAGTTGTTGTAAATTAATAAATATCGATTGTAATTGTTTTGCATGCAATTACGGTTAGTATGCTACATCATTACAGCATACTAATCGCAATCAATTATGCAATCGCACAGGTAAACAAAGCAAATACACTTACATACACACCTACATTTGTAAATAGCTCACTTTTAATAAAGTTCCAACTAACATTCTTTTACTAATAAGCCTTAGGGCCTGATTCATTTAAGAACTTAAATTAAGAAGTTTCTTATTTAAGTCTCCTGGACAAAAACTATGTTACAATGCAAGGGGTGAAAATTAGTTTTCTGTTTTGCACATAAGTTAAATACTGACTGTTTTTTAATGTAGTGAGTACCTGAGTCTGGAAGCTGAGCACATGATGAAGCGCCAGCTACATGGAGATCCTTGTACACCACATTGAGATGGTACCTTTGGAACTTGAGCATGAACCATTGAATACGTGCCGAAGCAGTGTGCATAGCTTTGTGGAGAATAGTGATCAGTGGTTGGTGATCTGTTTCAACCACCAATGGACGTCCATAGATGAACTCATGGAACTTTTGACAGGCATAGACAAGGGCAAGGAGTTCCTTTTCAATCTGGGTGTATCGTACTCTCAAGTGTCTGTAAGGGTTTTGGATGCATAACTTATGGGTTTGTTGCGCTGCAAACAGACAGCGCCAAGACCATGCTGGGAAGCTTTAGCAGAGATGACCACAGGAACATGTACATCAAAGAACTGGAGCACAGGGCAAGGAGTGATCATATCCTTGAGGCGAGCAATAGCATGACCATGACAGCCCAACCAACACCATTCAACATCATTGTGTAAAATCTGGCAGAGCAGAGCTGTGACGTCACTGCAGTGAGGCAGAAATTTTGAAAGGTAATTTGTCATACATAGGAATTGCTGCAAACTCGGCTTGTCTGTGTGGTTTGGCATTTCCTGGATGACCCGTGTCTTGATTAGATTCGGCTTGACACCCTCTGAGGTTCGAATGTGACCAACATATGAGACATCAGTAACTCTGAAATGACAAATGTCAGGATTTAACCGCACGTTGATTTCACAAATCCTGTGGAGGACTTTGCAGAGGTGCATTTCATGTTCCTCCATGGTGCGACCCCCCATGAGAATGTCATCAATAATGATTTCACAAGGGTATTCCTCAAAGAAGAGCTTCATGATGCGTTGGAACACTTCGCTGCCAGTACAGTAGGGCATTCGGAGGAAGGCATGCATGCCAAGAGGTGTCATAAATGTAGCAAGGAAGAATGACTTCTTGTTCAATGTAATCTGCCAGAACCAGCACTTGGCATCCAGAGTGGTGAATATCTTTGCATTTGGAATGTCGGCTATGATTTTCTCTACAGTTCTTAGGGGGTTCTGTGGTCTCATCAGAGCTTTATTCAGATGCACAGGATCAATGCAGATGTGTGCTGAACCATCTTTTACAACAGTAGCAACCATGTCTGACATCCATGGGGTGGCTTCTACCACTGAAGCAATGACACCTAATGTTGTCATACGAATTATTTCATCTATCACCTTATCTTTCATGGCCAAAGGCACCCTTCTGGTAGCACACACTGTAGGAGGAGCAGTCTCATCAAGAAGCATGTAAAATGTGATAGGAGTCTTTCCAATGGTCTCACAATTGAACAGATCAGCAAAGTCTCTTAATTCTGGAATATCCTGTTGCAGCAGATGCACGTCAGCACTTAACGTTTTTAACCCCAGTTTTATACTGTCCAGCAGACCTAGCAAAGGTTTGACATTACTATCCACAATATGAAACTGCAGCCGGACACCTGTGGAGTGAAACGTGGCCATACCCACACTCTTGATTATCTGGTCACTGTAAGCAATTAGATTCACTGTGTGAGAACAGTCAATAGGTGTCCCGGGGTTTGTACGCTGGAGTTCACATGACATAACATTTGACGCCAGTGTCAATTTTCATTTTGATGGTGTTATTTGTCTCCTTATCAACTATTGTAATAAACATTTCACCCTTTTCAGCTCTGAGGTGAACACTCTCACAGTGAAGAGCAGTTTAAGGATTGTTTTCTGGCGGTGTGTCTACCCTATGGACTTAGTGCAGTGGACTGCTGGAACGTGCACTGTAGTGTTGTCTGTCATCATCATTGGGCTTGGACCTTCACCAACGAGCAAAGTGATTGTATTCACCACAGGCATTTCAGCGTTTATTGAAAGCAGGACATTTGTGACGTCCATAGGAATGGTAACCGCTGCAATTCACACAGCATGTTTGTTGCTGCTCGTGTTGCCGGAGGTCACATATTGCAGACTCTTTTTTTCAACTCGAATGCACTTTGCAGGACTGCTCATGTAATATGCATATGTGTATAGCAGTGTCCAGTGTCAGTGTCTTCTCCCGCAGGAGATGCGTATGAGTGACATCATCATAAGTCCCACACACAATTCGGTCCCTGATAAGCTCACTTGATAATTCACCATATTCACATTTCTTTGCTAATAGTTTCAATCTGTCAGTATATGACGGGATGCTTTCATTTTGTGTACTGTAGATATTAATAACATCCAAATAAATATCTTTTATGAGAGGACAAAATAATTAATTTTTTTTCTTTTAATGTATTGTCATTAATGACTATATTATTAATAGGTGACATTAATTAAAAAAAATTCTGTGTGTTCTTTTGTGACTTTATATTCCACATATGTATTGGACATATCCTGTAGAGCAGGGGTTGGCAATCTTTTTCTATCAGTGTGCCGGGAAAATGAATGATGAATCATGCTCTGTATGTATTATATACCAGGAAGTCATTGAGCGCTATAACACTAAAACTAACAGGGCAACTGGACACTATGATTATACAAATCTATTGTATCTTACAGACTTTCCTTCAACAAATGGTAACTTATATTGAATAAATAATAGGAACAAACTGAGAACTGAACTAGCATACAGAACAAGAGAATCAATACTGTAATGAGTGTCATTATTAAAATATATCTGTTATATGTTCAACTACACTTCCATTAATAGAGCAGTATCAGTTGCAAACTGCTCTATTATTAGAAGTACTTAGAGCAATATCTGCTGCAAATATGTAACATATACTGCCCTATTGATGGAGTGTTGTAAATAATTGAAGTAAGAAACAAAGGTCATTGTATGATGATTTGTTTCTATTATATCTTTTTACCTTTTCTTAATTTTTTTTTATTTATTAAAAGCTGATTGACATTACTAATATCACCAGATTATCAACTGATCAAAATATTTGACAGCTACTTCCTCTACTCATCTGGGGTCTAAATCTTTAAATCATGCAAAACAAAGGTATAGTGTTTTTGCTCATATAAATCAGGCATACATACATCCATATTCAACAAGGAGTGGATTTGAATACACGACTGTTGTTGAATACCCGTCTGCTCTGTCAAATTCAGCAAATTGGATAAAGTCATTTCAATTAATATCGAGCAGATTTGGTTGTCTTTGTCTGAAATTATGCGTAGAGCATGCTGCGGCGTAGAAGGGCGTATCCAGCCGCAACACGTGGCAATAACAGGTTTTTACACTTTTACACACATTCACACGAACACACACATTTGTTATTAGTACACATTAATTGTAATTGCAACACATAGTTATTTATGTCAAAATATAGCAGTATTTATGTTTAATATTATAAGTTATATGCATGTTAGTGAAACCCAAGGTTCAGGTTGCAGGAACTGTGTCATGTTTAGTATCATCTCAATCCCCTATTCATCAGCAGTTGTCCGGTTCATTCGCCGAAGAGATCGCACACTGCATACTCTAGTTAGTGATGTTAGGGAATAAATGTTTAAAGTGATACCAACTGTAATATGCAAATAGACTAGTTGAAACTGGATTCTTGGCGGGAAAGTCAGAGCACGTCCCCTGGAGAGATGACCCCCACCTTTGGATATTTTGGTTTGAACTGGCCTATGACCTGCAGTACACTGGACCTTCCTGAAGCCTGGACCAATAGAAGCAAGCCACATCATCTGCATTGTTTTACTGTATTTCTGACTGCATATAAGCAGGGGCTCTGGGCTTAGTGACCAGTCTTCTTTGACACAGCCTTCAGACCTGAATGACTGTTCACTGGATGGAGAGCGCCTGCGATAAGTAACGGCTGTACTTGTTTTATTTCACTTAATTATTCTGCTACTTTTGGATAATAAATTACTTTGTGCTTTGGAAACACAAATCGAGATTCGACAATCGTTATTGGATAGAGACAAAACGTACATAACAGCCCTAACAGGCAATACACTGCATGATACGTCAACTAGACTGTAGAATGTAAGGTCCAAAAAGAAAAAAAATCATGTCACATGTTAATAGTACAGGGCCTGATTCATTAAGGAGAATAAAGTAAAAAAATTAAGTAACTCTGAACCTTGATAAAGCCTTATGCAAATAGACTAGTTGAAACTGGATTCTTGGCGGGAAAGTCAGAGCACATCCCCTGGAGAGATGACCCCCACCTTTGGATATTTTGGTTTGAACTGTCTTATGACCTGCAGTTTTGGAGAGGGAGGTACATTTAAAATGTGAAGACAGATTTATAATAGGGGTAGGGCATGTTCTAGATCAACTTTAAATTTCAGTGTACAAATAAAGCTATCAAGTATTTGTGTGCTACATGAAAAAACACCCAGTATATCAGTTATTTGCAAAATAATAAACTAATTTGCACCCCTTGCATTGCAACATGGTTTTGTCCAGGATAAAACCTACTAATTTGTTTTTGCTTTACTTTCCTTAATGAATCAGGCCCATAGTCATAAATGAAAAAAAAAGTTTTCATCATCCCTCATAAAATACATTTATTAGGATGTTAATTATGTCTTCTGTAAATAAAATGCATTATTTTAGTTGCACCTGAATGGAAACACATGTTCTAGCTTGCATACGGGACCATATGTTTCAAACAAATGTTTAAGAAAAATATTTCTCAAAGTCATGTTCCGTTTGACATGAATTTGTTATCTAAAACTAGGGATGTGCACCGGCGACTTTTGAGGTCTCGTGTTTTGTGTTTTGGATCCGGATTTTCGTTATTTTTGGGGTTCGGATTTGTCTCGCAAAACACTTGACGAAAGGTCTCGGTTCGGATTTAAGGTTTTGGATTTGGATTTTTTTTGAAAAAAACATAAAAAGTTTAAAAATCAAGTTTTTGGGCTTATTTTCACTCCTACGCTATTACTAACCTCAATAACATTCAATAACAAGCATTTCCACTAATTTACAGTGTAATCTGAACACCTCACAATATAGTTATTAGTCCAAAACGTTGCAACAAGGTATCTTTCTGGACTGCGTAGAGGAGTGGGTCACCACAATATATATTAAAAACCCTGAACTTTTATGATTCGCACTAATAAATGTACCTGGACTGCGTAGAGGAGTGGGTCACCACAATATATATTAAAAACCCTGAACTTTTATGAATCGCACCAATAAATGTACCTGGACTGCGTAGAGGAGTGGGTCACCACAATATATATTAAAAACCCTGAACTTTTATGATTCGCACCAATAAATGTACCTGGACTGCCTAGAGGAGTGGGTCACCACAATATATATATAATAAGAAAACCCTGAACTTTTATGATTCGCACCAATAAATGTACCTGGACTGCGTAGAGGAGTGGGTCACCACAATATATATTAAAAACCCTGAACTTTTATGAATCGCACCAATAAATGTACCTGGACTGCGTAGAGGAGTGGGTCACCACAATATATTAAAAACCCTAAACTTTTATGAATCGCACCAATAAATGTACCTGGACTGCGTAGAGGAGTGGGTCACCACAATATATTAAAAACCCTGAACTTTTATGAATCGCACCAATAAATGTACCTGGACTGCGTAGAGGAGTGGGTCACCACAATATATATTAAAAACCCTGAACTTTTATGAATCGCACCAATAAATGTAGCTGGACTGCGTAGAGGAGTGGGTCACCACAATATATATTAAAAACCCTGAACTTTTATGATTCGCACCAATAAATGTACCTGGACTGCCTAGAGGAGTGGGTCACCACAATATATATAATAAGAAAACCATCAACTTGTATGATTCGCACCAATAAATGTACCTGGACTGCGTAGAGGAGTGGGTCACCACAATATATATTAAAAACCCTGAACTTTTATGAATCGCACCAATAAATGTACCTGGACTGCGTAGAGGAGTGGGTCACCACAATATATTAAAAACCCTGAACTTTTATGAATCGCACCAATAAATGTACCTGGACTGCGTAGAGGAGTGGGTCACCACAATATATTAAAAACCCTGAACTTTTATGAATCGCACCAATAAATGTACCTGGACTGCGTAGAGGAGTGGGTCACCACAATATATATTAAAAACCCTGAACTTTTATGAATCGCACCAATAAATGTACCTGGACTGCGTAGAGGAGTGGGTCACCACAATATCTTAAAAACCCTGAACTTTTATGAATCGCACCAATAAATGTACCTGGACTGCGTAGAGGAGTGGGTCACCACAATATATTAAAAACCCTGAACTTTTATGAATCGCACCAATAAATGTACCTGGACTGCGTAGAGGAGTGGGTCACCACAATATATTAAAAACCCTGAACTTTTATGAATCGCACCAATAAATGTACCTGGACTGCGTAGAGGAGTGGGCACTGGGCACCACAATAAAATATATAAAAAACCTTCAACAGGTCTGCATTACACTACACATACGGCTGCTCCTCCATCCTCTCCATCATATACATGTTGGAGTTTTAGCGTGTGACAACCTCTTGTTTTTGATAATGTCAGTGCATTTTGAATATTTTTCAATTTGCCCCACACCACTGAATGTACTTTATCTATGATACGCATCTATCTATCTTGACTGCGTAGTGTGGTGGCCCCGGTACACAATTTGGTACCGAGGCCACAATATAATTAAAAAACCCTCCACGTGTCAGAATTCCACCAAACAAGTATCTGGACTGCGTAGTGGGGTGGCCCCGGTACCCAATTTGATACCGGGGCCACAATAAAATAAATACACCCTCCACGTGTCAGAATTCCACCAAACAAGTATCTGGACTGCGTAGTGGGGTGGCCCCGGTACCCAATTTGATACCGGGGCCACAATAAAATAAATACACCCTCCACGTGTCAGAATTCCACCAAACAAGTATCTGGACTGCGTAGTGGGGTGGCCCCGGTACCCGATTTGATTCCGGGGCCACAATAAAATAAATACACCCTCCACGTGTCAGAATTCCACCAAACAAGTATCTGGACTGCGTAGTGGGGTGGCCCCGGTACCCAATTTGATACCGGGGCCACAATAAAATAAATACACCCTCAACTGGTCTGAATTCCACCAAACAAGTATCTGGACTGCGTAGTGGGGTGGCCCCGGTACCCATTTTGATACCGGGGCCACAATAAAATAAATACACCCTCAACTGGTCTGAATTCCACCAAACAAGTATCTGGACTGCGTAGTGGGGTGGCCCCGGTACCCATTTTGATACCGGGGCCACAATAAAATAAATACACCCTCAACTGGTCTGAATTCCACCAAACAAGTATCTGGACTGCGTAGTGGGGTGGCCCCGGTACCCAATTTGATACCGGGGCCACAATAAAATAAATACACCCTCAACTGGTCTGAATTCCACCAAACAAGTATCTGGACTGCGTAGTGGGGTGGCCCCGGTACCCATTTTGATACCGGGGCCACAATAAAATAAATACACCCTCAGCTGGTCTGAATTCCACCAAACAAGTATCTGGACTGCGTAGTGGGGTGGCCCCGGTACCCATTTTGATACCGGGGCCACAATAAAATAAATACACCCTCAACTGGTCTGAATTCCACCAAACAAGTATCTGGACTGCGTAGTGGGGTGGCCCCGGTACCCAATTTGATACCGGGGCCACAATACCTCCTCCAAACATGGTACAAACAATTCGTCATTGAGATCCCATCAAGTATGTTAAAGACAGACAGGGTCGAAGTGTTATTGGTTGACTTTGTAAACCAAAAAACTGTCCCTGTTGCACATATTCGTGCAATGAAGACTGACTTTTTCATTTAAAGGCACCATCTTTCAAGTGTAGTGTTTGTAAGTCTAAGTCATATTATACTTTTGGTAAAATTGGTTTATTTTGTTCCTCTTTATGGTAACTACTAATAGAATTAAAGTATTAACTAGAAGCGGCAGTTCCTCTTTATGGTAATTAGTAATAGAATTAAAGTATTAAATAGAATTAAAGTATTAAATAGAGTGGTATAGAGTTGTAGTGTGGTATAGATAGAGTGGTCCCCACAATATAATAATAAAACCCTCAACTGGTCTGAATTCCATCAAACAAGTATCTGGACTGCGTAGTGGGGTGGCCCCGGTACCCATTTTGATACCGGGGCCACAATAAAATAAATACACCCTCAACTGGTCTGAATTCCACCAAACAAGTATCTGGACTGCGTAGTGGGGTGGCCCCGGTACCCAATTTGATACCGGGGCCACATTACCTCCTCCAATTTCCAAGTGTAGTGTTTATAACATCTTAACACTACACTAATTCTAGCACGTCAAAACCTCTTGTTTTAAATAATGACAGGGCATTTAACTTTTGATTTAATTTATTGAATTTGTTGGCATTTTCTTTTACTTTTTGAACATGGCAAACGACTGTTGAATGGTCACATAATGCCAAAAAAAAAGTTGCAAGATGGAATTGTCCTTGGGCCCTCCCACCCACCCTTATGTTGTTGAAATAGGACATGCACACTTTAACAAACCAATCATTTCAGCGACAGGGCCTACCAAACAACTGTGGCTGAAATGATTGGTTTGTTTGGGCCCCCACACCAATAAAACAATTCATCTCTCCCTGTACAAACTAAACAGGCTCTACTGAGGAAAGATGTCGTCCTTATCCTCAACCTCTGATTCCTCTCCCCCTACAGTGTGTACTTCCTCCTCCTCACACATTATCAATTCGTCCCCGCTGGATTCCACAACCACAGTCCCTCTGTACTGTCTGGAGGGCAGTGCTGTACTTCATTGAGGAATTGATTATTCATTTTTATAAACATCATTTTTTCAACGTTGTGAGGAAGCAACCTCCTTCGCCGCTCACTGACCAGGTTCCCCGCTGCACTAAAAACTCTTTCCGAGTACACACTGGAGGGGGGACAACTCAGTTAAAAAATAGAGCCAGTTTGTACAGGGGCTTCCAAAATGCCTTTTGGAGTTCTACCACGTCACTACCTCTAGTTAATTTAGAATGCAAGGCTTGTAAATATAAATACTTTGAAGATAAAAAAAAGCAGGCTGCACAGACTGTGGAGCTAGAAAGTGAAATTAAATGGACCACGTTACTTTGGTGGCTATCTATGCCCCCCCCCCCCCCCGCCCTACACTTGTAGTTGAATATAAATAAAGCAGCCTGCATAGACTGTAGAACTAGCAATTCAAATATACAAAGAAATGGACAAAGGCAGTTTGGTATCTGTCTGCATCAGATCCCCTCTCCACTAGGAGTAAAACAGAAAACTTTTCAGCTGTTATATAATCTAGAATATAAATAGAAATTGAGAAATGCAATTTGGTATCTGTCTGCATCATAATCATCAACATCCTCCTCAGCGCCAGCTACATCAATATCCTCCTCCCAGTGTACAACATTCACACCTTCATTAGCCAAATCTGTAACTGGACTGTGGGTGATCCTTCCAGCATATGCAGAGGGCGTGCTGCAAATGCTGGATGGAGTCACCTCTTCCCGTACAGTGATGGGAAGGTCAGGGTTCACAACCAACAACACCCTTGGACTCGCCTTGGGGATTTGTGATGTCATCTGTTTAGAAGGCAGAGTTCTTTGCTGTTTTGTTGTTGTTGCTGACAGCATAACTCTCTTAAATTTTTTGTAGGGGGGGGGAGGAGGGTTTAGATCCTTGGGTGAAGCTGGAACACTAGTCATGAACACGGGACAGGGCCTAAGCCGTTCCTTGCCACTACTTGTCGTAATTGGCATATTGCCAACTTTACGTTTCTCCTCAGATGATTTTAAGTTTCTTTTTTTGCTGTTTTTTGAGAACTTGGGCTTTTTGGATTTTACATGCCCTGTACTAGGAGATTGGGCATCGTGCTTGCCAGACGACGTTGATGGCATTTCATCGTCTATGTCATGACTAGTGGCAGCAGCTTCAGCATTAGGAGGAAGTGGGTCTTGATCTTTCCCTACTTTATCCTCTAAATTTTTGGTCTCCATTATATGTAGCACAAGATACTGCAGAATGTGTGAACTTGGTAATATTGCAGTACCAATGGACTTATACTGCTGGATTGGTTTTGCAAATTTGGTTATAATTATATATTTTTTTTTAAATTTTTTATTTTTTATTTTTTTTTACTTTTTTTTTATTTTTTAAAAACTTGGGAATAATGGGGAAATAACTATGCCCTTAGAAGCACAGAGCACAGGACACAGCACCACTGGACTGAACAGGACACGGCACAGGACCCAGCAGCACTACGGAACTCAGCAGGACAGAGCACAGGACACAGCACCAATGGACTGATACTGCAGAATGTGTGAACTTTGTAATATTGCAGTACCAATGGACTTATACTGCTGGATTGGTTTTGCAAATTTGGTTATAATTATATATATTTTTTTTAATTTTTTATTTTTTTTTACTTTTTTTTTATTTTTTAAAAACTTGGGAATAATGGGGAAATAACTATGCCCTTAGAAGCACAGAGCACAGGACACAGCACCACTGGACTGAACAGGACACGGCACAGGACCCAGCAGCACTACGGAACTCAGCAGGACAGAGCACAGGACACAGCACCACTGGACTGATACTGCAGAATGTGTGAACTTTGTAATATTGCAGTACCACTGGACTTTTACTGCTGAATGTGTGAACTTGGTAATATTGCAGTACCAATGGGCTTATACTGCAGGATTGGTTGTGCAAATTTTGTGGTAATTAAAAAAAATTAAATTAGTTTTTGGTATTTTTTTAAATAACTTTTTTTTATTTTTTTAAACACAGGGGAATATTGGGGAAATAACTATGCCCTTAGAAGCACAGAGCACAGGACACAGCACCACTGGACTGAACAGGACACGGCACAGGACCCAGCAGCACTACGGAACTCAGCAGGACAGAGCACAGGACACAGCACCACTGGACTGATACTGCAGAATGTGTGAACTTTGTAATATTGCAGTACCACTGGACTTTTACTGCTGAATGTGTGAACTTGGTAATATTGCAGTACCAATGGGCTTATACTGCAGGATTGGTTGTGCAAATTTTGTGGTAATTAAAAAAAATTAAATTAGTTTTTGGTATTTTTTTAAATAACTTTTTTTTATTTTTTTAAACACAGGGGAATATTGGGGAAATAACTATGCCCTTAGAAGCACAGAGCACAGGACACAGCACCACTGGACTGAACAGGACACAGCACAGGACCCAGCAGCACCACTGACCTCAGAAGGACAGAGCACAGCACACAGCACCACTGGACTGATACTGCAGAACACAGCACAGCACAGCACAGCACAGAACTAAACAGCACAGCACAGAACTAAACAGCACAGCACAGAACTAAACAGCACAGCACGAGATCTACCAGGACAGAGGACCACCTAACACACCCTCCCTCTACCCTGATCAATGCCCGAGTGAAGATGGCGGCGACTAGCGGGGAATTTATAGGATCCGAGTATCGCGAGATCCGACAACGGGATTATGAGTCAGAGCCTCAGTTTCAGATTTGAATTTGGCGCCAATACCCGGATCTGTCTCGGATCCGACTCGGATCGGCAACGTTCGGGTGGGCTCGGATTTCATAAATCCGAGTGCGCTCATCCCTATCTAAAACACACGATAATCAAGTACAATTTTTGTCCAAACATGATTTTCTAATTGTATTCTTAACTCCAAACCCTTTTACTGAGTGACCTTTGCAAACCAAATCAGCAAGTGTGAAACACTGATATTCATAGAAAATAGAAATATACTAGGGATGAGCGCACTCGGATTTCTGAAATCCGAGCCCACCCGAACGTTGCGGATCCGAGTCGGATCCGAGACAGATCCGGGTATTGGCGCCAAATTCAAAAGTGAAACTGAGGCTCTGACTCATAATCCCGTTGTCGGATCTCGCGATACTCGGATCCTATAAATTCCCCGCTAGTCGCCGCCATCTTCACTCGGGCATTGATCAGGGTAGAGGGAGGGTGTGTTAGGTGGTCCTCTGTGCTGTTTAGTTCTGTGCTGTTTAGTTCTGTGCTGTTTAGTTCTGTGCTGTTTAGTTCTGTGCTGTTTAGTGCTGTGCTGTGCTGTGCTGTTTAGTGCTGTGCTGTTTAGTGCTGTGCTGTGCTGTGCTGTGCTGTGCTGTGCTGTGCTGTGCTGTGCTGTGTTCTGCAGTATCAGTCCAGTGGTGCTGTGTGCTGTGCTCTGTCCTTCTGAGGTCAGTGGTGCTGCTGGGTCCTGTGCTGTGTCCTGTTCAGTCCAGTGGTGCTGTGTCCTGTGCTCTGTGCTTCTAAGGGCATAGTTATTTCTCCAATATTCCCCTGTGTTTAAAAAAATAAAAAAAAGTTTTTTTTAAAAAATACCAAAAACTACTTTAATATTTTTTAATTACCACAAAATTTTCACAACCAATCCTGCAGTATAAGCCCATTGGTACTGCAATATTACCAAGTTCACACATTCAGCAGTAAAAGTCCAGTGGTACTGCAATATTACAAAGTTTACACATTCTGCAGTATCAGTCCAGTGGTGCTGTGTCCTGTGCTCTGTCCTGCTGAGTTCCGTAGTGCTGCTGGGTCCTGTGCCGTGTCCTGTTCAGTCCAGTGGTGCTGTGTCCTGTGCTCTGTGCTTCTAAGGGCATAGTTATTTCCCCATTATTCCCAAGTTTTTAAAAAATAAAAAAAAAGTAAAAAATAATAAAAAATTTAAAAAAAAATATATATATAATAATTACAACCAAATTTGCAAAACCAATCCAGCATTATAAGTCCATTGGTACTGCAATATTACCAAGTTCACACATTCTGCAGTATCAGTCCAGTGGTGCTGTGTCCTGTGCTCTGTCCTGCTGAGTTCCGTAGTGCTGCTGGGTCCTGTGCCGTGTCCTGTTCAGTCCAGTGGTGCTGTGTCCTGTGCTCTGTGCTTCTAAGGGCATAGTTATTTCCCCACTATTCCCAAGTTTTTTAAAAATAAAAAAAAAGTAAAAAAAAATAAAAAATTAAAAAAAATAAATAAATATAATAATTATAACCAAATTTGCAAAACCAATCCAGCATTATAAGTCCATTGGTACTGCAATATTACCAAGTTCACACATTCTGCAGTATCAGTCCAGTGGTGCTGTGTCCTGTGCTCTGTCCTGCTGAGTTCCGTAGTGCTGCTGGGTCCTGTGCCGTGTCCTGTTCAGTCCAGTGGTGCTGTGTCCTGTGCTCTGTGCTTCTAAGGGCATAGTTATTTCCCCATTATTCCCAAGTTTTTAAAAAATAAAAAAAAAGTAAAAAATAATAAAAAATTTAAAAAAAAAAAAATATATAATAATTACAACCAAATTTGCAAAACCAATCCAGCATTATAAGTCCATTGGTACTGCAATATTACCAAGTTCACACATTCTGCAGTATCAGTCCAGTGGTGCTGTGTCCTGTGCTCTGTCCTGCTGAGTTCCGTAGTGCTGCTGGGTCCTGTGCCGTGTCCTGTTCAGTCCAGTGGTGCTGTGTCCTGTGCTCTGTGCTTCTAAGGGCATAGTTATTTCCCCACTATTCCCAAGTTTTTTAAAAATAAAAAAAAAGTAAAAAAAAATAAAAAATTAAAAAAAATAAATAAATATAATAATTATAACCAAATTTGCAAAACCAATCCAGCATTATAAGTCCATTGGTACTGCAATATTACCAAGTTCACACATTCTGCAGTATCTTGTGCTACATATAATGGAGACCAAAAATTTGGAGGATAAAGTAGGGAAAGATCAAGACCCACTTCCTCCTAATGCTGAAGCTGCTGCCACTAGTCATGACATAGACGATGAAATGCCATCAACGTCGTCTTCCAAGCCCGATGCCCAATCTCGTAGTACCGGGCATGTAAAATCCAAAAAGCCCAAGTTAAGAAAAAGTAGCAAAAAGAGAAACTTAAAATCATCTGAGGAGAAACGTAAAGTTGCCAATATGCCATTTACGACACGGAGTGGCAAGGAACGGCTTAGGCCCTGGCCCGTGTTCATGACTAGTGGTTCAGCTTCACCCACGGATCTTAGCCCTCCTCCTCCTCCTCCCCCTACAAAAAATTGAAGAGAGTTATGCTGTCAGCAACAAAACAGCAAACAACTCTGCCTTCTAAAGAGAAATTATCACAAATCCCCAAGGCGAGTCCAAGGGTGTTGGTGGTTGTCAAGCCTGACCTTCCCATCACTGTACGGGAAGAGGTGGCTCGGGAGGAGGCTATTGATGATGTAGCTGGCGCTGTGGAGGAACTTGATGATGAGGATGGTGATGTGGTTATTCTAAATGAGGCACCAGGGGGGGAAACAGCTGATGTCCATGGGATGAAAAAGCCCATCGTCATGCCTGGTCAGAAGACCAAAAAATGCACCTCTTCGGTCTGGAGTTATTTTTATCCAAATCCAGACAACCAATGTATGGCAATATGTAGCTTATGTAAAGCTCAAATAAGCAGGGGTAAGGATCTTGCCCACCTAGGAACATCCTCCCTTATACGTCACCTGAATAACCTTCATAGTTCAGTGGTTAGTTCAGGAACTGGGGCTAGGACCCTCATCGGTACAGGGACACCTAAATCCCGTGGTCCAGTTGGATACACACCAGCAACACCCTCCTCGTCAACTTCCTCCACAATCTCCATCAGATTCAGTCCTGCAGCCCAAGTCAGCAGCCAGACTGAGTCCTCCTCAATACGGGATTCATCCGAGGAATCCTGCAGCGGTACGCCTACTACTGCCACTGCTGCTGTTGCTGCTGTTAGTCGGTCATCTTCCCAGAGGGGAAGTCGTAAGACCGCTAAGTCTTTCACCAAACAATTGACCGTCCAACAGTCGTTTGCCATGACCACCAAATACGATAGTAGTCACCCTATTGCAAAGCGTATAACTGCGGCTGTAACTGCAATGTTGGTGTTAGACGTGCGCCCGGTGTCCGCCATCAGTGGAGTGGGATTTAGAGGGTTGATGGAGGTATTGTGTCCCCGGTACCAAATCCCCTCGAGATTCCACTTCACTAGGCAGGCGATACCAAAAATGTACAGAGAAGTACGATCAAGTGTCCTCAGTGCTCTTAAAAATGCGGTTGTACCCACTGTCCACTTAACCACGGACATGTGGACAAGTGGTTCTGGGCAAACGAAGGACTACATGACTGTGACAGCCCACTGGGTAGATGCATCCCCTTCCGCAGCAACAGCAACAGCTGCATCAGTAGCAGCATCTACAAAATGGCTGCTCATGCAAAGGCAGGCAACATTGTGCATTACAGGCTTTAATAAGAGGCACAACGCTGACAACATATTAGAGAAAATGAGGGAAATTATCTCCCAGTGGCTTACCCCACTTAGACTCTCATGGGGATTTGTGGTGTCAGACAATGCCAGTAACATTGTGCGGGCATTAAATATGGGCAATTTCCAGCACGTCCCATGTTTTGCCCACACCATTAATTTGGTGGTGCAGCATTACCTCAAGAGTGACAGGGGTGTGCAGGAGATGCTTGCGGTGGCCCGCAAAATTGCTGGACACTTTCGGCATTCAGCCAGTGCCTACCGCAGACTAGAGGCACATCAAAAAAGCTTGAACCTGCCCTGCCATCACCTCAAACAAGAGGTTGTGACGCGCTGGAACTCCACCCTCTATATGCTGCAGAGGATGGAGGAGCAGCAAAAGGCCATTCAGGCCTACACAGCCACCTACGACATAGGCAAAGGAGTGGGGATGCGCCTGAGTCAAGCGCAGTGGAGACTGATTTCCGTGTTGTGCAAGGTTCTGCAGCCATTTGAACTTGCCACACGAGAAGTCAGTTCCGACACTGCCAGCTTGAGTCAGGTCATTCCCCTGATCAGGCTGTTGCAGAAGCAGCTGGAGAAAGTGAGGGAGGAGCTGGTAAGCCATTGCGATTACAGCAAGCATGTAGCTCTTGTGGATGTAGCCCTTCGTACGCTTTGCCAGGATCCGAGGGTGGTCACTCTTTTAAAGTCAGAGGAATACATTCTGGCCACCGTGCTCGATCCTCGGTTTAAAGCGTATGTTGTGTCTCTGTTTCCGGCGGACACAAGTCTACAGCGGTGCAAAGACCTGTTGGTCAGGAGATTGTCCTCTGAAGAGGACCGTGACATGCCAACAGCTCCACCCTCATTTTCTTCCACATCTATGGCTGCGAGGAAAAAGCTCAGTTTTCCCAAAAGAGGCACTGGCGGGGATGCTGATAACATCTGGTCCGGACTGAAGGACCTGCCAACCATTGCAGACATGTCTACTCTCGCTGCATTGGATGCTGTGACAATAGAAAAAATTGTGGATGATTACTTTGCTGACACCATCCAAGTAGACATGTCAGACAGTCCATATTGTTACTGGCAGGAAAAAAAGGCAGTTTGGAAGCCCCTGTACAAACTGGCTCTATTTTACCTGAGTTGTCCCCCCTCCAGTGTGTACTCGGAAAGAGTTTTTAGTGCAGCGGGGAACCTGGTCAGTGAGCGACGAAGGAGGTTGCTTCCTCACAACGTTGAAAAAATGATGTTTATAAAAATGAATAATCAATTCCTCAATGAAGCACAGCACTGCCCTCCAGATACTACAGAGGGACCTATGGTTGTGGAGTCCAGCGGGGACGAATTGATAATGTGTGATGAGGAGGAAGTAGACACTGTAGGGGGAGAGGAATCAGAGGTTGAGGATGAGGACGACATCTTGCCTCAGTAGAGCCTGTTTAGTCTGTACAGGGAGAGATGAATAGCTTTTTTGGTGTGGGGGCCCAAACAAACCAATCATTTCAGTCAAAGTTGTTTGGTAGGCCCTGTCGCTGAAATGATTGGTTTGTTAAAGTGTGCATGTCCTATTTCAACAACATACCTCTCAACTGCAGCTCATCCCTCCTCTGCGGGGATAATGTCTCCTGTGCTCTGACACGTCACTCTGTGTACTCTCAGCCTCAGGATCTGACACTACAGCTACCATGCCTCTTGTAGCAGCCCTCACTCCAGGGCCTCTTCCATGTGCAGTGTCCCCCTCTCTCTTGGGTTCACTATAGTGGCATGGAGTTCTCCCCCTCATCCAGGGCACACATTCCTTGCCCTGGCTCAGTCACCACGCTCAGACTTCCAGGCAATGCTGGGGGAGCCTGGGAGCTTCCACCCCAGGTCCCCAGCTACAACTCTCCTCTCCTGTGTCTTCTCTCTCTTTCTGACACTTTAAAGATCGTGCCTTTAAATGAAAAAGTCAGTCTTCATTGCACGACTATGTGCAAGTGCAACAGGGACATTTTTTTGGGTTTACAAAGTCAAACAATAACACTACGACCCTGTCTGTCTGGGGTCTGTCAATGACGAATTGTCTGGAGCATGTTTGGAGGAGGTATTGTGGCCCCGGTATCAAATTGGGTACCGGGGCCACCCCACTATGCAGTCCAGATACTTGTTTGGTGGAATTCCGACACGTGGAGGGTTTTTAAATTATATTGTGGCCTCGGTACCAAATTGTGTACCGGGGCCACCACACTACGCAGTCAAGATACTTGTTTGGTGGAATTCAGACCAGTTGAGGGTTTTATTATTATATTGTGTGGACCACTCTATCTATACCACACTACAACTCTATACCACTCTATTTCCTACTTTAATTCTATTTAATTCTATTTCCTACTTTAATTCTATTACTAATTAATTACCATAAAGAGGAACAAAAAAAAACAATTTTACCAAAAGTATAATATGACTTAGACTTACAAACACTACACTTTAAAGATCGTGCCTTTAAATGAAAAAGTCAGTCTTCATTGCACGACTATGTGCAACAGGGACATTTTTTTGGGTTTACAAAGTCAAACAATAACACTACGACCCTGTCTGTCTGGGGTCTGTCAATGACGAATTGTCTGGAGCATGTTTGGAGGAGGTATTGTGGCCCCGGTATCAAATTGGGTACCGGGGCCACCCCACTATGCAGTCCAGATACTTGTTTGGTGGAATTCCGACACGTGGAGGGTTTTTAAATTATATTGTGGCCTCGGTACCAAATTGTGTACCGGGGCCACCACACTATGCAGTCAAGATAGATAGATGCGTATTGCGTATCATAGATAAAGTACATTCAGTGGTGTGGGGCAAATTGAAAAATATTCCAAATGCACTGACATTATCAAAAACAAGAGGTTGTCACACGCTAAAACTCCAACATGTATATGATGGAGAGGATGGAGGAGCAGCCGTATGTGTAGTGTAATGCAGATCTGTTGAAGGTTTTTTATATATTTTATTGTGGTGCCCAGTGCCCACTCCTCTACGCAGTCCAGATACATTTATTGGTGCGAATCATAAAAGTTCAGGGTTTTTAATATATATTGTGGTGACCCACTCCTCTACGCAGTCCAGGTACATTTATTGGTGCGAATCATAAAAGTTCAGGGTTTTTAATATATATTGTGGTGACCCACTCCTCTACGCAGTCCAGGTACATTTATTGGTGCGAATCATAAAAGTTCAGGGTTTTTAATAGATATTGTGGTGACCCACTCCTCTACGCAGTCCAGGTACATTTATTGGTGCGAATCATAAAAGTTCAGGGTTTTTAATATATATTGTGGTGACCCACTCCTCTACGCAGTCCAGGTACATTTATTGGTGCGAATCATAAAAGTTCAGGGTTTTTAATAGATATTGTGGTGACCCACTCCTCTACGCAGTCCAGGTACATTTATTGGTGCGAATCATAAAAGTTCAGGGTTTTTAATATATATTGTGGTGACCCACTCCTCTACGCAGTCCAGGTACATTTATTGGTGCGATTCATAAAAGTTCAGGGTTTTTAATATATATTGTGGTGACCCACTCCTCTACGCAGTCCAGGTACATTTATTGGTGCGAATCATAAAAGTTCAGGGTTTTTAATAGATATTGTGGTGACCCACTCCTCTACGCAGTCCAGGTACAATTATTGGTGCGAATCATAAAAGTTCAGGGTTTTTAAGATATTGTGGTGACCCACTCCTCTACGCAGTCCAGGTACAATTATTGGTGCGAATCATAAAAGTTCAGGGTTTTTAATATATATTGTGGTGACCCACTCCTCTACGCAGTCCAGAAAGATACCTTGTTGCAACGTTTTGGACTAATAACTATATTGTGAGGTGTTCACAATACACTGTAAATTAGTGGAAATGCTTGTTATTGAATGTTATTGAGGTTAATAATAGCCTAGGAGTGAAAATAAGCCCAAAAACTTGATTTTTAAACTTTTTATGTTTTTTTCAAAAAAAATCCGAATCCAATACCTTAAATCCGAACCTAGACCTTTCGTCAAGTGTTTTGCGAGACAAATCCGAACCTCAAAAATAACGAAAATCCGGATCCAAAACACAAAACACGAGACCTCAAAAGTCGCCGGTGCACATCCCTAAAATATACTATAATGTTTTGTTCATCTCTTTCTTCATCCAACATTTAATGAGTACTTGAGAGCAAGTAATCTCTAAAAACAAAGCAAGACCTGTAAGGTATGTCACTCCTTAGGTACTCCTTGGGTGCACTACAGAATATTCCATCCAGTGTGTTATGTACAATGATTGTACCAATGACTGAAAAAAAAGTCATGATCAGCATGCCGATTCATTGTACACACTATACATGTTTTAAAAGATTTACCCTCAGATCTGTGCTCTTCATCGGCGGAAAATAACGTGACTCTGTAAACTCTGTGGAGATCCTGATTGTGAGTGCATATACACACTGTAGGATTGGAAGGTTGTTGTTCCATTGCTGAATGAGATTTTGTAGTTTTGCTGAACAATCAAATTCAAATTATGATCTGTGCATGGGAACATTCCACGTTCATTACTAATTCACGTACAGACTAATGCAATATCGGGCCAAGCGGTCCTTTATTGTTTGATTACTCAAACAATACTCGGCTGAAAAAACTGTAGTGTGTACCCAGCTTTACTGTTAGTTGATGAATAATTTTAGGTTGTGTGAGATGTCTTTGCTTTCTCTCCAGGAAACTTTTCTACCTTCTCATAGGCCTTTGCAAGGACTTTTATTTCCTCTTTCTAAAGTACAGTTTTAGTAAAGTTTAGAAATTAAAAGAAAATTTCACAGTTCATATTTACTACTACAGTTTATGATGAATATACATATATATGAATAAATATTGACATGAATGTTCACTTCTCTGTTTTAGATGAAAATGTAAGTCTGAAAAAGGAGGTAGGATATGGTTAAAATGAATTACCTAAGGATATAACACAACTTTATTGCACAACACTATAAACCCATTGCATTCTATTTCTAAACTTATAGGAAATGTGTTTATTCTGGGTTTTTTTTTCAATTCATAAAATAAAAATAAACTACCTCTACTTTTTTCCATTACATATAAATATTTTTTGAAGAGTGTATCTCTTCAAAGACATTTCAAATCAAACTGCAGTGCCGTAATTTTAAATGTAGTACCGTGCAAATTAAAAACCCTTTGGACTATAGTATATTATTATTATAGCCTTGAAGATAATATCTTTTGCTATCTGTGCTGACATTTCATCTTGCCATTCCAATTAAGTAGGCAAAATGGAATAACATATAGATTACAATTCCAGCAAGAGTAAAGCATATATTTTTTGGCATGTACAGACATTTTTTTCTGAATTACATATAGAAAGAGCAAAGTATTTTCAATGCCACGTCTGAATTCATTTCCTTTTACCGCAGATGGAAAATTGAAGTCAAAAGAAGAAGCAAATGAATTTCAAGTAAGATAAAAAAAAAAAAGCGGAAGTTTCTTCTTAATTATCTCACCTAAAGCAGAGTTTTGTCCGGCCATTTTTGCAAACCTATTTTATGCCTAATGGAACTATATTTTCTCTAAGTGCTGACAGATATTTAAAATTGGCCAAGAATGGGAAGTATTGGCAGTGCGGTTATTTCATTTAAAGCTCTACTTGAGATATGAATGTACATGAAATACCTCGAGGGAACATAATTTGCCAGTTTTATGATGTGATTTTTTTTTTTCTTTTACTTCAGTTATATCAGTCATCCACTATTTGCCTGTGATGCTTGCTAAGGTGTTCTTTTTCTAGTATTCAATAAGATTTATTTTAGTTATTTTTTATTTTAAGGCAGTATATTTTAAAGCTGAATACACTGTCCATCTTTTATATATTTATATATATATCCTTTATATTACTTCTCCAGTGTTATAGGTAATTATGGGCATACGGAACGCTCCACTTCACATATTGGCTTTCAAAGCCGTCTACCTGGTTCCAAGAGGTAGTTGGTGTGTATATTATGTAATAGGGTAAACACCAGAGGCTAGTTATTAATTAAATGGAAAATTTTAACTAGATTTCAGAGATATTATTTGAAATCAAATCAAAGAAAATCCAGAGCATCCTAGCCACCAACACTCATTGGCCATTGCAATCTCTGCAGAAAACTGACTTCTCTATTCTTCTTAATATAGTAAATGTTATGCCTTCAGCATTGTTGTTTTACATATGTATTTTTTTCTGTGAAAACTCCATCTAGTGGCAAGCCTAGTATCAGCTTAATTGAACACTCAGGCCTCCATAGTTAGTTCTCATTGCACCTTGGGAATATGACAGGATGTCACCATCTTAATTCAGAGATGCAGTATATTCTCCCCTCAGCATAGCTTCGATGGTAAGATTTTCTGTCAAGTTATACAGTTATGATATATTTTATTGCATCATATCTGTTCATATTGTAAATGCATTCTACCATTTGTTTTAAAGTTTTACCACTTCATCTCAGATATTCTTTATTATTAAAATAAATACAATTCGTCAGATCTTCACATCTAGGCTGGATTATTAGAGTAGGAGTGACTATGCTGTGTGTCTGATAATACTTATGTCAAGAGGAAATTAAATAGTGAGGACAGAACAGTAAAATGTATTGCAATTATGTGTTGATTTGAGGTTAATTGCCTTTTGTAACTACTAGAGATGAGTTAAATTCATGAGGTTCAATTTGCAAAAATATTTGCTAAAGTATATACAATAGAGCAGCACTTCAGTATTAGAATGAATCAGTCAATCATTAATACACCTCAAATTGAAAAAAGTCACACCCATGAGGAAGCTGTGGAGGTGGAAACTCTTCACTGAAGCCCACAGACATCAGGTGCTTCTGTGTTAATGCATTCAGAAGAGAAAATATAAATAAAAATGTTTGCTGGAATGGGTGAAGTGGGGTAATAGGCACTGATGAGGAGGAACAGCTGAAATGAAGATATAACTGCCTGGTGCTTAGGACTAATGATGTCAAAGGCTACATGCACCCCATAAACAAATGGGAGGCTTGAAGTTTAGCGGTAGTATGTTGTTTATATAATTATCCTCATCAGAGTCCCCTGCTGTCCAAAGCTCATTACTATTTATTTATTAGTGTAACATAAAGAAGGCAGTTCATAAAACATCACTTTAAACTGCTACAATCACTTTTGTATGACCCCTTTAACTAATTACAACCTTACACTTTCTTCTAAATTACTGCTTCTTTTACTCTTATTTATGTCATCAATAATTAAGAGTAGCCCATATCCAGCAAAAAATGATCCTGTCCAATCAGGAGCTAAACCTTGATGATACTAAGCTGTGCTTAAACCACTTCAAATTGGCACAAACACACAAGATAGGTCCATAATGTCACAAATCTGCCTCTAATAATGTGGAGTTATTCTATCACTCAATGATTTTTCTCTTTGCAAACAAACAATCCCAGTTTTTCTATAGAGCACTGAAAATTCCTTAATTTTTGCACTAATTATTCTTTTAGAAATTGTCTTTTGAGGAGCTAAAGATTAATTTTATATAATTTTATGGATAAGATTTGTTATGACTATTACTTTAATCACAGGTTTTCTTTGCTTCTGGGAGAGAATAGCCATTTCACAAAATGATCCCTTTCCACAATCTACAATTACTGCACATATAAGAGTTTGTGTTTTGTGTCAAAACATTCTTAATGATGTTGATAGCTGCCACTCCTGAGGTGTTGGAAATTGAACAGGCAGTTAGTTGAAGTGTGTGAAAACATAGCACAAAATATTTGCTGACTGAACAAGGCAACAGATCAATACCAAGCAAATTCTTTTATATGAGGTGTGGGTTATTTGACATTTCCCAAAGACGTTCATTGAAAACAACACAGAAAGGTCAACTACTAGCAATTTGACTCAAAGCTGCTGTAATAACACACACACACATTATTTTAAAGCAGAAGGTAATGAATTGTCGCTTTACAATAGATGCTACTATTTTTATTGTTAATTATATATATGTTGACATGAATTATAGTGAAATATTTATTAAATGTCTATATTAACAAACCTTAAGCTTGAATTGCATAGTTTGCAAATAAATTACAAAGTAAACCTTACAGAGAATATATCTTTAAAATTAAATAGCAATATAGAAAAATATATTTCTTTATGCATCTAACAGACATGCCACTGTAATATATAAAAGGCATGTATTTATTTTAAAGGTAGAACATCTCTAATCATTTAAGTTACAGTCGACCATAACCTGATAATTCCCCCTTTGTAGACAATTAATTTTACTCTTGTACAAGTCACTTTCAGATTATTCATCTATTTATCTCTTCAAGAATCTCTAGGGCAGTTTTTTACATCTTCCTTTATAAACACATATCATTACGCTTTGTAGAGTGTCTGAAACCAGGAACTGACTCACAATTAGACTATTTTTGAGCAGTTACACCCTGATCAGCTTATTTTCCTAACACTGAACATTCATTCATCAACATATATTTTTTAAAATTGCTGTAGTGCACTCTCATTACTGGAACCGTTATGTCAAAGCACATGTAGAAATTCAAATAGGTTCCTTTTATTATGCACTCATTGGTGGATGCTATTATGTGCCTTTAATATATATATATATATATAAATATATATATATGGCATACACTGTGAGTCTACCAGAATACGTGTATGTGTATGCTTTACTGGTTAAGAAGGACAAAAAAATTCTAATTCCTGCATTGCAAAACTGAAAAAGTGTTAGCCTGATAATCTAATTTTGTGTTACATAACCGAAACTCAAAGTCCACTTTTGTGTTCAGCCACCTGATCATGTGAGTATTCAGTAAAACACTTTGTTAATCAATCCAGAAATGGTGATCACATCCCAAGTTATAATTGGATATAAACTAGGATCTGGGCCTCCCACACTCCCTTGTATAATTATATATATTCATATAAATACAAGACTATCTTCTCTGCTCTCTAACTCTGCTGCCTGGGTATCATTCTTGACTCTTACCTCTCCTTCACCCTTTATAGCCAATCTCTTGCCCACTCCTGTCACTTTCAGCTCTGCAACATTGCCCGTATCAGAATCTTCCTCTACCAGAATGCCACCAAATCTCTTATCCCCTCACTGATTATTTCTCGTCTCGACTACTGCAAACTTCTCCTTACTGGCCTCCCTCACTTCCATCTCGTTCCTCTTCAATTTACACTTAATGCTGCAGTTAAATTTATCTTCCTCTCTCACAGCTCCACATCTGCCTCACCTCCTGCCAAAGCTTACACTAACTCCCCTTCCCCTGCAGGATCTTCTTCCAACTCCTCACTGTCATGTGTAAGACCCTCTCTAACTCCACTGCTCCCTATACCTCCAACCTCCTCTCCATACATACACCATCCCACTCTCTCTGGTCGGCCAATGACTGTAGCCTTTCTTTCCTTCTGGTAACTACATCTCACTCCCTTGTTCAAGATTTCTGTCACGGGCACTAGGAGTCTTTACCCAGGGATCACCAGGTGATAGGCTTACCAGAGCAGTATAGATGGTAATATGGTACTCTGGTAGCAGGGTGATCACGGAACAGGAAATAGCAGATGATGGAGATGCTCAGGAAAGTCTATGACTAGCAGCACTGGTAATATGGATGTAGAAATACACGAGGAACTGTATGGACAAAGGACACGTGAAGGTAGTCAGTGGTCTGCGGTAGCAAGTTGTACCACTGCTATAGTGAGAAGGAATGTCCAACAGAAACGAGGAGGTGATTAGAGTCAGCGGTCTGCGGATAGCAAGTTGTACCGCTGTCTGAGTGAAGGAATGGAATCCACGTGGAGGTATCCGGGGAGTCAGTGGTCTGCGTTAGCAAGTTGTACCACTGCTATGTGAGAGGATACTGGAACAGGTGACACAGTAAACAGGGATCAGTGGTCTGCCTCTAGCAAGTTGTACCACTGAATATATATGTGAGGAGGAGCACGGGGAGAGACTGCAATACAAGGGATACACGGGCACCTTAAACTTGATCCACAATAACATGCACAATATATTAATGACTGAACAGCACTGCAATAATAGAAAGTCACTTGAGGTAATCCGGCACAAGATAACACAGTCAATGATGGCAATAGTCTCAGCGGATAGTAAACTCCAGAGGAGAACAAACTCAGTCCAGCAAGATATGCAATACACCAGCACAGTCAATGAGAAGTATGCATACCGTGGTTCAGAAGCAGGCTGTCAGACAGGAGTGCAGAGATACCTGAACGGCTGGAGGCCGGCAGGATGCGAAGTCCCTGGAGGGGTGAAGCGGTAATCAAGTAGGTGCAGCGCACAGGTAGGTAGACCAGCAGGGGAACAAATACTCAGGAAGCAGTAGTATGTAGGACTGGACTCCTGGAGGACCCTGAAGAGTAGCGATGATCTAGATGAGATGAAAACAGTGAGGCGCAGATCCGATGCAGACTGGCGAGTAGAGACCAGCGGGAACACGGAGAAGCACGGAGAGCGGATCAGCTGTTGTAGGACGAGTAGAACTGAGAAGTAGCAGCAGCAGGACTCTGCAGATACACGGAGGTAGCGGATGGCAACCAGCAGGTGCAGCAACGATGAAACACGGGAGAGCAGAGCTGAGCTGGAACTGTTGAGCACGGAGAGTAGCGGATAGGAATCAGTTGTAGCAGTCTCGAGGAAACACGGGAGAGATGAGATGAGCTGAAGACTGAAGCGCACGGAGGCAGCGGATAGGAATCAGCCAAACAGTCACGATGAAACACAGGCGAGTTGAAGTAGATTGAAGACTGTAGTGCACGGAGGCAGCGGATAGGAATCAGCTAACAGTCATGATGGCACACAGGTGAGTTGAAGTAGATAGAAGACTGTAGTGCACGGAGGCAGCGGATAGGAATCAGCTAACAGTCACGATGATACATAGCAGAGTTGAAGTGGCTTGAAGACTGTAGTGCACGGAGGCAGCGGATAGGAATCAGCTAACAGTCACGATGATACACAGGAGGGTTGAAGTGGTTAGGAAACCACAGGAGTAGAAGTGGTCTGGAAACCACAGGGGTAGAAGTGGTTTGGAAACCACAGGAATCAGCAGCGCTGAATACACGAGGAAACACCTTCAGAGGCTCATGGGAATGAGACTCCAAGATCAGGCCCCGTGGTATTGACCACAGGTGCTTAATATAGGGAGTGTTGCCTGATCTGCCAATTAAGTTAAAGGAACAGGTACTGAAGGGTTTGAAAGGGCTGCGCATGCGCAGACCCTCAGCATGGAGGACGGCCACGGTTCCTAAATATACGGGAAGAAGCACTCACAGTCCGGTGAGTGACAGTACCCCCCCTTTTAAAGGTGGGCACAGAACGCCTGGAACCGGGCTTGTCCGGATTTTTGGAATAAAACTTCTTAAGAAGAGCTGGGGCGTTGAGATCTTCAGCTTTGATCCATGAACGCTCCTCAGCACCAAAGCCCTTCCAATGAACGAGGAAACGGAGAACTCCTCGCGAAATTTTTGCGTCCAATACCTGAGTAATCTCGAAATCTTCCTCCTGATGAACTTGAACTGGCTGAGGTGCTGAAGGAGGAGTCGAGAAACGGTTGATGATGAGAGGTTTGAGCAAGGACACATGGAAGGCATTGGAAATACGAAGATTCTTAGGAAGTAGAAGTTTGACACAAACTGGATTTATTACTTGAATGATCCTATATGGACCAATAAAACGAGGAGCGAATTTCATAGATGGGACCTTTAAACGAATATTTTTGGTAGATAACCAGACACGATCTCCAATTTTTAGTGGTGGAATAGCCCGCCTCTTCTTATCTGCGAAAGACTTATATTTGTCAGATGTCTTCTTTAAACAGGTTTTGACCTGAGACCAGATGTTTTTGAAGGTCTGACAAACAGTCTCTACAGCAGGAACTTGGGTGGGAGGGAGGGCAGGAAATTCTGGAAAAGACGGATGGTGACCGTGAACCACCAGTACTTGACTTTTTGAAGATGACTCCTGAGATCCATCTTCAACGTCCGATGACGTCACGAACGCCCGATGAGGAGAAAGGCGTTCAGACTGAACCTTATCGCACAGATCTGTAGATGAAGGATTCTGTGGAGGAGGACCTGGTGGAATAGACGAATGCTGTCTTTTGAATGAAACCATTTGAGAGAGACAACGATGATGACATTCAGCTCCCCAAGACGTAACTTGAGAAGTGCACCAGTCAATCTGGGGAGAATGACATTGAAGCCATGGAAGGCCTAAGACAATCGGACTTGTCGTAACAGGAAGAATTAAAAACGAAATCTCTTCATGGTGTAGCACACCAATCTGAAGCGTTACTGGAGACGTACTCTGGGTGATGAGACCATTGATGAGACGTGATCCATCTATAGCAGTCACAGTAATCGGTGTTTTCAAAGTAATCACTGGTAGGGACCATTGATTCACTAGGGATTTAGAAATGAAATTTCCTGCTGCTCCAGAATCAATCAGTGCTTGAGACTCAAAGGATTTGGTAGCAAAGGAAATCGTAACATCAAAAGCGCAGACTTTTAATTTCATAGAAGATGGAGAGGACTCCAGGGACCCTAACTTCACCTCTCCAGAACTAGTTAGGGCCTGGCATTTCCCGATTTCTTAGGGCAAGAACTGAGCATATGTGTGGAATCAGCACAATAGATACAAAGTCTATTCTTTACTCTTCGTCTCCTCTCTTCTAAAGATAATTTGGAACGTCCTATCTCCATGGGAATCACGGAAGGTGAAGCTGGGCGAAACTGAGGGGTTGAGCGAAGAGGTGCTTTAACTGAAGTTGTTTTCTCAGATTCTCTTTCACGAAACCTCATGTCTACACGATGGCAAAGAGAGATCAAATCTTCTAGTGACGAAGGAAGCTCTTGGGTAGTCATCTTTAATTTTATCGGAGAGCCCCTGCCAGAAGGCGGCAATTAATGCTTCAGTGTTCCACTGAAGTTCAGAGGCTAATATCCTAAATTGAATGACGTACTGGCCTACTGTATGAGAACCTTGACGTAAACGAAGAATGCTGGAAGCAGCAGAGGTCACACGACCTGGTTCATCGAACACACTTCGGAACATGGAAATAAATTCGGCACTATCCTGTAACAATGGATCGTTTCTTTCCCACAGAGGGGTAGCCCATGCGAGAGCTTGTCCAGAAAACAATGAAATAAGATAGGCCACTCTGGAACAATGGGTAGAAAAATTTTGAGGTTGGAGCTCAAAATGAACTGAGCATTGAGTAAGAAAACCCCTACAGGTTTTGGGGTCTCCATCATATTTTGACGGAGTAGGCAGGTGTAGCGTGGAAGCAGTAGACACTTGGGATGGCACAGGGGAAGAAGATGACGACACGGAAGGATCAACAGTGGCTGCTACATTTGGCACAGAAGTTACTTGGGCGACTAAAGTCTGATAACATTGCAGCAACTGTTGTTGACGAACATCTTGTTGTTCCATACGGGTAACCAGATACCGCAGCATCTCTATAGCTGTTGGTTCCGAATCTGGGTCTGTCATGGCCTGATCTTACTGTCACGGGCACTAGGAGTCTTTACCCAGGGATCACCAGGTGATAGGCTTACCAGAGCAGTATAGATGGTAATATGGTACTCTGGTAGCAGGGTGATCACGGAACAGGAAATAGCAGATGATGGAGATGCTCAGGAAAGTCTATGACTAGCAGCACTGGTAATATGGATGTAGAAATACACGAGGAACTGTATGGACAAAGGACACGTGAAGGTAGTCAGTGGTCTGCGGTAGCAAGTTGTACCACTGCTATAGTGAGGAGGAATGTCCAACAGAAACGAGGAGGTGATGAGAGTCAGCGGTCTGCGGATAGCAAGTTGTACCGCTGTCTGAGTGAAGGAATGGAATCCACGTGGAGGTATCCGGGGAGTCAGTGGTCTGCGTTAGCAAGTTGTACCACTGCTATGTGAGAGGATACTGGAACAGGTGACACAGGAAACAGGGATCAGTGGTCTGCCTCTAGCAAGTTGTACCACTGAATATATATGTGAGGAGGAGCACGGGGAGAGACTGCAATACAAGGGATACACGGGCACCTTAAACTTGATCCACAATAACATGCACAATATATTATAGACTGAACAGCACTGCAATAACAGAAAGTCACTTGAGGTAATCCGGCACAAGATAACACAGTCAATGATGGCAATAGTCTCAGCGGATAGTAAACTCCAGAGGAGAACAAACTCAGTCCAGCAAGATATGCAATACACCAGCACAGTCAATGAGAAGTATGCATACCGTGGTTCAGAAGCAGGCTGTCAGACAGGAGTGCAGAGATACCTGAACGGCTGGAGGCCGGCAGGATGCGAAGTCCCTGGAGGGGTGAAGCGGTAATCAAGTAGGTGCAGCGCACAGGTAGGTAGACCAGCAGGGGAACAAATACTCAGGAAGCAGTAGTATGTAGGACTGGACTCCTGGAGGACCCTGAAGAGTAGCGATGATCTAGATGAGATGAAAACAGTGAGGCGCAGATCCGATGCAGACTGGCGAGTAGAGACCAGCGGGAACACGGAGAAGCACGGAGAGCGGATCAGCTGTTGTAGGACGAGTAGAACTGAGAAGTAGCAGCAGCAGGACTCTGCAGATACACGGAGGTAGCGGATGGCAACCAGCAGGTGCAGCAACGATGAAACACGGGAGAGCAGAGCTGAGCTGGAACTGTTGAGCACGGAGAGTAGCGGATAGGAATCAGTTGTAGCAGTCTCGAGGAAACACGGGAGAGATGAGATGAGCTGAAGACTGAAGCGCACGGAGGCAGCGGATAGGAATCAGCCAAACAGTCACGATGAAACACAGGCGAGTTGAAGTAGATTGAAGACTGTAGTGCACGGAGGCAGCGGATAGGAATCAGCTAACAGTCATGATGGCACACAGGTGAGTTGAAGTAGATAGAAGACTGTAGTGCACGGAGGCAGCGGATAGGAATCAGCTAACAGTCACGATGATACATAGCAGAGTTGAAGTGGCTTGAAGACTGTAGTGCACGGAGGCAGCGGATAGGAATCAGCTAACAGTCACGATGATACACAGGAGGGTTGAAGTGGTTAGGAAACCACAGGAGTAGAAGTGGTCTGGAAACCACAGGGGTAGAAGTGGTTTGGAAACCACAGGAATCAACAGCGCTGAATACACGAGAAAACACCTTCAGAGGCTCATGGGAATGAGACTCCAAGATCAGGCCCCGTGGTATTGACCACAGGTGCTTAATATAGGGAGTGTTGCCTGATCTGCCAATTAAGTTAAAGGAACAGGTACTGAAGGGTTTGAAAGGGCTGCGCATGCGCAGACCCTCAGCATGGAGGACGGCCACGGTTCCTAAATATACGGGAAGAAGCACTCACAGTCCGGTGAGTGACAATTTCTCTTGTACTGTCCACCACGCTGAAATGAACTACCTCATTCTATCAGACTATACCCTAGCTCAGTGTTGGCTAACCTGTGACACTCCAGGTGTTTGTGAAACTACAAGTCCCAGCATGCTTTGCCAATATATAGCAGCTTATTGCTGGAAGGGTATGCTGGGACCTGTAGTTTCACCTGGAGTGTCAGGTTAGCCAACTCTGCCCTAGCTTGTATAGGTTCAAATGCCTGTGCTGAATATACCCCTTGCACCCCAGTAGCTGTTATCAGTTGTAGTGTTGTTTGTTTAATGAATTGTACTGTTTTACCATGTACTATCCTGTTGTTTCCCCTCTGTATGGCTTTGCAGACCTCATGTGGTACCTTATAAATAAAGGATAATAATAATAATTAAAAGAGACTAGCACTCTAGACACCGACTGACATATTCACCATCGGTCACACTGTGAGAGGATACTCCTCTCACAGCTTTAACTTGATAGGCAGATGACACTCTCACTTTCCCTTTCAGAAGGAATTCTCATCAGTTGCTCTGCTTTGATTGCTCTTGCTGCAGACACACCCTGTCAGCCTGCTGCCTCTGTGGGAAAAAGATACTTTAAAACCATGTAAGTTAAATGAGATTCTATACTATTATGTTGTCAACCATATGTTCTCCACCTGTTTATCAGTAAACTAGTTGCACCTGCGTACAAATGTGTATCTTAGTTTCCATCCTTTCTCTTCAGATTGACAGCTAAATACCTCCATTTGTTACACACATATATATATATATATATATATTGTGAAAAGCATGCAAACAGATGGCTCCTCACACAGGTTTTTCAGAGGCACTTTGACATTTATTTTACTTGTCAGGATGGATAAACATTCTATTAGAAATGACGTCATTTTAGTACCCAGATGTCCCCCTGACAGCCGGCAACGCACCGGAGACACCGCTGGCTGAAAATAAGGTAAGTAAACATTTGTTATGTATCTTTTATTAATTAAACTCATTTTTTTTTACATTAACATTTTTTTTTTACAGTATGAATGGTGAGACCCGGGAATTACCCCTCGCAAAATCCCGGGTCTAAGTCCCGGGATTTTAGACCCGGGATTTTGGGGTTGGACTATTCATACTGCACCAAGACCCGGGTTTTTCAGCGTGCCCCTGCAAAAACCCGGGTTTTTGGTGCAGTATGAATGGGGTATTATGTGCAAAACAGAAAACTAATTTTCACCCCTTGCATTGTAACATGGTTTTGTCCAGGAGACTTAAATATGAAACTTCTTAATTTAAGTTCCTTAATGAATCAGGCCCTAGATTATTACATTTTTTAGGTCCTATACTAAAATTACCTTTTTTCAATTGATTGATGTTCTTTTGAGAGAATATTAGTCTTTGGAGTGATTAGTCTTAAATGTACAGACTCTAACATTGCTTTTAATGTTAAACCCTCTGCCTATCACTTAGTTACACATTCTATTAGAGATGCTTGAAACAGTCATGGTTCTTATATTGTATAGCTTCTTTAAATTCAAGCAAAAGTACAAGTGCTTCCAAATGGCAATACAACATGTGATAAAATATTATAAATCCAAAGAAAGCTTTTAAATATACAGTATATTGTTAAAAAAAAGTGTAAATATGCATCTGCATCAAAAGTTTCTATTGGTAACTCACCTGCTGCAGGGTTCTACCCTATGCTTAGCTCAGCACTCTAGTCACTGAGGATTGAATCAAGAGTTATCAATCTCCAGACTACCAGAACCTCATAGCTTCTGTTTTGCTGATTGTTCCTTTTGCTTTTGATAATTTGTACATTTTTTATCAACCTCTATAGAGATCTGCAGAACATTGACTGCATTGTTCATCTATGAATACAAAAAATATTTTTCAGAATTGTCAATTCAGAAAACTGTCAATTCCCTAAAACTGTAGGAGTAGCCCCAAAATGGTATTAATTTATGTCCCCCTCTCTTTCTGAACAAACTATCGATTCTTCTGCATTGTGTCCTAAATTGGGCTAATAAAAAGACATAAAATGGGTAATTTCTGATTCACTGATGAGATAAATTCCGGCAATACATTTTTTGAGTGTTTGCTTTACCGTTCTGTGGAACTCCAATCATAGTGTATTCGCATTTCATGGAATTTTAACTTTATGCATAAAGCAAGGATGATGATGTTTAATTCATTCTGGTGTGCGGTGTGGTAAGTGTGGGAACATTTGCGTCCAAATGCCCTGAAAAAAAATGTGAAAACTTTGCAGGCAAGAAGCTGAATCTTTTATGGAGCGGTTTCAAAACATTGGCTTATCTTAGCACAAAATTAATGCTTTAGTAAAGACCATGTGCATGTATATGGCCAGTTTATGGGGGTTACCCTCGCCAACTCCACTGCTCACTACATTTCCAACCTCATCTCTATTCATACTCCATCCACTCACTGCGATCAGCCAATGATTGTTGCCTCTCCTCCCCTCTAATTACCTCTTCTTACTCATGTATTTAAGACTTCTCCCGTGCTGCCCCCTTACATTGGAACAGAATCCTTCTCTCTATCAGATCATCCCCTAATCTGTACAGCTTCAAATGGGCATTAAAAACTCATCTTTTCTTAAAAGCTCAGCACTCACCCGCTTAACTTCCCACTTTGTCGGTCATTCCTTTTTTCCCCTTTCCCCTCTCCCTCCTTGTGACTCTCTCCCCATTCTACCACTTGTGTCTTTGGTATGTCTGCCCTTTCCTTTAGATTGTAAGCTCCATTGAGTAGGCCCTCTCTTCTCCTGTTTACAACACTTTTAACTTTGCTCTCCAGCTACTCTGCCCACCTTCTTCTTGCTTCTTGGGCTTTCGGCCCACAGACTGCTACTTTTCTCTGCACCTTTCAGTGGCTCTTTACCTGTTAGCTGTGCCCTGACTCTTGGGCACATGTTTCCAGCTTCTACTGAATTTTCCTCGCTCTCCCTCACTCTTCCAGCCTTTCTTCCTAGCCATGCTTTGAGCTACCTGAGTTATAGTGTTATTGTTTTTTATATTGTGTTGTTTTACCTGGTACTTTGTGATTCTTTGTTCCTGTACGGCGCCCTATAAATAAAAAATAATAATAATAATAATAATAATAATAATAATAATAATAATAATAATTCCTTGTTATATCAATTACAAAGCTTTCAATGAAAATATACTTTACTAAAAGTACAAAAATGCACAGGCCCTATTTAAAAAAGCTTATATAGTTTGTTTAATAATTCACAAGCTCCTTTTATTTATTTCCTTTTGTCACTTGGGTACTTTTTTTCCTTTTCTGAGATCACAGCAATATAATTCAGAGCATTTACTAATTGGTAAGTGAAACAGCATTTTTTTATACATGAAAAATTATAATTAGGCCTGAATGTGCATTGTATAACCCAGCAAATCACTTTTCAGCCTTTTGGCTAAGATCAAGTGCACTTGTGGCAGAGCTGCACTTGGTCCACTGGCCAAGGGGCTGAGAAACAGCGTTGAAAGCCCGGAACTAATGTGCCCCCAGACTGGCGACCACGGGGTGCCATAAAACACTAGTCTTAGCACCTCAAACACGTGATTATGTTGGCACCCTGCACATTAGACCACTTTCTTTTACAAAAGAGAAAATGTTGACTGAAAATGTAAATGTGTCACACAGGAGGAGAGTTCAACCCTGTTACACGAATACACCACAGGCAAAACCCTATAGGCGCTAAAGAGTAGAAAAATACCAGTTATCAGCAGCTGTCACAAGAGATAGTAGTAGTATTCCAATAGATAAACAAATAGAAAGGTGTATAATGTGACTGCGCTAGAAAACAAACATTTACAATATATCAAATCTTATTTAACCATAAATAAACTTAAAATTAACAATATAAAAATAACAATAGAGTCATGGCCAAAAGTTTAGAGAATGACACAAGTATTCTTTTTCACAAAGTTTGCTGCTTAAGTGATTTTAGACCTTTTTGTCAGATGTTGCTATGGTATATGGAAGTAAAACTGTAAGCATTTCATAAGTGTCAAAGGATTTTACTGACAATTACATTGAGTTTATGCAAAGAGTCAATATTTGCAGTGTTGACCCTTCTTTTCGAAGACCTCTGCATTTCACCCTGGCATGCTGTAAATCAAATTCTGGGCCACATACTGACTGATGGTCGCCCATTCTTGCCTAATCAATGCTTGGAGTTTTCCAGAATTTGTGGGTTTTTGTTTGTCCACCTGCCTCTTGAGGAATCACCACAAGTTCTCAACGAGATAAAGGTCTGGTGAGTTTCCGGTCCATGGAACCAAAATTTTGATGCTTTGATCCCCGAGCCACTTAGTTATCACATTTGCCTTATGGCAAGGTTCTCCATCACGCTGGAAAAGACATTGTTCGTCATCAAACTGTTCTTGGATGGTTGGAAGAAGTTGCTTTTGGAGGATGTTTTGGTACCACTCTTTATTCATGGCTGTGCTCATAGGCAAAATTGTGAGTGAGCCCATTCCCTTGGCAGAGAAGCAACCACTCACATGAATGGTTTCAGGTTGCTTTACTGTTGGCATGTGTGACAAAATGAGTTTGCTAACACGGTAACCAGCCTCTTCTTCGTTTTTCACAAAATGTGGATTATAGCATGTACTTTTTATAGCCCTTGCTTTCGTTCCCCAGCTCAACAGAATATCACTGCAGTGTCTAATTACATGTGGATAAGGGGACATTGTAACTCATTGTAAATATGTATATTGTGTATTGTATATTGATGATGTGCCAGTGAGGGTGTTATTCATTGTCCTTAAAGTGAAGCCGGGTGTGTTATGGGTAAAGATCAGGTGATAGCCAGAATACAGTTGCGGGGGCTGGAGCTGCATTCATTCTACCCCCCCCCCCCCTTCTTCTACAGGAAACATGGAACAGCTGGGGGCTCTGTCACTTCACAAAGTAGTGTAAGGGGTTAATTTTAGGAGGGGCTGACTACTACCCTATCTTTGGAGATAGGGGAAGCCAATTAGTATCCATTGTTCTCCATAGGACTAGTCCAGACGTTTTGTCTGCATCCCAGCAGGTGGCTTCTGTGGAAGCATAGATCATCTCCACTACCTTACAAACCCCTGATCCAGGACTTACCAATGTTTAAAGAGAGAGAGAGACTCAGGAGTTTGCAGAGGGAGGGAAAAGCACTGTAAAAATTTGACCCTAGTTATAAGGAGCCACTCCAGGGGTAGAGGAAGTGTTCATTCTTGGATGTCATTCATGGAAGGTACAAGGTCTGGTTTTTGAGTTGTCGTTCTCTATCAAAGTCTACATGTGCAGCTGAGAGAGATACATGGTTCATCAAGTCTGGACAGGCAGGTGACTGTATCTCATTAAGCTAGTGGGGTAAGGGACAGATGACAGATGTGGTAAACCTCCCTGGCATTTATATACTGTGTGTACATAATAATCTAGGGCCTGATTTATTAAGGATCTTAACTTGAGAAACTTCTTATTTCAGTCTAATGGACAAAACCATGTTACAATGCAAGTGGTGCAAATTAACATTCTGTTTTGCACATAAGTTAAATACCGACTGTTTTTTTCATGTAGCACACAAATACTTGATAGCTTATTTGTACACTGATATCTAAAGTTGATATTTGTGAGCTACATGAAAAAACAGTCAGTATTTAACTTATGTGCAAAACAGAATGCTAATTTGCACTCCTTGCATTGTAACATGGTTTTGTCCAGGACACTGAAATAAGAAGTATCTCAAGTTAAGATCCTTAATGAATCAGGCCCCTAGTGAATGTATTGCTTTAGTTTCTAACTGCATTTGCCTGCTTGATTATACAAATCCTAGAAGGTACTGGGTAGACTTCCCAGGCATAGTGAGGCACCCGTGGGTGGCCAGCCAGCGTGAAGTGGGTAGCCTTGAGCCAGAAAACCCGGTATCTTCACAGTATGACACAGGACTGATGGTAGCACTCACCTTTCCTTCTCCGAACAAGCTTTTCTCCAGATACCTCAAACAATCTGAAAGGGAATTCATCAGAGAAAATGACTTTACCCCAGTCTTCAGCCGTCCAATTCCTGTACTTTTTGCAGAACATCAGTCTGTCCCTGATGTTTTTCCTGGAAAGAAGTGGTTTCTTTGTTGGCCTTCTTGACACCAGGCCATCCTCCAAAAGTCTTCACCTCACTGTGTGTGCAGATACACTCACACCTGCCATTCCTGAGAAAGCTCTGCACTGGTGGTGCTATGATCGCACAAGCTGAATCATCTTTAGGAGACAGTCCTGGTGCTTGCTGGACATTCTTGGGTGCCCTGAAGCCTTTTTCACAACTATTGAACCTCATTACTTGAAGTGCTTGATGATCCGATAAATGGTTGATTTAGGTGCAATCTTACTAGCAGTAATATCCTTGCCTGTGAAGCCCTTTTTGTGCAAAGCAGTGATGACTGCACGTGTTTCCTTGAAGGTAACCATGGTTAAAAGAGGAAGAACAATGATTTCAAGCACCACCCTCCTTTTAAAGCTTTCACTCTGTTATTCTAACTCAATCAGCATGACAGAGTGATCTCCAGCCTTGAACTCATCAACACTCTCACCAGTGTTAATGAGAGAATCACTGACCTGATGTCAGCTGGTCCTTTTGTGGCAGGGCTGAAATGCTGTGGAAATGTTCATTGTCATGGCAAAGAGGGACTTTGAAATTAATTGCAATTCATCTAATCACTCTTCATGACATTCTTGAGTGTATGCAAATTGCCATCATAAAAACTGAAGCAGTAGACTTTGTGAAAAATAATATTTGTGTCATTCTGAAAACTTTTGGCCATAACTCTACACAAATAGATTTATAAACCTGTTTAAGATACACAAGTGTATAAGTATCATAGATGATATATATTCTTTGCTGCTATATCAAGCAAAAGTAATAATGAGACTTGATAGGATGGTATAATAATAAATTAGAACTATCATTCTGATGAAAGTGCTGTTCAGCACAGAAACACATCAAGGCTCCTTCTATTACTTTTATGTTTTTTTTTCATGGATTTAAGGGGTGTGGGTAGGTCTTTATGGTCTCCATGTCTCTGAAGATCTAGGGGTGTCTGTGTGGCCCTTAGGTTCTGCCCCAACTTTAACCACATTGAGATGGGCAAATATGTTGTGCCCTGGGTGAAGCTCTAGGAGATCCCAGGGGCAAAAGGGACCACCTAACCTTGCGGAAAAGGAAGTCTAAAGACCGTTGCCCCTAAAGGACCTTTTGGTTCTGGGGGTCAGGAATTAAGGCCCTTCCTCTTTATGTTCAGCACATTTTTGTGCACTTTATTAGGTTTTTGCAACTTTTTTGGCACATTAGAGCACAAAAGCAATGTTCCCGGGATTTTAATAAAGAAATAATAACAAAAATAACCCAACAAATCCTAGTCTGTATAAAGTGGTTTACCACTCTCTGTCTACAGCTCTCTACTTAAAGAAAGCAGAAAGTTGTAAAAAATATACCAATATAGCCAAAAACTTACTAACTTGGCAAATTAATTGGCAGAAAGTAACTAAGTGAGAAGTCAAAATCCCACAGTATATTACCATTGCGAGCTCACACTTATGTGTTTCCTTTCTTTAAACCAGGTTTCTTTAATAGTTTTAGGGGTAGATTTACTACAGTTTCTGTACTGTACTAGATAAATGATTGGATTGACTTGGTTGCTATGGGCAACACCTCCACTTTTCCTTTTTAGCTGGTTTAATCAACCAACTCCTCAGTCTTTTTGGCACCCAAACAGAATCATTGTTAGACATTAGAAAGATTAATATTACATAGGGATTCCAGTTTTATATTTTAATACTATGGGGAAACTATATGAGTTCCTGGACCTTTAGCTTTTATGTAAATACATACCACAATGGAAATACAGGTTATATTAAAAAAATAAGCAGTAAACATGTTTCCACACTGCCCTGCTTGCGTGGAACTTCTGTTATTTGTGTAAATCTGATAATGAATTTTAAAATCTTGATACTTAAAGATTAATGCACACCAAGTAATACACAGTAACACATGTACTAAAAAATCTTTACATAATTCATATACATACACATAAACAAGGTCCAATTTAAGATATGAAGTTGTTATACTTGTCTTGCTGTTTAATAATAAAATTAGGAACTGGGTTTGTAGGTTTGAATGTTCAATTTGCCAGAAAATGGATGATAGCCCTATATTCTGTAGGTAATGAATTTTATTTGTAGAAGGAACATTGAACTAGTGGACCCAGGGGATGTCTTCTGGGGACCTTTCCATGTAATATGTTCATTAGTGAAATAACTGTGAATAAATGGATTGAAAGCAAAATGCAGCATTTTGCACATGACAGAAAGATCTATAACAGTGATTGCATTGGGGGTGGTCTAGTAAATAAAATGATTAATGACTTTGTAGATTGGAAAAAAACATGAGGATGAGTGTGTGGTATCTACAATTTAATGCCAATAAGTGTATGATAATACACATGGGACAAATACATGTAAAAGCTATAGGATTAAAGTAAATCTATTGTGAGCTGCAAACAAATAGGAATAAGGAAAGAGACATTATTTCATGATGAATTGGAGGCTGCTACTACAATGGTTAATCCACTGGAGAGGTAAACTTTTAGCAACAGTGGACAATGTGTCCATAATTCATTAATAAACCAGTAACACATTTGCTAAATTGATAGGCACGAGTAGAAAAAACATTTCTAATGCAAAGTGTAACATATTTATTTCCTTATTCTCATTGTTTATTTTTAGACATTTACCTTCCATAGAATATGGAAAGTTGGACTTTTTATGGTAGTCCTGAACTGGAAATGATAGCTACACATAATGATAGTACTTTAATAACAAGATATGTATAAATGAAACACATGAAAAGGAAGCAAACCTTAGCTCTGAGGTAAGTAACCAGTTGTTAGAGGTAAAATAAGGTACAATAAATATCTTTACAATAGATATATACCAATAGGAACTAAACTGGAAAATACAGTATATTCCTATTAACACAAATTGAAGAAACTAATAACTTGGTGTCACGATAGGGCTGCAGGAGGTGCTACCGACTGGTATTGACACAACTAAGCAAGGATGCGCTATGTCTAACGCACCCCCGGCATTCACCAGGGACACACGCAAGGAGGTTATGGACTTGGCTGCATGAGGTGCGCAGGTCGCGGTTCTCCAGGTTAGTCACCAGTGTGTTAGTGTGGAACAGGAATAGTCAAACGGTCCTGGTCATAAGCCAAACAGGAGCGAAGTACCCAAGGATAATGCAGAGAATGGTCAGAGGGAAGCCAGAGGTCAAAACCAGACGAGAACGGTACCAGGGATAACACGAGAGAGTAGTCCGGAGATCAAGCCAACAGTAAGAGACAAAACACAATACTGGAACAGGAACAAAAGGCTGTAACTGGTGAACCAATATTCTGGTGCCAGATACAACCAGAAGGAGGTTTAAATAGTGGGGAAGTACTCCTTGATTGGTGCCGCAGTTTACGGCGGTATGAACGTAACCAACCGCTAAGCAGGTAAAGAGTGCAGAGTAGCTACCCAGAATCAGGAAGAGCATCCCGTAGGCCGTCAGTCAGAACAGACAGGCGTCCATCCCCGACACCTAGGAGAAGTGCGGGGACGGCACCTGACACTTGGTCAATTTAGTCTTTCCAATGTTTATAAATGTTATTATTATTATTATTATGAACTAATATTATTATTATTATTATTAATATTATTATTATTGTTATTACTATTAATATATACTTTTTCAATTATATGTTGAATATGATGATCATCCCTGTACTGTATAAATTTTCCTTGAATGTTGGAATTCATTTAAAGGTGTCTCACTGCACCCATATTTCTTTACTTGTTCCTCACTCCAAGTCACAATTAGAGGAAAGGGTTAAGAGAGAATACCCAAATTAGATTTATATTAGTTTACATGTAAAAAGTATGTGAATCTGCATTTATCATGCCCATTCACAGAGAATGAGACCCTTCAAGGGATAAATGTATCAAGCTGAGATTTTCTGGTGGGTTTGACAATTGGAGATATTGCCTATAGAAAACCAATCAGATTCTAGCTTTGATTTTGTAAAATGTACTAAATAAATTATAAGAACAATCTGATTACTTGCTATAGGCAACATTTCTACTTTTCAAACTTGCCAGAAACTCTCAACTTGATACATTTACCGCCCTGGAGTGCTATCAGGAAAAATCCTTTATGCGTTGCAAACTTACACTGAGTGTGTAAAAAAGAGAAATAACACAATGAAAAAAGCTTGCAAAAGAAGCAGGAGTTTGATCAGTTACTCGGTGGGGAGAAAACTATTCATACCAAATATGCAGAAGAAGGTGACCATGCAAGATGAATGACAAAGACACCAAAGTGATGGTCTTAGCCACCTATTTGAAGATGAAATTGAGCTTAAAGCAGAATAGGAAAGACTCAACGAGCAGCTGTATGATGAATTGGAGGACTTGGTCAGTGCCAAGGATGACAGGTTGTGGATACCCGAAGTTCGATCTAGGAGCTCAAAAAGAACCGGTGAAAGAAAACTTAAAAATCAACTAGACGCTGGAGAGTGGATGTAAGGAGCTAACCAATGAGATGAAGGCTTTTTTAGCGAACAAGATGGCAGTTCCCGGGAATCAATGCAAACTTTATTGTTACCAAGAAACTGCTGCAAATAAATGTTTGTTTTCCAAAACATTTAGCATTTACAGATGATTCTGCTAAGTTTCCAGTTGAGGAGAATCTTCAAAAAAAAAAATCACTACAGTAACGTTTAATGAAACAAACCAAGATGAAGCATGACAATTGTATAATGACATGAGGAAGGCGAGAATTTAGCAAATAAAGCAAAGCAAAAAAAGACCGAAATTTACACCTGTATAAGACATGTTTTAATGTCAGTGGTGGAAATGCAATTATGTTTGCATGCAAAAAATTACTGCCTGTCTTTGCATGTAGCATACTGTGAAGATACTTGGTTCCCAAATCACTCAGACACGGTATTAGAGGAAAAATAGAATGACAATTTATTCTGAAGAACAGGATTAAATACAGTACGGCCCCTTTAATGATAGCAGGTCCAACAAGTGAGGAAATCATTTTAAATAAATCCAGTAAAATAGGTTCCACAGCACATCTCTGGCAGAGTATCACCTATAAGATAAGTTAAAGATGTGTAAGTAAGTTCCCAAAGATGGGGGAAAATCAGGAATGTCTTAAAGTAATGAAAGGAGAATTTATGCATAAGTGGTATCTTTTCAGAGTCATTTTCCTCACCTTGTGAACTGGGGAGGGGATGTGTGATGGTTGCAGGCTAGATGGGGCTAGTTTTAAGCCTTTATGCCATAGAGTTTGGGGTCTTCCCCAACAGGATTTAAAAGGTGTGTGACCACACACAAATCGAAACTTCAGTAGTGAACCCAGACAGCTCAGCAAGGACCTTAGAAGATATCTCAGTGGTGATCAGTTGGAGACAAACAAAAGGTCTCCAGGGCACAGCAAATACTGCCAGTCAGAAGCTCAATATTAGACTAAGTGAGGGGCATTGTATGTGTTGCAAGGGAAAAGGGAAGAAAACTGATGCTGGTGCAGTTAGAGATGTCTCTTCTCTACTGTCTTGTGTAACCAACTGTCTTCCAGTTAACTCCACATGGATGTCCCAACGCTACCTAAAGATCAACATATCCAAAACAGAACTTATTACCTTCCCTCCTGACAGAATAACCACCTCTCCTCAAATCTCCCTCACTGTGAATAACACCACAATTTCCTCAGTCTCCCAAGCCCGTTGCCTTGTTGTCACACTTGACGCTGCCCTCTGCTTTATTCCTTACATCCACACTCTCTCCCAGTCCTGTTGATTCCCCCTTAAAAACATTGTCAGAATACGTTTTTTTCTTACTCAACATGTTAACAAAATAATTAACCATTCTCTCATCATCTCCCGTCTTGACTATTACAACCCGTTTGCTAGCTGGCATTCTCAAAACCCATATATCCACAATTCAATCCATCCTAAATGCTGCTACAAGACTGATCTTCCTCTCTCACCCTCCATATCTGCTGCACTACTTTGCAAATATCTACACTGGCTGCATGTATCCTCCAGAATCTGATTCAAATTACTCACACTTACCTACAAAGTCCTCAATAAAATTACCCCTTCATACATCTCAAAACTCATATCAAAATACTTTCCCTCCCACCCTCTTAGATCTACCTCTGACCTGTGCTTTGTCTCATATCTGGTAACCACCTCTCACTCGCTCCTACAAGACTTCTCCCGTGCTACTGCCCACTTATGGAATTCCCTACCATGCCCAATCAGTCAATCAGACTCTCCCACAGCCTTCACATCTTAGATGTTCTCTAAAAATCCACCTCTTTTTTAAAGCGTACCTTATACCTACTGATCCTATTCACACTAACATACCCTCACAGCTGTCTCAATCTCCACTCTAAGCCACATTCACTCCTCTTGTTTAAGCTGTGCCCTCTTCCACTTAGAATGTAAGTTCTCTAATAAACAGGGTTCCTCAAACCCTTTGTTTTCAGGACTGCATTTATTTTGTCTGTCTTGTATGTCCTTGTTTTATGTATGCACTGTTTTCCCTATTGTACAGCACTGCAGAGCACTATGGCTCCCTACAAATCTATAATAATAATAATAATAATAATAATAATAATAATAATAATAAAAAACATGGGGTCTGTTTCAAAAGAACTGGATTCCACTAGATAGAATGAGCTTGGAAAAGCCATGTATCATTGCAAAGAGAAGTTACAATCCTACACCTGCAATAAGTTGGAAACAGACAGATAGTCTGTCTCTGGATAGGTAAAATATGCTGAGTGATGACAGTGACTGGCTAAAGTGGTGGTAGTCAGCATATCGATGCTGACTACCCCATCAAGACTTACCCCGACATCAGGATTTCAAAGGGTTGCTTCCCGACCTTTACTGATGATGACTCCTGTTCACACCGACTTCAGCCAATGATGATAAAGTAAGAAGGCGGCTGCACTTGATGATGTCATTGACGATGCTGACGCGATTATAGCTGTTGCTAAGGGGGTAATGTAAGTATGTAGCCATGTACAATGTAGTTTACAAAGGCTTCTACATTGTACATGGCTGCATACCTACATTACCCCCTTAACAACAGCTATAATCGCGTCGGCATCGTCAATGACATCATCAAGGGCAGTCGCCTTCTTACTTCATCGTCATTGGCTGAAATCGGTGTGAACATGAGGAATCCTCAGGTCGGGGTAAGGAGGACTTCAGCAGTGCAAGGACTTTGGACAATTTGATTGGCCACTAAAGGGAAAGAGATAAGCAGCCTAGCTGCCACCTAGTTAAAGAGAGCCAAGGAGTGAGATAGTGTCCAGAATGAGGGCTAGATATTTGTTGTTTTATGTTATTTTGCTTTAAAATTGCTGGCAATTAAAGCTAATTAATGTTCAGCTTTTGAATTACCTGGTGAAGACCCATTCGCTGACTAAAAGGCTGCTTCTCTTTTTAATGACTACATATATATGTGTGTATTTGTACTATATATTGAAAACAAATTACATTTGGCTCTCAAACAAGTGTTACAATCCTGAATTTTTTATATATGCTCTTTCTCTAATTGCATCATTTATTTAATAGTTTGCTCTAAGATTCTAACACAGCATTGTCCTGGCACAAGCTAAGTTATTCATTCAAAATAAATGTTGACCTTCACATTGGGCCCACTGTTAAATGATGGGTGAAATCTACTTAATATGCTGCATAGCAAAATGAAATGCTGATGCACACATACATTTTATGAATGTTAGCAGAGAACAGTACAGTTTTGATGTGCAAGGATCTATTAGCCATGCTTAAAGAAAGGTCTTAAAAAAAACGACAAATGTTCCATTAACAACAGAGACTAGAACTTTGCAAATTCTTTTCAAGCAACAGCCATAAATCCTATGTGTTCCTCGTTATTGCTAGAGATCTCATTAAGTTCATTCATTGTGAAACCAGTAACGGTGTTACAATGGGATCCAGAAAGTGATACAAGACAACCTGTTAGAAAGACAAAGGAGGACATACACTCATAAAAAGGTTGTTGAAGCTATAATTTGTTCCCTAGAGTGACACATGGGGATGTAAAAACAAAGCCACGATGAGGTGACCTTTTCTTAACTGTAGTCCACTGTTTTTGTTTGAGAGAACCACTTTAAAGACAGTTTTATCCTGTGCTATAACTGTCTTATATTTAAACAGTGATTGATCTGGAGAATCACTCTTTTTTTAAAAAGAAAAAAAAACAGTAAAAAAAAACAGTTTACAGATTTCTTACTTTAAATAGCTAAATATAGGATGTGAGATATATAAATATATATTAATTAATAGTTAGCCTGGAAGTGGACTTGACATGTAAGAGACCAGGACCTCCAATATGACCCATTCTGCTTGATAGAAAAGATTTGCTCCCAAACTTCTGTCTTATTTTCCTGTTGCAGATACCTGTGATGTTTCAATAAATTCATAACAAAGGCTGTTAAAACTTCAATTAATTAATTAGTTAATTAATTTATTTAGATATTCATTCAAAAGTAAGTGGGAAGTTTGGGAGCAGAGCATTTTCTAGTGGGTGAAATGTAATGCATGAATAAGTAAATGTACATCAATAATGCTATCAAATGATGACTATTAAATTATTTTAGTAAGAGTAAAGAGATTACATGGAATATTAGAAGCAAAACAAATAGATTAGAAGATGCTGTAGGGCAAGGGTGCACATCATATGACCTATATCCAAGAAATCAAAATAAATGACACTTTTAGTGCATTGCACAGAATGCTAAATGACAAATGTTCTGTTTAAGGCTGCCAAACAAGTGACACACATACCACAATTGTTTTGTAGCAATGCACTTAGCGTAATCTGTTAACCAACAGGCAGAACACTTTTCCTGTGAGGTAGACATAGTTGATATGAGATAAATTGGATGGTTGGAGTTAATGTGGCAGATGATGGTAGAAATTGATGATTTAGCTGAAACCGGATCATTTGTTGGAACGCAGCCACGTTCATAACCTTAGCAGTTAATATGATGGTAGGTTGAGGAAATTAGTTGGGATATTGGGATGAAAACAGTTAATCTAAGACTGACATGTAAATATTCACAACATATACTCATTTAATATTTATAGTTATTATGAGGAAGAGAAACTTCAATAACTTAGTGTTTCTTGTCATACATTAAAAACTAGTCACACCTATTGAATTTTAGTTTTAAAGACAGCTATATATAGGGTGATAGCTTAAAGATAGTTTGCAAATTAAAGATCATGCTTTTATTTAGGCTAAATACACATTTTAAATGGAAAAATATATATTTATATGATGCTGATTGTACACTCCCCTAATTTAAGCAAAAAGTTAACATGTTAAACTTGGAAAATTGTCCTTACATTGGTACTTGAAATATTTTTTTTAAAAAAAACATTCTTCCAGATTTTTTTAGTTTCATTTAAAATATAACTTTATTATATTTTATGCATATCTTAAGAAAATAATATTTATTTGGATAATGAAATGTAGGGTGGTTTGGAGCACTAAATCGCCGGTGATGTGTGGCGGTTACAAACCATCACCAAACACGCTTTTTAGTAAGTCTACCCCTAGCACTGTGAGATAACAGAGCTAACTACTCAATATTTCACTATCTTAAATGAAATGCAAATAAATAAATAAATAACTACATAAAATCAATAATGCTGACCAGTATTAGACTGGGTGTAAACTCCCTTCATCAATATTAAATTGATAAGGAATATTAATAATTTTTTGGTTACAAAATAATTGAGGTCAGTAATTGTATACATCAAGAGACCCAATAACTGAAATTAAGTATATCAAAAAGACAGATCAGAATAAAGGTTAGCTGCTGCATAAAACAGGCAATTGACATTTTGAGCTCGTATGGATTAGGTGATTTACACTGGTAAACTAACTCTATCTATTTTGTCTAGTACTCTTTTCTAGGAATTTCCTCTACATAGATTATGTCTAATTTATGTAAGCAATAAGATCAAGCAACTGAGGAGGCACATTACTAACCTTTTAACTATAAACAAATTTGACAACCCAGTAGCTCAACATATCAACTCATATGGTGGCAATCGTTTGGTCTACAATTTATAGGGGTAGAAAACTTTACACAGAGCCTACAGAGAAGAAATATGGACAAATTATTCCAAACAAGGATATGGAACAGCTTTACTGGTTTAAAACAGTGAATCTATTATGTATTAATGATAATATATAGTACCTATAAATGATAAGTATACTTTGAGTAGTAAAAATATCATACTTACCTACCCTCTCTACCCTTTGTTATCATGTCTGAATTTATTTTGTCTATCTTTGTTGGCATTTATTTTGTTTACCTCCCTGTTTTATGTTTTCCCTACTGTCTGGAGCTGCGGAGGATTGTGGCACCTTGCAAATCAACAATTAAAATAATAATAATAATAATAATAATAATAATAATTATTATACTTACCAACAGCTCACAGAATTGTCATAAACATTTCAAATCAACCAAATATCAAATCGAAGCTTAATACTCATTACTGTACCTCATTCTTTATCACTATAAGAACATTTTATTGCACTTGCTCATCTGCTAATAAAATACCTAATGTAAAAAAAAACATTAACATATTTTGTTTTAAATGTACACATCCTATTTTATTTATTACTTATTATTTTAAAAATAACAGCAAAGACAAAAAACATATCTATTATAGCAAAAGAAAAAACTCATTTTTTGATTTTGTATATATAAAAGTAATATATTTATCTTAATTATTGTATACAACAGCCCAATTTGTTCAAACTTTGTATAACCATTCACTGTACCTATTACATACATTTCTTTGAAGCACACAATACTGGTTTAATCAGTGGTCAAAGTAGGCTGGTATACAGTGGTATGGCAACCAACTCTTCTCATACTGTTTTAAATGGATTGAATTGTAAAACTATCAAATTTAATTCAATTCCATATACTTTTACATTTCCATATTGCCACTTCAACCACTATTTTTCAAATGTGATAGCTCAACAAATATTTTCAAAAAAATGAACATAAGTACATCTTCATCACAGCAGAAAGTAATACAATTTGGATCATAGGGACATGTTTAGAGTTAGGAAGACACAAATACTAAGTGGGGAGTGTACTCTAGCATCCCATAATGTGGAGATATTGCTTGGTATCGTTGTTGACCCATGGTAATGGTAATGCATAGGATTAAAACTGATCAGGATATGCAGATGTTTTTGTAAAAAGGTAAGTGGTAAAGGGTGTTTTACCATATTTATTTGTTTAGCTTATCCTAGATCTCTAAAGTGGATTTAAGAGACAGTGCAGCAAGTCTCATATGCAGGAAACTTAGGGAGAAAGCTCACACCATGGTCTTTCAACATTGCCTCCTCAATGTCAATACATTACTTTTGATCTAGACCAATATGCCTGGAGTGTATGTGGCTTTTTTGGGTTGTATAATAATATCTTTCATCAGTAGGGAGACCAAGACCAATGTAGGTTTAGCAAGGAAACTCTTTCTTGTCCTAGTTATTTTTACAATCCCAGATAAATTTGCTTCAAATTGACTGCAAAGAATTAAGAAAGGGGTATGGGCTTCAGACTGGAAAACTGTTCTTAGATGAACAGTTTGGTGACAAACAATGGCTTTTGCAGCATGATGAAGTACCTTGCCATAAGGCAAAAGTGATAAGTAAGTGGCTCAGGAATCAAAACATCGAAATGTTGGGTCCAAGACCAGGAAACTCCCCAGATCTTAATCCCATTTAGAACTTGTGTACGATCCTCAGGAGGCAGGTGGACAAACAAAAAACACACAAATTCTGACTAACTCCAAACATTGATTAGGCAAGCATGGGTGGCCATCAGTCATTATGTGGCCCAGAAGTTGATTGACAGCATGCCAGGGTGAATTGCAGAGGTCTTCAAAAAGAAGGGTCAACACTGCAGCTATTGTATCTATATATATCTGACACAAGACACTGCAAAAACATTAATTTATGCACTCATCATCTCCTGCATCGACTATTGCAATTCCCTCCTTACTGGTCTTCCCAAAGTCAGACTTGAACCCCTACAATCTATTTTGCACGCAGCGGCTAGACTGATTTTCCTTACAAACCGTTATTCCTCTGCTGAGCCACTCTGTCAGTCTCTACATTGGCTGCCTGTATTTCAACGAATCCAATATAAAATTCTTCTACTAACATACAAGGCCATCAACAAAATTGCACCGACATACATTTCCTCACTTGTCTCGAAATATCTCCCTACTCGAAACCTCCGTTCTGCACAAGATCTACGTCTCTCCTCCACTCTCATCACATCCTCCCATTCTCGGTTACAGGATTTTTTCCGGGCTGCACCTACTTTGTGGAATTCCCTCCCACGCACAGTAAGACTTTCCTCTAGTCTTCAAACCTTCAAGCGTTCACTGAAAACCCACCTCTTCAGACAAGGTTATGATATTCCTCAACCATCATCTTAATTTCCCTAGATTACCCTATTACCATCCTCTACAATGCTAACGCAAGACAACAACCTTCTGACCAACATTGCAACACACACAGCCCACTCAGTACTTTTACCTTTGCAGTCTGGCTGGTCCATTGTGCAATATGATGTAGCACATGCCCTTGTGTTTCTAACTCCCATTGTCCTATAGATTATAAGCTTTCGAGCAGGGTTCTCTTACCTCTCTGTCTGTATATATTACCCAGTATTGTATTATTAATGTTTGTTCCCAATTGTAAAGCGCTACGGAATTTGCTGGCGCTATATAAATAAATGTTGATGATGATGATGATGATGACTGTCTCTTTTTATAAACATAATGTATTTGTCAATAAATGTCTTTGACACTTATGAAATGCTTGTAATTTTACTTCAGTACACCATAGCACATCTGACAAAAAGGTCTAAAAACACTGAAGCACCAAAGTTTGTGAAAAACAATATTTGTGTCATTATCAAACTTTTGGTCATGACTGTAACTAGAAGTGGAAAAATCCTCTGTTTCCTCATCAAACCGGACAGTGCAATAGTTGGCCAGCTTGTTAAAAAATAAAATTGTGGGTTTGCATACTAGTTGTGTGTCTATAGAGAATAAAAACATGTTGAATATTTACAGTTACCGTTTCTATGAAAAACCTATAGAATTTTAATTGTAAATACAAATCAATAGGAAAATGGGAGAGAAGTACTATATACCTAGGACAGGTGCCAAATAATATTTCTAAAGAACAGTATGAAACAAAGGACCAAAAAAAACACTGGTATCTCAAAAGATTAATAATTAATTTCTAGTATGACAGGTACAGTGTTAATTAATAATAATATTAAAAAATATTAAAAATAAATAGTGCCTCTGATGAAACGGCATTCTAGTGCCGAGAAACGCGTCAGCCTGTTCAAGTGATCTTTGTGCTCTGGCAAGTACAGTGACCTTTTCCCTATACCCCAGGGTTGGACTTTTTTTATATACTTTTACAGACCAAGGTGATCGTGGGATCAATTAGAAGTTTGCCGCTGGACATCAACAGCTTGTTACTCAGGTTGGAGTCAAGTTCAATATCATCTACAATAGTAGGTAACTCCTCTCCGCTACATTGTGTCTTTTTTCAAAGTGGACATGCACACGCAGCTGTGCGCAATTTAATCAAGCCAGTTTCACAATAACCGGTAATTACCATGTTGTCCTACAATACTGGAGAATTTGACTATTTATACTCCCAATCTCCCCCACGCTGGTTGCCTCTGGTGTCTGGACTGTGTTAACATCAGTGATGTTCTTGGTCACTCTATTTTGCTGTTTTTTAATTGTATGTACATTGGTTTATTTTTACCATTGTGTCAACATTTATTAAATTGTATTGTCTTGATTTCAAGTTTTGTGCTATTTTTATTTTATTTTCTAGTTACTTAATAATGAATAACTTTTATAGCCTATACAATTATACTTTTTGCCATTTACTAACTCAGCATCAATTCTGATTGAAGAATTGGAGAGGAATAGAAACAGGTTGTAGTTTAAGTTAATGCATTCATCAGTTATATTACTTAAATGAATCTATAGCACGTGGCAGAACCAAGGCTTTAGGTGCATTAGCCATGAACCCTTGAACTGCTGCATATTCCAATTAACTCTAAGATATGTCTTTGCTGTTTAATGTAAAACACTTAGGGCCTGAGTCAATAAGGCAAAAAAGGAGTAAATGTTCTCTGGGACAAACCATGTTACAATACAAGGGGTGCAAATTAGTTTATTATTTTGCACATAAGTTAAATACTGGCTGTTTTTTCATCTAGCACACAAATACTTGCTAGCTTGTTATAACACCAAAATTTAAAGCTGATCCAGGACATGTCCTACCCCAACTATACATCTGTCCCCACATTTTAAATTTACCTCCCCCTCCAATGCAACATGGTTTTGCCCAGGTGGAAATGTTACTCCTTTTTTATACTTTGCTCTCCTTGATGACTCAGTCCCTTAGAATGCAAGTATTGCAATACATATTAATGACTTTAGGGTAATAGTGGGCATTCTTCTGATTTAAACTCAAAAGTGGTAAAATGTGAATTGAAGGATTAGGAGTTTTTCAGTGAATTAGACCAAGAAAAACTAGACCTATGAATTGAGCATCAAACGGGACCAATGATTGCTTTAATCTGCTACTGTTACAAGACCTATGTAGTTGCCCTTCATTTTGACTACATTTTTTTTCAGTAGAAATCTAGCAACTAAACTGAGAATACAAATAGAGAAATCAAGGTAATACACAAACATGTTAAAGTAATTGGAAATATACAAAAAATAAACAGGAAGAATGGCAAATAGATTAACCCCTGAAGAAGTTAAAGATGAGGTGCAAAACTGGCTAGATTACCAGAGTACCTGCTGTCCTGACCTGTATGTTCATACTGTCACAATTAAAGATTATCTTTGTTTGATTAAATAAACTTCCTAGTGGTGTCCAGAGCCAGTGAGAGTACGTTCGTTCTGCTTGCTGTATTTTAGGATATTAAAGAGAGAGCTTAAATTTTGCTCCCATGTTCAGAGGCCTTTAGTTAGACCATTGGGAATGTCTACAAAGAATACTATGGCTGACCGACACAGACAGGGGACAAATTTGGCAATATATATTGGGATCACTTGAACATACTGGGGTAAATGTATTAAGCTCCGGGTTCTTCAACACCCGCGAGTTCGGAGTCTTCAGCGCTTAAATTTAAAGCGGCACTTCCTTGTAGTTTCCCTTTACAAGGCAGTGCCGCTTTAAATTTAAGCGCTGAAGACGCCGACTCGCGGGTGTTGAAGAACCCAGAGCTTCATACATTTACCCCACAGTATACTACAGTCCTGAGTTTTACATATAATTATTAATAAATGGAAAAAAAAAATTCAGAGGGAAAAGGAATGTGGCTAAAAATATAGAAGTTAATCACAATGTCATCATAATAAAGTTTAATTTTCTATAATCAGATATTGCATAATTTACAGTAATAACATACTTTAAAGTCTTCAACACACTCATTACAAAAGGTTAGCTGGATAGACAAGGGCTTGTCCTGCAATAATGATGAAAACTTGCTTAAAGTGAATAACAAAAATAGTTTTTGATGGTAATAGCATCAGTAATTTGCTATCACTTATCTGAAGCACTAAGTTTACTGTAACTTCATCTGTGAAATTATCATAACCTCACAGATGTATCCTGGATGTCATACTGACTGTGGTTCAATCTCTTTTTAATCAAGACTCAAATGCATTCATTACTTAAAGCTTTTTGCGTAAAACATTGTATGTTCCCAGAGGAACAATTAATTGAAGTCAATCAAGGACAGATAACTATTATATCAAATACAGTAGCGGAATTTTCTACCAAAACGAGCAAAGTACAAATTTCCATTTTCCATTGTTATAAAAAAAAAATGTATTTATTAGAATTAGCATTTACCCTTTTGTAAATATCTGTTTGGGAATGAGAAGAAGGGAAATGAAAATTGATTGTGTGTAGGTGTACTGAAGGTTCTGCAGTACATTTACAATTATATACCAAGGGCTATGCGACATTGTGCCTGTTCTTTAATTCTATTTCTTCTAAACTACCTTCGCCTCGACTGGAGTGGAGTAAACTATATTAAAATGGGACTAAATGTGCCATGGGACAATCTATGCAAATGTTTTTATCTGCACAGCTTTATAACTGATGAGATTTACTTTAATAATTGTTAAAATGTATTTGTGAATTGTGTTAGCTTATTCTGAAAGTAGTCTATACAGAAGAATAACTGGATCTTAAAAATAGTCAGTTTTATGTGGTTTATCTGCCTAATGAAGCTGAATTGTTTCAATGAATTTTGGTTGGGTTGATGCTCACATACTATCCTGCGCTATGTACTTTAGATGTTATCCATACTACTGTAATGCTGAAAATGTTAGAGAAATGGTCCATGTAATTAGAGAGAATTCACAGGGCATGCAAGCAAGGGTCAATGACTTTTGTGGCTACAAAAGGAACAACTTAGTTAGCCTGTTGGTAAAGGCACATCTTTGTGTTACTTAACCACATTTCATGTGTAATCAGATTTATACAACAGTATTTACGCTGATCCTACGGATATGGGAAACTAACTCTGCTATAGCACCTTAGAATTTGTGCAACAGATACTATTGATTATAGATTACACTATAGTGCTACTAATTTTATAAGAAACATTATGGTCATTGTCTTATGTTGATGTGGACAATGTTTTTGGGTTTTTTAAGCTGAATGATCTATTGCTAGCATGTTGTAACTTGTTGTAGCGCATGATAGTCTACAAGTTTCTTCAGTATTTTCCATTGCTGTACATGAATATACAATTAATATTTAATGTATGTTGTTGCTGTGTTAGAAGTGGGAGGGAATCTAGTGTATTGGATCATCCGGAGCCAAACCCAGGCGTGCCACTAGGAAATATACATTTTGTCTATGGATATTGACTCAAAGATTGCCCTTGTCACCACTCTGTTGCCAGAAATTACAGTATCTGAATGTAAGTTGTGAGTGATCAAACTGATCCTTGTTATACATATGTATTTTGATATTATTAGTCATGAGAAAATAAGTATTGTTACAGAATAATAGATGATGAAGAAATAAATGTGGATTTAATTGAGAAGTCCCTGATGTAAATAGTAAATGTGGTGGCCAGGTCTGGAACCCTACATCGGCCTTTACCATAAAATATTATGGCCCACTACTTTTGAATGTACCCTTGTACCGTCTATGGGGATTTCTGTGTTGATCTATGGGTATCCCATTCTGTTACTTCCCTTACTGTATTGATCTCTGCATGTATCATCATTTACCTAGTATGTTCTCCCCATATATGGGCTGTAACAACACAGTGGTAGAAGCAACCACAGTTTCATCATCTAATTGGACAGTGCAATAGTTGGCCAGCTTGTTAAAAAATAAAACAGTTGTCAAACATAATATGTACATGTGTGGTCAAGTTATAATGGTGCAGCATTACCTACAGAATTGCATACTAGTTGTGTGTCTCCAGAGAAAAAAACGAGTGCACCAATACCCAGTAAGCCCCATTAAGAGGCATAAGAGAACATACCAGTTATACAAACTTACTAAAATGAGGAGAGATAATACCACTACAAAGTACCTGTAATACACATCCAGTAAAGAAGCCAAGTAAAAGGATTAAATGTTTGCATAGGATCACTGCTCTGTAAATTATGTAATTGTTCCCATCTGTCCTGTACGAAAATATCAGTTGAAATTCTTTCTAGCATTCCACCTGAAGCAATGCATATATGCACCCTTGTAGTCCATTTTGCTTTGTAATTATGTATAATGGACAACAATATATGCTGATGCAGGTCTACAGAGTGCCACCCTCTTTTCCCAAATCTTGTAAAAATACCAAGATGATCTTGGGTTTTCTATCCTCAGACAATATGTCTTGCAAAACTGATTCTTCATATTTACTCACAAATCTTACTTTAAAGGGTTCTAATGCTCTTATCATTTAATAAATAATTAAGTATAAATATATAATTATGCCTGCTTAAAATACATTATTTATGTTATAACATAACACATGGACATAGACACCCTTTCATACTTTTTAAGGGGATACTCAAAATTCCTAAGCACAAATAAGGTCAGATTAATTGCTTTTTTGGCAATGCTATTGCTACCAAGGTCAGGATATGCCTTTATAATTAAACTATACAAAACTTAACTCACCAGAATGTGCCTGAACCCTGCATTGGGATGAAGAATCTGATGAAGCCTTTTTACCATCAAAAAGAACTTTCCAGCGCCCCAATTCTAGAACTACCTAGTTACTCTCAATACTTTTCTGTTATGAAATAGATCATCTTGGGGGGAATTCAATTGGCCGTGTTACTGTAAAAGGTAACACGGCCTGCGCACTATTAACATTATTACAGTAATAGTTTGCTTAAATACTGTTATTATGGTAGTTTCAACACTGACTTTTTGCTCGCAGCTCCCTGAGCAGCTCCGGTAATAGAGTTTTCTCGGCGCTACTTTGGGGGGAAATGAATTCCCCCTTTTGTGTTAAAAGTATTGACAAATAAGCACAGGCATAAACACCGCCGTACAATCTGTTGCAGCGCATTAATTGGCCAGATAGTTCAGACTTTTTCCCAATTAATGAAAGCCATAAATGCTGCAGTCATATTTAGGAAATAGTCTGCGAAAATTGTTTACGGTATTCCACTTACTGTTGCTTTCCACATGATTTATCTTCACTATACATTAAAGGTAGAATAATACATCTCTGAGTTGCAGATCTCCCTATATATGAGATTTTAGGTCAGTTTTCTCCTCATATTAGTTCCTAATCCTGCTTCTCTGCTGGCATCTCCAGTGAAATATGATTATATCCAAGTTACTTCTCATTTCACATCACTAAGGATGGATCTCAAAGTCATAGTTCTGCAAAACTCAGACAATATTTTTCATGCTGATTGCTATTATTTGAAATAAAAACTATACTCTTGTTTCTGGTTATGTGATCTGCTTCCAGCACGACTAGCAGAGGTTATAGTTGTGATATATGCATGTATGCTTACAAAAAGCAAGTCTGCAGATAAATTTTGTAATGCCAGGTATGCGTTTTATTGTGTTCATGATTATGAAGCTACCTCACATTAGCAAGTCTGCAAATCAAAAATGACCATTAAATTTACTTATTACTAGAGGCTATCATTTTACCCTCTGACATAGCCATCAAATGTTCTACATACACTTCTCACACTGTACATGTTGGAAAAGAAAAATATTTATCAGACAAATCTGCTAAGACCAAGGTCCTTTCTAGAATCTCTCAGAATAAAACAAATGCCTTGTTTGCAATATTGCCATCATTACTTGTACTTGTACTTGTACCTGTACCCTTATTCATTCTTGCTTTACATTTGGATTCTGTTAATTTTTTGGTGTCCTTCTCAGCAGAGGAGATTATAACATGGGGCTGAATATTCACCCCACCCATTTCCAAACCCCTAGACAGCTCTCAGCCAATAAAAGGGCCAGTAACATAATAATGACTATACAGGGTGAAGCTTTTGCTTGTGGACATTTTGGATATGTTAAAAGGAGCCTGCAAGGAAAGTTCTATGTATTTGGGATTCATCTGAGCTTGATGTTGGAGATTTGTCTCCTACCAGGTCCATCATGATTCTATCTTGTGTGAACCTGTACAGCCATCTTGCTGTTGTTTGCAAACTTGAAGTAGACATTCTGTCTTTGAGAAAACTCCACTCCATCAAGAGCTGCTTGTGAGTCTGTCTATCTGGCGTGCCTGTGGGAGCAAGATGACTGGAGTTCAGACCACGCAGTTGGAGAGCTTGTGGCGAGTGGCCGGGACCATTAAGGGTAAGAGACAGGACTCCCAGTTCTATCAGGAGAGTTGTATTTATAGCTAGGTTAGAATTATCGAACCTTGCAGTGAAACTGAGAGAAGCGCACACATAGTGGAGATAGGGAAAACATATTTATAGCTTGGCTGGGAGAAATGCATTTGCTGTAGCTCTGGGACTCTACACTCCCATTCAAAGTAATGGAACTACAGCTACTAGGAAATTTCTGTTGAACTTTAGAGTGGATGCTATATTAACTTTGGGATGTCACCAGATCACTGGAGGTCTGATGACATTCTGGATGTTGCTTTAAACATGTTTTATTTGTGATCTAGCTATTGTGTTTACAGCTTTTGCATTTATGTAATAAAGATACTGTTTTATATTCCATCTCTCCTTACTTGTGTCATCTAAGAACCTCTAGATACCAGGGTCATCTAGTGGGCTAAAGCATTGTGGTGAAACGAGGTATTAATTTCACCTTAACCAGTCTGCATCTCGTTTCTCACAAACTGTGAACTATAAAAACATATTTTTTTTCTAGCCCTCTGGTTCCCCATACTTGTCAGTGATATTTATACTTATATATATTCTATTTGTAAGTAGCTCAAATGTCTGCCAGCACGGTTTTCTTATCTTGCAAACTAGTCCATTGTCTCAGTCTAGACAAAAGGATAATTGTCCACCAGTCCTGTATGAATGTACATCACACCAGGGAGGTCTCTTGTCTTTTTTTAGCTGTGTGTCTGTGTTGTTAGCATAGGGAAAAGGTCAACAGATACATGACCACATCATATATTTAAATGTAATGTCTCTGGATTGTAACCTTACTTGTTTAAACAGCTTCTGCTGTATAGCCACAGAACAATACTGGTCCCTAATTGTATCAAGAGCAAATCATCTGCTATCTGTGAAAAGGTAAACACAGAAAAGGACCGGTCAGACAGGTCCTGGAACTCCAAGAAAGGTCCGTTCTGCCTTTAAATACCAACTCCAGAGAACAGCAAATGGGCATTCACTACCCAATGATAAATCAGGCTGGCGTTGAGATTCAGATCTCTGCCCTGACAAGAAATAGACAATCGCTCCCTGCAGTACTACCTTTGCCCTGATTTTCCTCTCCAGGTTTTGGGGAGCTGTGTGTCCGCCAAAAGCAAAATGGCAGTGACTCAGGGCCACTACATTGCTGGCAGTCTTAAAGGAGAAAGGGATAGAAGCTTGAATAGATAGACAGCAGTCCCTGAAAGTGGCAAGGATACTGGTGAGGTATTTTAATTTTGCCCTGTATGTTGTCAGGGTCAGACTGTAGTGTTATTTGTTGCAGGTTATTATTTAAAGATGTTTATTGCTGTTTGGTGTTACCATTTTGTTAAATAAACTTATTTATTTTATTTCAGATATTTGCCTGGGTGATTTTGAACCTTGGATAGGTACTAGGTAGGCCAGCTGTGCGGCCCAGAAGGTGACATTAAACTCGGTATCTTCACAAACACTAATACATTATTATTATAATTAAAAAATCTGATTTCTTGGCTATCAAGCAAAACTACTAAGTAATTAATGTATATTATTATGGTAGATATAAGTGATATAAGTCCAATATTATTGTTGTGGTTTCAAAAGGTAAGAAAAGAATACAAAAACATGAAAATGCACCCGCAATGGCAAAATACATTAACATAGCAAATAAATGTAAAGCGCACAGGTAATTAAACATTAACCAGATGCAAAGATACAATTATAAGTGAGAAATACTAAAAGGAGAAAATAATATCACCAAGACAATATTTTAGAGAATGCGATGCCGGCCAGCTAAGCCTCCCACAGGATACTTTGGTGAAAGTACAGGAATTTATACTCACAAAATGGCCATAAATCACAGTGGAAATCAGGTTGCAAATACACAGGTCAGTCTCTCATAGGTCAGAGGGTCAGAACCCTCCAAGATCACAATGCCTTATAGGTGGTTTGAGCCTTTCTTTGTTATGGACCCTCCTGGATGGGTGACTTAAAACTGTTTGTGGAATTTCACCATCTGCTGTTCCCCTGCAGTGTAATAAAACTTCCTATGGACAGAGAATAGTGAAAATAGTGAAATGTAATCAATAGACATTGCGATTTTAATACACCATTATGAAACGGTAATACGTGACCACTAATCCTGGTGCATTACTATTGCATCATACAGTGAGGGGACACATATTGGTATCTCAGATTGACTTGTACATTATGATAAATCTTTTAGACGACTTTAACAACATATGGAGAATGGAGGGTGCAATTTTATCATATAATCAGAACTGTATATATGTTAGTGATAATAAATAAAAATGAACAAAAAGGAATGTATATGAAATAAAATTATAAAAGTTAAAGAAAAAAAAAATGGAACAATGGAAAAAAATGAAAAATGTTTTAAAAATTGACAAAATACTGACTCAGGACACATGTAGGTATGTGATATAACTCTTTTGCTGATAATTTGTATATCTGGAGTCAACTTACAGGAACCAAAATAAGGAACAATCGGTTTTCTTACCCTATTTATCCCTAGTACAAATCTTCTGTTTGTGTTCCAGGATGAGACACTGATGCGTTCGGACTTGCTGGGCTTGCTTGTAGATCTCCTGTATCGCCACTTGTGGAACGCGGAAGTGAGGCAATATGTTGAGCCCCTAGAAATTTAAATTTTTTTAGTGTCACATCTCTGATTGTTTATAAAGTGATTAGGAACACTATGGGCCTGAGTCATTAAGGCGAGTAAAGCATAAAAAAAGAGTAACTTTGTACCTGGACAAAACCATACGGCATTGGAGGGGGGCGTAAATTTAAAATGTGGACAGAGATTTATAGTTGGGGTAGGGCATGTTCTAGATCAACTTTAAATTTCAATGGTAAAATAACGTTATCAAGTATTTGTGTGCTAGATGAATAAACAGCCAGTATTAACTTGTGTGCAAAATAATAAACTAATTTGCACCCCTTGCATTGTAACATGGTTTGTCCTAGAGAGCAACCACTTTTTTTTTTTGCTTTACATCCCTTAATGACTCAGGGCCTATGTGTCTTCAGACCTCTTCTAATATTTGCCAGATGTTCAGCAATTCTAATTTTGAGGGGGTATTTGGTTCTCCCAATATACTAGAGGCCACACATGCACTCCCTACAGTGTTACAACTGATTTTTTGCTTAATCTCAAATAGTTTTACATTAACATTTGATTTGAACATAATCACTGGTTTAGTTGTGTTTGGAGTATTATTCTTACAGGCTCTGCAATTAAAGCAATAGTGAAATCCTGATGTACTCTTTACTTTTCATTTCATTTTTTGAGGTAGATATATAACTTTTAGTAAGAATGTTGCGTATGTTTTTTTTCTTTTTTACATATTATCTTTGGTTTACTCGAGAGGAACTTTTTCACTTCATCATCTAGCCCTAAAATATGCCAATGCTTTTGAATTATGTTTTCTATGGCTTCTATATTGGTTTTGTAATGTGTTATAAAGGCAATTTCTGGAATTTCTTGTGGATCTTTCTTTTTATATTGTAAAAGTTGTTTTATATCAATTGATTCTACTGCTTCCAGTGCGGAATTTGCTGTTTTTCGTTATAGTTTCTTTCAAGGAATCGTTGTTTGAGTTTATTTCCCTGTTCTTCAAATATATCTTCACTGGTATAGTTCCTTTCTAGCCTTCTGAATTTTCCAGGCAGGATATTCCTGATCCAATTTCTGTGATGGTTACTTGTTGCTGGTATAAAATTGCAATCCACTTTTTTAGTGTATGTTTTTGTTTTTATGATATTATTCTCAATTTAAATGGTGAGATCTAGGAAATTGACTTGAGTAGGGCTGGACTGCAGTGAATTCCAAATTGAGAGTATTCTGATTGATGTATCTAAGAAAGTGCTGTAACTCTTCTTGTTCTCCATCCCAGATGAAAAGAACATCGTCTATGTACCTCCTCCAACAGTATAGTTTTTCTTGGAAGGGGTTGTTTCACCAAATATATTCGTCCTCCCATCTTGATATGAAGAGGTTTTCGTAACTTGGAGCGAAATGCTTCTCCATCGCTGTTCCTGTGGTCTGTTTATAAAATGCTTCCCCAAACCTAAAATAATTATGCTAGAGGATAAATTCTTTCCCGCTCATGATAAAGTTTATTTGCTCATTGCGCAAATTGGTCTTGTTACATAGATAATAGTATGTATGTGCACATCCGTCTGCATGTTTGATGCACATATATAATGATTTCTCGTCGCAGGTTCCTAATTTAAACGTGTCTTTCCATTCAATTTCATCCAGAATTTGTAGTACTGTCGTGGTGTCTTTTAGATTACTTTTTTGTTTATTTACCAATCCCTGTAGAAAAAAGTCTATGTACTCTGAGAAATTTCATGTAATGGAATTTATTCTTGAGACAATCTGACATCCAGAAGGGTTGCTTACATCTTTATGAATCTTTGGCAAGTGATAAAGACAGGGTATTTTTGGGTTCTCAATATATAATAGTTCAAATTCTTTCTAGAGATCCCATATGTAGATCTTCTTCCAATAGATCATGGAGTTTATTCTTGAACCTTACTATTGGATCTTGTTCCAATTTCTGGTATGTTGATGTATCTGATAGTCAATTTGCCTATTCTACATTTTTTTATTTGTCCATAATAACAATTCCTCCTCCCTTGTCGGACGGTTTAATTGTGATGTTTTATTATTTTCCAGTACCTTCAGGGCTTTGTGTTCTTTTTCTGAGATGTTTCTTCTTACTTTTATTTTTTCTGGAAGGTTTTTAAGATCTTGTTCCACTAGTTTCTGGAAGGTTTCTACTATCTGACCCTTGGAGAAGCTTGGATAAAAGTTACACAGTTGGCGTAGATTTGTGTAGTCATAATCATCAGTATATTCTCTCTCATAGCTGATTGGGTTCCTCAGAAAATATTTCTTTCCCTACTGGCTCTCATTGATTCCGGAGCAGCAGGGAATTTAATCTCTGCAGCAGCTGCTACCCAGCTTTCCGTACCCACTATAGCACTAGCTTATCCCATCACCATTACCGCTATTGATGGCAGTAATAATTGAGGGTGGAATCCCTCTAAAACACACACTCTTAACCTCTTTATCTAAATGTAACAAACTCACTCCTCAAAATAATTTTGCCTATACCTATCAATTATACATAGAACACTGAATACTATTCATGTGAATATTGGGGGGGGAGGTAACTTTAAGGGTTATCTATTGTTGTTTCATTTCTATAAATTTCAGTTTTTCCACATTTCTGTTGCAAATTTATGATGGATAACAGACTGAGCAGAATTGGGTGGCACTTCATCATCTCTCTTTCAAAAACGTAGCCATGATTCCTATTAAAATCAAGATTTATTTAGATTATAAATATTAGTTTAGGAGATTTGCTGAATTGCATTATTTAATTCATTATCGCTGACATGACACACTTTTTTCAACAACATATTTTAAGTTCTTGGTGTATGAATGAATGACTTTAGAGTTTGTGCGAAATTTTCTTAGCCATGCATAAGCTTTGGCTCCCTTTCAGATGTTGCAATGCTTGTAATGTTTTCACAAATACACTGTTTTATACTCATCAGCCACAAAATTAAAACCACTGACAAATGACATGAATAACATTGATTATCTTGTTACAATGGCATCTGTCAATTGGTGGGATATATTAGACAGCAAGTGAATAGTCAGTTATTGAAGTTAATGTGTTGGAAGTAGGAAAAATGGGCAAGTGTCAGAATCTGAGGGAGATTGACAAGGGCCAAATTGTAATGGCTAGACGACTGGGTCAGAGCATGTTCAAAACAACAGGTTTGCGGGGTATTCTTGGTATGTAGTGGTCAGTACCCACCAAAATTGGTCCAAGAAAACCAATGAAACGGCGACAGGGTCATGTATGCTCAAGGCTCATTGATGCACATTGGTAGCGAAGATTAGCCCATCTGGTACAATCCGACAGAGGAGCTACTGTAGCACAAATTGCTGAAAGTTAATTCTAGCTATGATAGAAAGGTGTCAGAACACACAGTGTATCACTGCTTGCTGCATATGGGGTTGCATAACCGCAGACCAGTCACAGACCATGCTGACCCCTGTCCACCGCCAAAAGTGTCTACAATGAGTGCCTGAACTGGATCATGGAGCAATGGAAGAAGAAGGTCTGGTCTGAAGAATTACATTTTCTTTAGATCAAGTTGATGGCCAGGTGTATGTGCATTGTTTATCTGGGGAAGTGATGGCATCAGGATGCACTATGGGATGAAGGCAAGCAGCGGAAGCAGTGTGATACTCTGGGCAATGTTCTGCTGGGAAACCTTGGGTCCTGGCATTCATGTTACTTTGACATGTATCACCTACCTAACCTACTTCAGACTAAGTACTCCCCTTCATGCAACTGTATTTCCTTATTGCAGCAGCCTCTTTCAGCAGGATTATGCACCATACCACACTGCACCAATTGTCCCCAGATCTCAATCCAATCGAGCATTTATGGGATGTTCTGGAATAACAAGTCCAAGCCATTGAGACCCCACCTCACAACTTTTAGGGCTTAAAGGATATACTGCTAACATCTTGGTGGCAGATACCACAAGACACTGTGGTCTTGTTGAGTCCATGTTACAAGGGTTCAGAACTGATTTGATGGCAGGAGGGGGACCTACACAATATTAGGCAGGTGGTTTTCATGTTGTGGCTGATAAGTGTATATCACAATACATAGAGGGCCTGATTCATGTTCAGACTCAACTTGGACACAAGTTAATTTTTAAAAAAGAACACAGAACACAAAACTTATGTATAGTTACAACCAGATCCAAATCCAAATGTGTCTCAAGATACGTTTCCATTTAAATCTAAGCGTAAGTACACTCTGCGTAAATGTTGTGTTTGTCATATGTGAATACACACAATACACTGCAGTATGCACACAAGCATTGGTTCAATGAAACATCAGAACACATAAAAAAAAATAAAAAATAAAATAAAAAATGAACCAAAACAGTGTATTCATTATATAGTCATTACTAAAATATGGATTTTATTTCTTGAATGAGACCCGGACTGTGTAATCATACCAAAGATAGGTGCAGGCAAATGCAGAAAAAAGTTTTAATTTTTGCAGACAGTGTGTTGTTAAAAATACACTGGTTGAGATAGATTGTCAGTGTATTTCTCCACCTTGATAAATAATCTCACAAATGTAAGTACAGAAACAAACGGGACTTCACTTCTCATGTGCCAGTCCCCCTGCATTTGTCGCTAACAATAGTCAGTCTCTCCATAATCTTTAATTAAAGCACCAATATCAATTTTATTGTGTTGGTTGTCAGGTTCTTTACAGAGAACTACAACTTATAGGAACTGAAGAAAACTACTCACCAAATGTGACCAACCTTGCTTAAACCAAAATGGTGGTTTGACAGATACAAGTTAAACAGATAAAATTATGGAGTGTTTGGTCCATGTTATCATTTCAGATGATAAAGAAACTTGGGTATCCCTATCAAATCATGACACATACCTTTCTTTAGTGGCACCTTTGCAGACTTTGAGGACAATATATCAAGTCCTATCAGTGGTGAAAACAAAGTACGTCAGAAATTACAATTAAGTAATAGTGCATGATTAGACAGTAGCACTGCAATGTGTATTAATATTTACTCTCTTCCAATGCTCAAAGGTGTTCATATGAGGGTTCATATTTTCCACTAAGCAATAAAGCTAATTCTTGAATGGTCAAAAAAGGACAAATGTGCCCAGACAGCCCCAAATCACTTAGTGAATTGTAAAAGAATTGAAGATATGCTGATAGAGAAGAAAAAAAGTAGTGCTGATACATCCTTATCCAACATATGTAGAATAAAATTTATTTAATTGGTGGTAAACATTTGTCAGTTGTATGCAATGCAGCACATACTAATGCACATGTTAAGTTGAATGTAAATTGCGTTCTTGGCGTGGTTTGTGCACTTGCCCAGAAGTAAAAAAGATATCATACACCAAGAATGCAATTTGCATTCAACTTACCATGAGCCCCACTGTGTTTGCAGATTCTGCTAACATGGCATCACCAAATAAAATGATGCTCTACAATCTAATTTCAGATATTACTTGCAAGTGTGTGCCAAGGTGTGATGATGAAGCAGCAGCAGTCATGAAAATTGAAGAAGCTGCCATTTAGCAGGCACATAAAAGGGTAAAAAAATGTTTTGCTTGCGCCACCATTCGCATCTCAGAATTGAATCTTCCCAGATTTCGCCCTATTAAAACACCAAATAAACATCATACTGTGAAAGAAATTGTAATTTATCAAAGGAAATGTGAAACCAATAAGGCAATAGTTGCCAGTGCCATATCTTCAAGATGTCTATTACCTACAACCTTACACAACTACAAATAAAGTGCTCAATTCAAGAAATAAAAGCATTATGTAAAAGGGCAGTCATCATTGAAAGCCGAGAATCTTGGGATTGAAAGTTTTCTTTAGAGTAACGTGAATAACATAGTGATGGTCAAGTGCATAGTTAGTGCACAGAGAATCAGTCAATGCTTTCGGGGAAATTCTGAGCATCAATCCTGATCCATTATCCAACACCACTCAAGGCCTGACAAATTAGATGGTAATTCCAAAAATAAAAATTAACATGTTACTTATATAGCGTTGTCCTTGCTGATTCTGATGTGGGTAATGATTATGTACATTTTGATTGTTTTTGGACTGACTGATGACAATTGCGCAGAGCAACGTGAAAGTTCTCAGGCTTGACCATTAAATGTTTATAAATTATCCACAGTAAAGTTTCAAAACAGCCCCAGCTATCCCAACCAACCATGACTGCTAGGAAAAAGAGGGTAAAAGTACATCAGGATATATCCTAGAGTATTATTCCAAAACATGCATGTAAAAATTATAACTTCTTTTTTTTCAACATCACTATTTTGTGGACCTCTTTTTTTTTTACAGCAGTTGGAATATTTTTTGGGTTCTTTTTTGTTCCCATTATTCACTAAGGTTTTTTTAAATATATGTTATGGTTGTAATAAGGGGGTGTCTTTTATTTACATTGGTGCACTACAGTAGACAACGGGCCCTGGGTATCAGGGCATGCTGCCACTTGTGGTTCCCCAAGTGTCAGCATGCCCTGACAGCCATGCGTAGGCTGGTGCTTGTAGTACTACAAGCACCAGCATGCCCAGACTGTTCATGGCTTGCTGGGAACTGTAGGTCCCCAATGTAAAATAGTGTTTAATGCATTTGTTTCTCTTTGTTTTACACATTTATTACCCCACACCCACAGCCCAGGGGTGTGGGAAGAGCCCTGTCAGCACGGGGCTTGTACCCCTAGGAAGGGGCCTACATTTTTTTTTGCAGCCCCCAACTTCCTAAGGAATCCATCCCCTTGCTGACCAGCCTGAATTCTGTTTGGCATCATGGCAAGGGGACCCCTGCTGTGGGTTCCCCTGCCATGATGCCACCAGCCACAGCTGGCTAAGCCTAGGACTGCTTAGTTGAGAATCAGGGGGACCCCACCCTGTTTGTCCCCCCAATCTTCCTCCGACCACTACTGTTTACTGCTGGCGGACCCATTTGCATTGCCGTTTTAATGCCGACAGTGTGACTGTCGGTATTTTATCCGTGTTGGTATTTCTCCATGTAGGTATTTAAATTGTAGGTATTTTCTCAATGTTGGTATTTATAGTGTCAGGATTTTCATGTCTTATTTCATTTACGACAGTATTTTCACATTCGAAAATATTACTACCACCAGTGTTTAGGACACAATTGGCCCTGGACTTCCTCTCGGACCAGGAGGTGGTTCTGATGTGTCGTCTGAACTGCCCAAACCTCCTGCAGCTTAATGTGATGGAGAGACATGGTTTAGAGCCTGTAACATTGAGAACCTATGCAGTTTCTGGGCTGCAAAATTATTGTTGCTTATTGTGTGCCCTGCACTTTAGGGCCACAGTCTCTTTCAAATCCGTCAGCTCAAAAGAGTTAAGGATTACACAGCCAACATTTTCCAGACACTTAGCTAAATGGTGGCCTACATATATCTGCTTCCCTTGTCATGTCCTTAAGTTACTCTTTTATAGGGTCTCGGGGATACCTTGTGACCTGGAAGCCAATGATTGTAATATTAGGTTCAGAGCACCTCCCTCAAGGGCAGTTAGCGGAGAAGTAAGCTGTGTGCTTGCTAGACTTGTTTACACAGATGTAGGGGTACCTGAAAATTTTTGTAAGATATCTTATTGGAACTGCCGAAAAGCTGTACAAACTTGTGCAGTCATCTCTCGTACGGCACTCATTAAATTGTTTGCAGCAGATGTCATATCGACCAGTGGAAAATCTACACCTTTGTGCATTTTACTAGACATGTTGCACCCTTTGTTCAAGCATGAAATTAGCTTGTAGATTATGTAATTCCTCAAATGTGACATATACATTTTGGAGGGATGGGGGGGTGAAGTGGTGGTGTGGCCTCTGGCAGGAGCAGGCTGGTCTGGGGTGCAGGGGCCAGTCTCATAGTGGGCTACCTTGAGTTTGGTCACTGGGCCACCTGCATTTTTTTCCCCTTTTAAATAGGCTGCTGAGTTGAGTCTTGACCCCCGGGCTAAAATTTGCCAGCCCTCCCCTGGCCTCTGGTTAAGGTTATGTGTCTTTCACAGATGCAGTGTTTTCCACAAAATGGAGGCTGACTTGGTATGGGGTGAGGTCTCTTGCATCTACTCTATGGGCTAGATTTACTAAACTGCGGGTTTGAAAAAGTGGGGGTGTTGCCTATAGCAACCAATCAGATTCTAGCTTTCATTTATTTAGTACCTTCTACAAAATGACAGATGGAATCTGATTGGTTGCTATAGGCAACATCCCCACTTTTTCAAACCCGCAGCTTAGTAAATCTAGCCCTATGCCTTTGTTTGGAAAATGGAGGTATGATAGTCGTGAAAGGAGAAGAATTACCCATTCATGTCTACTAATCCCTCAAACTTCCTTAAATGGCTGGAGATTTTCCTGCATGAAGTGGTTTACAGTTTTTTCCACCTCATGCACTGTGTGATACTGCAAATTGCATCATAGGACAGCAGGAGCCATCATCATAGTGAAGAAAAGAGTGCCAGGCCAACCCTTTCACATTTTGCTTGTAACTACAAATAACTTGAACAAACAGCAAAAAAGAACTAGACTAAACAAAGGTACAATACTAATCACTCTGTAATCAAAATCCACTCAACACTTTACAGTTGTGTCAAAATATACCAGCCTCCTTACTCTCCTATCTCTTACTACTGACTCCTAAAACCCCTATCCACAAATCATAGGCAATAAGTAGGCTTATATAGCGCAGGTCAGGCCAAAATCGACAGCAATTTGTGTTGAGATGCGGTGATGACAAACACGCCGAAAAATGCAACCTTTGATAAATTCCCCCCCAATAAGTTTTAAAAACCTTATGGTGTACATTAGGATTGATGATTTGTTAAATAGTTACAGGTCAATCTAAGCAAATAGATGTTCTACTGCCCACTTGCATAGGAGAGATTAAATACTCCAATGCGTCTTTTGTTATTTGAATAACAGTTAAACTTAAATAAGCTATTATTATATTGCTACTAAGCTTAAAATACAAGTTGATCCAGTATAAAATTGTATGCATAAAAGTTGCAATATTTTGACAAGGCTAATAATTGACATTGCATGTAATCTTGTGATTTACCTCAGATATCTACCATTTTATACACGAAAACGTTGCCTAGAGTGTCTTTTAATGGAAAGTCTGTACTTTGAGAAACAAAAAAATATATTCATAGTACTACAACAAACTACATTCTATGATGGTTAGCAGCAGTTTCTACCAAGCTCTGTACTGTGACTATTAGAGGCACCTGGCTCTTGATTAGTAGTTGTAATAATGTGTGTGCAGGGATGGATTGGTCATTAGCTTTACTGGTAGTACAGTGACCCCATGATGTTATGGGGCACTTAAGATTTTTTTTTTTTTTTAAATGTATATACCTTTTGTTTTTAAATACAGTTAAATACGGCTCATTGTTGCTGGCCCTAGCCTATAGAGGGTAATTCCAGCAATTGTGAGCTAGTTGATGGTTGTCCCCTACCCACTGATCAGCCACCTCATTGTATGTGGAACATGGCTCAGCTCTGGTTTGACCCTCCCCTTCCCATTGCTCCCCCTTTTTCATTTCCCATTACTAACTGTTACTCCACTTTCCTCCTCCTCCACCCCTGCTTTCACTTTACATGAACCAGTCGATCATTTCCCCACAGGTTCTGGAGGTGTGCGAACCACCAGGTGTCAATGGACATCAGCAGCAGGGAACTTAATGTCACTGCCGTGTGACCCATGAGGGGAAGGGAACTCTGATAGTCACTTCCTCTCTGAGCAGGATGTGCAGAGGGCACACAGAGCAGAGTGAGTGTGAGTCAGTCTGTATAGCAGGTAAGGGTGTGCATATGTATGGGAGGTATTAATGTAATGTGGGGGCTATTAATTTAATGTGAGAAGTGTATTCATGTAATATGGATGCTTTTAATGTAATGTGGGTCATTAATATACTGTAGAGCCTTAATGCAAGGTGATGGCTAATTATTTAATTTCTTAAGTGGAAATAGACCTATTTATTAAATGTTAATGATATTAATTTAATCAGGGCTGGTTGGGAAAATAGGGCTATATATTTAATGTAAATGACAGAAATTTAATGTATAGGGGTGGTTGGAGGGATGGAGGCATATTTATTAAATGTGGATGATACTGATTTAATATTCGCACTCATTGAAGGGAAGGGGGCTTAGAGTATTCTCTTGTTGCTCGGTTTTTCTGGAAGAAAATAGTACTTATCCATTTTCCATACAGTATCCATACAAGTAGCAACCTAGCTTAAAACACCAACATCAGGTATTGTAAGCTGCAAAAGCAAATGAGAGGTTGCTACTGATGTGGTATCCCAATCCTGGTGGCATGTCCCAAATAGTCATGACTTTGTACCGATTGCAGCGACAGTGGGAGGTTTGTTCTACTTCACACAACTTTGCCTCCAACTCTAAATGAGCCCCTTAAAATCCAGTGTCCCTCTCCTCACCCATGTACTACTTCCAGCATAAACATTGTGAGTCAAGAGAGATGGATCCCTCTATATAAAACAGAAAAGTGTTGGTACTGCTCTGTATAATGGTGAAATATTGGGGTTCATGTGATAGACAAGTCATATAAATTCAATGTAAGTAAAAAAGGGTACGTCTATATTGGCAATACATACATCAAAAAATTGTACTATAAAACAAGGTAAATAGTAAAATACAATTTTTATTTTACTTGTTTAACATACTTAAAAAGTAGAGATGTTCACTGACCAGCGTGTTTAGGTTTTGGTTTCAGATCTGTATTAACTTCGTGTTTAGGTTTTGGTTTTGGCAAAAACCGCCCCCACGTGTTTAGGTTTTGGGTTTTGGTTTTGGATCTGTATTTTTTTGAAAAATTGCTTAAATATGCTAAAATCACATAATTTGGCTTTTATTTGTTCCTACATTATTATTAACCTCAGTAACACTAATTTCTATTCTTTTCCAGTCAATTTTGACCACCTCACAGGTCACAATATTATTTTAATACACTTTCGGCCAATTTTAATACACTTTCGGCAAGCTGGCTGGATACTAAGCGACAGAGCAACGACACAAACACACAGGAGTTTATATCACATATAGGTAACATTGCCAAACAGCAGTGTCAGAAAAAAAAAAGTGGTGCAAGATGGAATTGTCCCTGGGTCCCCCTATCTGTTAAAAAGGTTTAACAAACTCACACAGAAGCAGGAGGCGTAGCAGGAGCAGTTTGACAAGCTACAAGGAGTGCCACTCATCTACAAGGAGTACCACTTTTGTGGCTGAAATGCTTAGTTTGTTTGGGCCCCCACAAAACAAGCTATCAATAGGCTTAAGACAGCTAAGCTAACAATGCTGTTAATGAATTGTAAGACTGCAGTAATCTGGCTGTTTACAGAAATGACCCAAACACACAGCAGTCTATATCACATCTAGGAAACATTGAAAGAGCAACACAGCAGTGTCAGGAAAGAAAAGTGGTGCAAGATGGAATTGTCCTTGGGTTCTCCCAACCACCCTTATGTTGGATCTTAAATAAGACATTCACAGTTTAACAAACTAAGCACTTCAGTGACAAGGAATGCCAGTTTTGTGGCTGAAGTGGTTGGTTTGTTTGGGCCCCCACAAAACAAGCTAACAATGGGCTTAAGGCAGCTAAGCTAACAGTGCTGTCAAGGAACTGTAAGACTGCAGCGAGCTGGCTGGTTGAGCAAAGGCACGAGCACACAGCAGTTTATATCACATATAGGAAACATTGCAGGAAAGAAAAGTGGTGCAAAATAGAATTGTCCTTAGGCCATCCCACCCACCCTTATGTTGTATTTGCATAAAATGATTAATGGGCAGCAGACAAGACAAGGTTATAAAGTCCCAATATAATGATATTGACAGTATTATTAGGATCATCAATTGAAATGTAAACAGTATTTATTAGGTTACAATTCAAATGTAGACAGTGTTATCCCTATCTCTATACCTGTCCTTATCTCTATACCTGTCCCTATCCCTGTCCCTAGACCTGTACCTATCCCTAACCCTGTCCCTATCTCTGTCCCTATACCTATACCTGTCCATATCCTTAACCCTAGACCTGTCCATAACAATATCCCTAGCTCTATAATAATACTGTCCACATTTGAGTAGTTTACTTAATCATACTGTCCACCATGTGAATTGGCGACTTAATAATACTGTTGACACCTGAATTGTCGACTGTTACACAAGCTGATAGACCAAGGGCAAAATATCAAATATCCCCCACATCCTGTTGCAAATCCAAATTGGCATCCTCAATTTGTGTATCACCAGCTACACTTGGACTGCTCATCCACACATTTGCAGAAATGGTGAAATGAGGCTTCTTTATGAGTACTGTATCAGGAAGGTCAGGCTTAGGCATAGCACTCATGGATAGACTCTACTCAGGGATTTGTGACATTTCTGAACATGCAGTTTCTTCTACTGCCTTACTGTTTTTTTTCCAGCTTAGCATTAACACATAAAAATTTTTGGGCACCTCATTTTGACTCAGAATGACAAGCTGTTGCATCGTCATGACAGATCTTACCAGAAGATGCCTCACTGACAGTTGCAGAACTAGCCTCATACAGAAAGGCGAAGGCATGATTCTATGCTTGCCACTGGCATTTTGGCAATTTTATGTTTTTCTACAGTTAACTTTCCCTTGATTAAATGTGTTTTTTTTCTTTACCAAAGAAAAGGCTTTTTTTTTGGATTTCTGTTTCCCTGACTTAAAATAACAATGCACTTGAGCATAGGCTTTAGCAGATTAAGTAGAGGGACTAGTGTCATCATAACTGGTGCCAGCAGCTGCTTGGTGTTCCTGCTCTCCTTGGACAGATGTGAATCTATATTAATGACACAGTCAATGTGACTGGAGACTGGAGAGTGACAAGAACACTGCTACCCCTGTTTCTGTGTGACCAATGTTACAGAGACTGGAGAGTGATAAGAAAATGTGACTGGAGACTGGAAAGTGACAATAACAGTGCTGCCCCTTTTTCTGTGTGACCAATGGCAAAGAGACTGGAGAGTGTCAAGAATAATGTGACTGGAGACTGGAGTGTAGCAAGAACACTGCTACCCCTGTTTCTGTGTTAGCAAAGTCACTGGAGACTGGAAAGTGACAAGAACTCTGCCAACCCTGTTTCTGTGTGAGCAACGGCACTCAGCAATGTTACTGGAGACTGGATAGTGACAAGAACACTGCCACCCATCATGTTTCTGAGGGAGCAATGGTACTCAGCAATGTGACTGGAGACTGAAGAGCGACAAGAACACTGTCTGTTATCCCTGTTTCTGTGTGAGCAATGGCACTCAGCAATGTGACTGGAGACTGAAGAGCGACAAGAACACTGTCTGTTATCCCTGTTTCTGTGTTAGCAATGGCACTGAGCACTGTAACTAGAGACTGGAAATTGACAGAACACTGCCACCCCTGTTTCTGTGTGAGTAATGACATACTTGCCAACTCTCCCGAATGTCTCACGGACTCCCGGGAGAGTGTGGCAATCTCCCGGTTTGGGTCCAAAATGACGTGATTTTTGTAACCCCGCCCCCTGCACGCTCACCTTCCCTGGCAGGGATCACACTTGCCACTCCTGTGTCTGTCTGAGAAATGGTGCCGGATCTCCATGGTGAGAGGTACTTACTGAGTCCAAAACTTACGAAATCCGACGACGCGCTGATAACGTTTTGCCTCAATTTAATTTCTGAGGACACAGGAAAGTACAACCAACTCGGATTGGTGAAGTTCAGGGGCGGACCAGTTTTAAAAAAACCGAGCATGAGCATCCCTATTAAAAATGCTAGGTTAATAAATACAAGATATGGATCAATACAACATGTTCTTATTTTACACTTTAATTCGCTATCAAGACACATTTCTGTCATGGTCATTCTGTTCTTTGTAGTACACCTTAATTCATGTGCTTTCTAACTTGTCATTGTGCTCAAGCTATACAATCTTCCAAACCTTCCAAATTTGAACAAAGGTCAGTAAATACTTTTTGAAAATCTGTTTGCTTTCATGTTTTGCTAATACAAGACTTTAAAACCTAGGATATAGCAAATGCAAATAATTGTATGCACAGCTGCAAGAGGGTAGGTGGATAGCTAGGAACAATTTTATTCAAATAATTTTAATTTGCATTTTACATCTTTATAAATACTCAAATTCTATTTTTACCACCACCTAAGTACAAATGTATTAAGAAAAACACAGATGTCTATGGGGCACTGATTTCTAAAGACATTACCCTATGACAAGCCTTTAGCAATAATCCTGAGTAAATATAGTTCTGTCTATTGTACTTTCATAGAAGGCAAATGTGAGCCTGGAGAAATCTCTCCAACAGACCATGAAAAAGCCTTTTGCATTGATTTTACAATGGATTTGCTGAAGACCTTTTTAATAAAACACAGAAGTGGAACATTTTTCTGTATTATGTCAGTGAATAGAAAAATAAATGACAGCTAAGAAATACAAAGGGGAAGGATTAACAGTTTACTAACTGTTGGGATTATTAAACTGATTTTAAACAATTATCCTGGATTACTCTATCCTAGCAGCACCATGGGGAGGACATTGATTTCTATAGTGCTATTGCTGCACATCTGACATGACTAGTCTTATTTTGTGGCTATAGTACATAAGTAACATCAGAGGTATTTTATTATTTAGAGGGCCCGTGTGCAAGAGAAGTCCACCCTCCCATCTCCCATATGTGATAAAGTGAGAATGATTATGAAACATATGTGACATATGCACCTCCATCCCTCCCACACACACACATAGATGCACAGCAGCTTCCACCTCTGCTTGCTCCATGTGGGAAGGAACTTAGTATAGAACATGACTCCCACTGATGACATTACTGGCTCTCTGCACATCATGGAGCAACACTGTGAGCTGCTGCTGTGTAATGCAGTGCAGCACTCTGACTCCTCCTCCACTAGATGGCACAGCAGGGTAAGAGCCGATGGTAGGGCACATTGGGAGACCCAGCATGAAGTGGAATATACCTACCCACTGTCCCTGCAGACAAAATCAGGACTGTCTCATCATAATCAGGACTTTGGGCAGGCTGTGGCTTTGTTCTGGAGCACAGAGGCTATTTTAATGTTTTCTTCTTCAATATGCTGGTAAAGATTCCACATTTACTTTGTGCATGCCCATACCTCAGATATACCACTACTGTTGATCTAACTTGGCCAGGGAGGGAAAGTTTACAGGCCAATGAGTCTACATAAAAATCTGCATTTCTATTCAAAATATTATATGTATGACATTTTATTTGTTATTAAAAATTGGCTGCTAAAGAGAAATGTAATCATGGAACATCTTAATTTATTCACATTAGGAAGCAAGTTTAATCCCCAAAACATTTTTTTAATTAAACAGCTAATGAAATAAAACTTATAATTTTAGGCTACAAACAGATAAGCGAGTAAAAATAATTGTAAAAGATAAAGAGAAAACAAATTTTTAAATATGTATTTTTGCCTTTGTTCACAAAGTAAGACAAAATGTTGGGAAGTATGTTGTATAGCAATTTTCGAATGCACACAATTAAATGTCACTGTAACTGTCTAACACAAGAAGAAGTACAGTTATCGCTAAACAAGATTGAGGGTTAACTTTACTAAGGGGCGGTTGGTTATGTAGAAAAATTTAGTGCAGCCCTTCCTTCTCAATGTAGAGTCACCACCTACACACAACGGCCCTGATTTATTAAGGATCTTAACTTAAGAAGTTTCTTATTTAAGTCTCCAGAACAAAACTATGTTACAGTGCAAGGGGTGCAAACTAGTTTTCTGTTTTGCACATAAGTTAAATACTGACTGTTTTTTCATGTAGCACACAAATACTTGATAGCTTATTTGTACATTGAAATTTAAAGTTGATATTTGTGTGCTACATGAAAAAACAGGCAGTATTTAACTTATATGCAAAACAGAACACTCATTTGCACCCCTTGCAATGTAACATGGTTTTGTCCAGGAGACTGAAATAAGAATCCTCTTCATTTAAGATCCTTAATGAATCAGGCCTGTAGTTTTCTCTGGTGGATATGGGTCTTTTCCCCGCATCTTTTTGCATTTGCGAAAGCACGTCCTTACTGTTCTCACCTTATGTTAGAATGCCACTGTCCCACTTCTCCAGGCACAGGGTGGTATAAGACATGCGATTTCAGCAAAACAAACAGCAAAACAAACATAGCTAAATATATACTAAGAAAGGTCCTAACTCATTGGGATAATACATTTATCTCCTCAGAATTCATAAGTTGTGCCAGCTCTCGTTTTAGACATTTGTCAAACATTACATTTTTGCATTGAGCTCAGCATGAAGCGAAATATACAACTGCTGTATATTTAGCTTCCTGCTGTATAGAGACAATGAGGAAAGCAGGACTCAAAGCACTCTTGAAGCAAGAATGCAAAAGAACAATACCCTGTCCCTAGCTAGCCAGTCATGTTCCTTTTGTTCCTAGTATGGTTAAGCATGTTTCTTGAAAATTTCTTGATATTTGTGTGCTACCTGAAAATACAGTAAGTATTTAACTTATGTGCAAAACAGAATACTAATTTGCACCCCTTGCATTGTAACATGGTTTTGTCCAGAAGACTTAAATAAGATGTTTCCTAAGTTAAGATCCTTAATGAATCAGGCCCAACATCAAAATCAAGAATAAAGAGAAAAAAGGAGAATAGGAGCTACTCAAATAGAATGCATCAGGGCAAACAGGGCATAAAAAATGGAAAAGTATATCTTAGTCTATCTTCGAATTAAAAGCTTGATTGTAATAACAGTCTTTTCTTGTTTGCATATCAGTTGGTATTCACAATACTGTTGATACAATCTTCCTAATCCAAGTCAATGAGCAATAATTCTTTTAAATTAAATTCAGACCGATAGTTCTGACTGTATAAAAAAAACACTTAGTCCCAAATGTAAGAGTTTCTAATACTCCTACTGAAGCTTGCACCCGTGTATCATTCCACAGCAGGTGTCAAATTGATTATGATCCAAGAAACACATAGGAGAAAGAGGAGAAAAGAAACACATAGTGTAGTCCGATAGATAAACGTTAAAAATAAACATCAATTACACTTACGGTTGGTTATGCAGTTTGCAGAGCTCCATACATTTACTATCCTGCAGTTTGGAGTATGAAAACTCGAGAAACATCCAGTTTTACCCCTTACATTGTGCTGTAAACCCAGACTACTCAGCATTTGAACCAATCCTGTGTGGGGGCCTGAATAAAGTATATTATAGAGTCTCAGCCCAATACTGAGTACGACCAGGTCCCTGGCTGGTGAATAATAGGGCAATAATGTTAAAATAGAGTGCATGCATTGATAGCCCATGACTCTTCTTGCATGATGGCACTTGTAGAACTACAAGCACAGCATGCATATGGGACCCAGTGCATACTATCACCTGTAGTGCCACAAGTTATTGCACTACAAGTATTGGCCTCATAATAAATTAAATAAAAATTTGTTCACCCTTTATAGTGACAAGAAAATAATTGTGCACCTTGAAATAATAAAAGAATCGGGCCCCTTATATAATGATAATAAAAGAAATGTTCAACCTTGTTGAAGTAATAAATGGATTGTGCCACCTTATTGAAAAAATACATTAACAGTGTCACAAAAAAACAATGATATTATTTTTGCACCCATATTTTATATTAAAATATTTTGACAATACTAAATACTTACCTGACATCTTCTTTGTTCTTGTTCTGATGTAATCCACATGAAAAACAAAAAAAAAACACGTATGGACAGGATGAATCATTCTTATGGAGCACCCAAAGCGAAATGTGTTAATCTCTACAAAGTCTGATACTTAATAGCTTTGTAGCCAATCTGGAGAGGTCACTTATCCATAAGACACCACATTGCAGCAGAAAGTAAGGGGTAAAACCAAATGTTTCACATCTGGGGGTAAATGTATCAATCTGCGGGTTCCTCAACACCCGCGTGTTCAGCCTCTTCCGCGATTAAATTTCAAGCGGCGCTGCATTGTAAAGGGAAGTTAACCCTTTACAATGCAGCGCCGCTTGAAATTTAATCGCGGAAGAGGCTGAACACGCGGGTGTTGAAGAACCCGCAGATTGATACATTTACCCCCTGGTGTTACCAGGTGGTTTTGGAGATAATGTAAGGGAGATTGGAGATAATATAAAGAGCAGTTGGTGTTTTATTTTATTTAGTTCTGTGTGAATCAAATCCTTCTTTTATTAACTACACTCAACTTCAGCAGCAGGAACAGCAGCAGCATCTAACAAACAACACCAGATCTTTCAGAAACAGGCTACTTTGTGCATCACCTGCTTCACTAAGAGGCTTATAGCTGACAACCTGTTTGAAAAACAAAGGGATATCATTGCAACATGACTTATCCTACTTGGACTCGCCTGAGAATATGTGATCTCTGATAATGCCACCAGCATTATTTACACAATCAACTTGGTGCAACAGAGCTTTTGAAAAAATGACAGTGACATGCAGGAGACCCTGCCACCCCTCTTATCTGTGTCCCAAATATTTTGGGTCATTTTCAGCATTCTGCAACAGCATATTAGGGGATTGTAGCAGTTGCAAGAAGAATAGAATTTGAGAGGGAATGTACTTTAGTGCAGCGCAGTGGAGAATACTTTACATGTAATGCAAGGTGCTGAAACCACTTGGAGTAGTCCCCTGTGAAGTGAGTTCAGATACTGTTAGCTTGTGTCAAGTGTTTCCCCTAATTAGACTTTTGGAAAAGCAGCTAGAGAAATTGAAGGAGGAGATGAAACAAAGAAATTCCCCTTACTATGTTGGACTTGTAGATCAGGCATTTTATTTGCTTTGCCACGATAAAAACATAGTGAAATCAGATCACTATATTTTGGCAACTGGACCTGGTCCTAGGTTTAAGAGCTATGTCTTTTCTTTCTTTTCAACTGTCCCAGATCTCAAGAGATGCAATGAGCTCCTGGTCAGCAAGCTGAGAGTTCAAGTGGCACATGACAGGACGATATCTCCTCCTTCAGTTTCTCTGGAAACTGGTGCTAGGAAAAAAATTAGCTTTCCCAAGACACCCAGTGGTGATGCAGATGAGTCAGCACAACATTTTGACATCTGCTCTGCTCTAAAAGAATTGCCCAAGAACCGTGACAGTTTTGCCATTACTTTTGTAATTATGGATTCCAGCGGGGATGAATTAATATTGTGTGAGGATGAAGTACACCCTGATTAGGGTGAGGATGATGACAGTGTAGATTGCTCATGCTGGGATCTAGCTGAGAGAAGGGAACTAGTTGATGCTGGCATGCTTGTTAATATGTCGGGTAGAATGGAATGTTGGCACTTTTATGTTTTTGAACAGTAAACTTTCCCTTTATTAGAGAAGTGTTTTTTTCTTTACCAATGTAAAAGCTTGTTTTGCCAACACTGTTTCTGTGTGAGCAATGGCACACACCAATGTCACTGGAGACTGGAGAGTGACAAAAACACTGCAAACCTTTCTGTTTCTGCGTGAGCAATTACACAGAGCAATGTAATTGGAGAGTGGAAAGTTACAAGAACACTGTCTGTTAACCCTGTTTCTGTATTAACAATAGCACTGCAATGGCACTGGAGATTAATAAGAACACTGCCACCCCTCCTGTCTCTGTGTGAGCAATGGCAGAGGGCAATTTCACCGGAGACTGATAGGAACACTGTCATCCCTCCTGTTTCTGTGTGAGCAATGGCACTCAGCAATGTGACTGGAGACTGGAGAGTGACAAGGACACTGTCACCCCTTCTGTTTCTGTATGAGCAATGAAACACAGACATAGCACTGGAGACTGATAAGAACACTGCCACCCTCCTGTTTTTTGTGTGAGCAATGGCACAGAGCAATGTCTCTGGAGACTGAAAGGAACAATGCCACTCCTATTGTGTCTATGTGAGCAATGACACTGAAGAGACTGGAAAATGATAAGAACACTGACAGCTCTCCTGAGTCTGTTCGAGCAATGACACTGACCAATTGCACTGGAGACTGCCAAGAAAGATCCTACCCCTTCTGTGTCTGCCTCGGTACTCAGATTGCCTAAGTTGGGGGGGCTCGGTTTTTAAAAAACCGAGCATAGAAAAAATATGTAAGTTTATTAAGTGACCTAAATATAGCTAAGATCAATATAAAGAATTTGTCTAGCAAACTTTTCATACCTGGACCACACAGATCTCCAGAGGAAATCAATTGTGAATGTAAGAGAAATGGCTTCACCATCAGCATAGGAAGGAATAATTCAGTGTATTATTATCATTATTATTATTATTATTGTTATTTTTATATGTTATTTATAAACTGCCAACATATTATGCAGCACTGCACATTGTTTTTTTAACAGAATGTAAAAAATGTATTGGATCACTTCCTTATTATATGGTATCTGTAGCTATGATTAATAAAGAACATCACGGGGTTATTTATCCAGTTAATTAATTCAATTGCCATTTTCTGAGACAGGATGGATTTTTTTCTTTATGAGGTTAATTGACAGCTGCTTCACTGGAGGGGGCTTTGTTTTGCCTACCTCTGGATTAACACAATTATGATATAGAAAAGGTTGAATTAACAAAACAACTATGATGAACCTGAGTCTTTTTTCAATATTACTATGTAACTATGTAACAAATGAATGCACTACACCATTTTTATTTGTATAAAGAAATCTTATGTATTATGCCACTGTCAGCTGAATGTCTTCAAGTTAGAAAACAGGAAGGGTAAGTGGAAGCTCCATTTTTGTGTACATACAAGCAATTTCTGTACAATCTTTTTAGGGCTAATTGTTGCTTATTAAATGTTGAAAATTCCTGATAATCCTACAAACTATCTTGCAATAAAACAAAAATCAGACAAAAAATAAGAAATAACATGTCTTTAGTTAATAGTATATGAGCAAATAACTATATTATAGTAAATATATCATGGCAACTTGAAAAAATAGCTGCATGTATGACTTGACTTACAGACTGAGAAGGTTTATTGGGGCATATGGTGCAATCAGACAACCCCTGAAACACAGAATATACACCTTTTAGGGCCCATACCCAGGGGTATAATGAGGGTTCGGCGGCCGCTAATAGCGCAAGACCAAGTGGGCACAATGCCGGACCACTATATATCCAATTACCTGCCCCCAGGTAAATATTAATGGGCTGTCATTACTCCCTGATCATTGCAATGTCGCTGACATGCAAAAATTACGTCAGGATGTTGTCAGTTTACAGAATCCAAGAGGAGCCAGCACACAAGCAAGAAGAGGACAGAGGAAGAAGAAGAAGAAGATGATTTAATGGTAACTTAATTACTGCAGGGGCTGCTGAGAACAGTAAGCAGAGGGGGTTGAAGAGAACAGGGAGCAGAGGGGTCTGGAGAGAACAGGAGGGAAGGCTGGAGAAGAGGTGGGGGCTGGAGAGAACAGAGGGCGATTCAGGGGGCTGTGGGTTGGAAAGAACAGGGGGCAGTGGGGGTTGGAGAGAACAGAAGAGAGGACTGGAGAGAAAGAATTAGAAACTTAAATACAGCAGCCTTTTTATGGTAGAACAGTCCCACTCTGAATTGGCTACGGAGCACTGGGTCATTCCAACCAGATGTAATGAACTGAGTGGTAGGATTTCTCCTGTTACCCTAGATTGTCGCTGACTGACCAGGAGTGCGGAGTTCAATGGATTCCCCAGTATTCACCAAGAACCGCCGCAAGGCAGGATGGCTTACCTGCTGAGAATCCGCAGGTCGCAGTCCCCTGAGCTGCCACTAAGTGTAACAAACAATACTGGACATAGTAGGAGAGGGACAAAGCAACTGACAGCAATCAGAGTAACTGATTCAGAATTGGTACACAAATGGTTAATAAACTAATAGGTATGGAGCCGGAGTCTGTTCCACAAGAGGGCAATGTGGTAGCAGAATCAGGAGGCAGACAGAGTTTCAGTACAGAGCCAGGGTTTGCTTAACAAGCTGTCAATGAACAGGATAGCAACTCGGGGAGTAAGAGCACAGGAATCGAACAAAGGCCGAGAGTTAGACAAGCTGAGACACTTGTTGCTCTGACACTGCTAAAGTGCCAAAGTGAGCTTTATATACTCTGCAGAAAGACTATGCCGCCTCCCATCCACGATCATGTGAACACCCAAACCAGAAAGTGCTGAGTTCTACACAAAGATAGAGGAAATCAGCAGCAGTGTCCACAGACCACCTACAAACTTGTAGTATTTCTCTGCTGATTGATGCCCTTGTTTAAGATCACAAAGACTGGATTCTGCTATAGATACCCTATCGGGGTCATCAAACAGGAGCCCCAAGGCACTGATAAAAGGCATCAGATAATACTGATAATAATGAAGGACTGTTAGCGTCAAGCCCGAAGACCCATTGTCACTAATAGCTAACTCTAGACTCTCCCTGATTTAATATCTTATCGTATATTCACACAGTCAAACAATATATCACCTCTATTTTGTCATGAAACCTCTCCTAACTGCCTTTACCATCACAACCCTCTATCTGCGCACTTGCAACTTGAAACTGTTTACTGTGTAGGGTTACACACGATTCTAGAACCCAATCTTCCTCTTACCTATTGCACAGGTTACAGATTTGCTGAATTCCCCCAAACAGTGCTTATACATCCACACGCACTTCGGTTTTGCCACCACCTAATGACTAAGGGCAATAGGACCCCAAACTACTGTCTCACACTGGCACACAACACTCTCTGTTACACACAGTTTAGCAAGGCACACACCAGCAATCAAAAGGTCAATACTTAACCCTTCATGGCTCTGTGAAACAAATGTACATGCAGGCACACACTCGGCTTGGTATACAAATGTATTCACAATTCACACCTGAGCTATTAAAGGGTTAGCATGGTCCAGCAATCTATCTCTTCAGGCAGTGAATTCGTTTAGAGCAATAAGAACATCACCAGTGTTCCCTCTAAGCTGAGCAATCTGGAAAGGAAAGAGTTAAACCTGTATCTTACTAGGAAACATCCTGCAGATTGTGAATGCAAACCTTTCGAGTGGAGCCCTCATTAGAGTGACCTTTTAACTCTTTCCTTTCCAGATTGCTCAGCTTAGAGGGAACACTGAACATTACTACTTCATTTTTAGATTTAATATGCTAGCTAAATGCTTACAGGTTATAAAAACAACTAAAATGACATGACATACATAACAAAACAGATTTAAAAATAAAAAGACAAAGTTTCCTAGTATAAACTTACATGAGTTGTATAATTTGTGCCATGGGAATTGGTTTGGAAAATAGACAGCTTATCAATGATGATTGAATTCCAAATGACCCCCTCGTCCGTTCACAACACAGGTATTTAAGAAAAATCAAATAGGACGGCATTCACAGGGACCATGTGGATGCTAATGTGGGGGTGGAAATGTCTCCTGGGTGTCACCTAGGGTTTGCTCAAAACTATCCCTAAAGTTTTGACTTGTCTTAACTTTTCTCAGATATATCCCAGAGACATAACTCCCCTGTCAATAAACCGGTCATAATCTCCCACACATTTAAATACCAAACATTAGGGAATTATTACAATATGATATACGTTTCCCAAAGACATGTGACTACAGCTGTTCCCTGGTACCGCTGGTACCTATAATTCACAACCCTGGTGTGGTTTTGGCCCCTCAGTATGGAGTGCCACATGGAGTTCCCACAATATTAAATACAAAGGCATTTCTTCATTTCTATATCCCGGCATAGCCTTCATGTGTTGTCTTTGTCTACAAGGATCTTACCTAGGCACATAGCTTTCCCTAATTTACAACTAGTGGTTATTTTGTTTTTTACAATACCAATTTAAAAGAAGTCTCCTCTAATTAGGAAGTGGAATTAGAGACGCTCACTGACCTCTGTGTTTTGGTTTTGGTTTTGGATCTGGATTAGCTTCGGGTTTTGGTATTGCCAAAACTGCCCTTGCGTGTTTTGGTTTTTGGTTTGGTTTTGTTTAGCTATTTTTTATAAAATTTCTTTTTGTGGGGTAAAATCACATCATTTCATTATTATTTTGTACCTACATTATTATTAACCTCACTAACACTAACTTCCAGTGATTTTCATTCCATTTTTACCATCTCACAGGTCACAACATTCTTTTCATACACTTTCAGCCAAATACTGCAGTGATCTGGCTGGATGGTAAGCCACAGAGCAATGACTCAAACACAGGGCAGTTCCTACCACATCTAGGAAACATTGCAATGAACGCTCCACCTGTTTCTTGGATAAGTGAGGTAATTCTACAGCTAATACATGGCAACGAGCGCTGCCCCTCCCCCCCTTCAGGATCCGTGCTTTTATCAGACACACACCAATCCAAGGTGCCAGACAACGCATTAAAAAGAGCTATTGAAATTCGCAGTAAAAAGACAGTTCATCAATGAGCTTAGGATCAGCCCCAATGAACTGCTTTAAGAACGTTATTAATCAAAATGACCAAAGCACCTTTTCTCTTTGGTTGTATATTACGTCTTACACTTATTAGTGCAAATTAAGAAAAGAAGCCTGCAAAGACTTATAGATTAATCAAAATGACCAAAGCACCTTTTCTCTTTGGGTGCATATTACACCTTACACTTATTAGTGTAAATTAAGTTACAGTGCTGTTAAGTAAATTGTACACTATCAAAATTATGTCGTCATCATCTTCAGCATCATCCTCACCCTCATCAGTGTGTACATCATCATCACAGACTATTAATTCATCTCCGCTGGAATCCGCCATTAGACAAGTGTCAGTACTTGGATGTATTTGCCGGTAAAGGCCTTCCTCGTGGAAGATGTAGTTCATTTTGATGAACATCATCTTTTCCTCATTTTTAGGAAGTAACCTCTTACGTTGATCACTGACAAGGTTCCCGATTGTGCTGAATACTCTTTCTGAGTACACACTTGAGGGTGGGCAGCTTAGGTATTGCAAAGCAAGTTTGTACATGGGTTTCCAAATGGCTTGTTTTTCCTCCCAGTATGAAAAGGGACTGTCTGACATTTCGATTTTAATTAACTTTTGTAAATAATCCTCCACCATCCTTTGCAGAAAATACAGCTTTTTTTATAAGGTGGTATGTGAGACCCCAAACACTTCGTAGTGCAAATTCAGAAATATACAGTGCTGCTATATTGCAATTTCAGCACTCAGCAATGACAGTTTTTTGAGAAGGGGGGATATGACACCCCAAACACTTTGTAGTGCAAATTCAGAAATATACAGTGCTGCTATATTGCAATTTCAGCACTTAGGAAATACAGTTTTTGAGAAGGGGGGATATGACACCCCAAACACGTTGTTGTGTAAATTCAGAAATATACAGTGCTGCTGTATTACAATTTCAGCACTTAGCAAATACAGTTCTTTTTAGAAAGGGGGATATGACACCCCAAACACTTTGTAGTGTAAATTCAGCAAAATGCGTGCTCTATACTGCTCTATACTGCTTTATTCCTGCGACCTCACCCTTCTCTGTCCCTCTCTCAAATGGTGCTATATCGCCGTGGAGATAAAAACGAACGAGATCCGAGATCCGATGACGTCACAATGACGTTTTGCCTCGTTTTGGAATCTGACTCGGCTCGGTACACAGAACCTCGAAGTTCTGGTGGGTTCGGTTTCAAGGAAACTGAGCCCGTCCATCTCTAAGTGGAATACATGATCAAAGACAATGGATGTCTGTGATCTGCATATCTTATGTTGGTTTCCTCACAGAGTGTCTGCTGAACCTAATTACCTTCCACTGGGCTAATTGACCAAATGTTTTAAAGAAACAAAACAGCTACTTTTATCTGAGGGAAAATCATGGTCATGTCTATTTATATATTTAATATTTTATTTATGCCCTCACCCTGACACCCATATTTGTGGGTATTTTTGTAATACAGATTTTACAATACCCACACACTGCTCCTCTGAACCTGAACTGTTTGGCTGGCATTTTAAATAGAGCATACAGCTGTCTCTGAAACTTGTAAAGGATTTTTTTGTCACCAGAAAGTCTGTTGGGCAAATTCAACTTCAGGTCCTTTGCTGAAGAAGAGGCAACTTGTACAGTGCGGGCTGCATCCTCTTGTGAGGACACACACATAGATAAGTCCTGTACCACCATAAGGCTTAAAGTTGACTATATTATCAGAACTCTCAGACAGACAGACAGACAGACAAGGGTTAATGCAGAGTGGTCTGGCACTTGCACGAGGGAGTGACCAGCTCACAATAACAAGTAGTGAGCCACCAGATCAAACAGGAGAGATCCTATTTCATAACAGCTGCCCATTCTGTTTATTAAATGTGAATAATATTAATTTAATGTCGGGCTTGGTGAGGAGGGATATGTCTGTTTATTACATGGGGATGCTATTAATTTAAAGTTGGCGCTCGTGAGGAGTGAAATAGATCTGTTAGTAAAATGTGAATGTTATTAATTTAATGCCAGGTTTGCTGAGGGGGATGTGTCTATTTATTAAATGGGGATACTATGAATTTAATGTCCTACTGGTTGGTGAGACATAGGTCTGTTTATTAAATGTGAATGCTAATAATTAAATTCTGGGGCTGATTGGGTGAAAAGAGGCCTGTTCATTAAACAAAAAAAGCTTTTGATTTAATGTCCAACTGACTAAGGGATGGGGGGCCTATATTGTTCACTCAATGCTCGACTTTACAGGGGTGTAGTACCTATTAATGGTACTGACTACCCCGACAGAGAAGAAGATGACAGGCGGATACCAAATGTCTAGTAGAGCACCTGAAAAAAACCCTACTTACCAGGATGTAGATGTCTTCATGGGATGACTCGTTGTGTTGCCGACTGTGCAAGATGACGTAAACCCAAACTGCGACTTGTCTTAAAGCGGCGATGGACAGATCCAGCTGTCATTGATGTAATGTAAGTATTATTTTAGGGGTTAGGGTTATTAGGGTTAGGAGTTAAGGTTAGGGTTAGGGTTGGGGTTAACCCTAACCCTAACCGAGGAAAAAGAACTTAAGAGAGAACTACATATTAGCTATAATTTTACATTATAATAACAGCGTTTAATGCTAAGGTTTCATGTGATGTTTTTAACTTTCACTAGTCCAATTGCAGTCATACAAGATACTTGAACAAGTTTCTCTTGCATGTAATATAGATATTACAACTGAAACTTTAATTCATATCCAATGCAGTTTTCATTGCATTCATGAAAAAGTCACTTCTAAGGCCTATACTGAGCAATCTTTATTTTTGTGTCTGACTCAAAATTATGATAATATGCATTATTTATAAGGGTTCACATTTAAAAATTTCAATTTGCAGCATGACTGGTTCAATTTCTTGATATGGTTCTATTTCTCCTTCAGATTAATTACCGTTTAGATGTGCCTTCAAACCACTGTTTATCTGAACACAACTGTTTTTTTTAGCAATGACATTTAATCCTACATTCCCTAAAGTACACAAGACTAAATAAACAAATTTAGTTTGGGCATCAGGTCCTCCATCTAGGAAGCTCAGCCATGCATTTCTCTGCTTTGAAAAGAACAGGTCAAGTATATATTTTTTCATGAATACGTCAACTATTTCATTTTGGCTTGATTACAATATTTACAGCTAGCAAGGAAATATCTTACCATTCACACATCCTGACGTCCATAATTTGCTTCGCTTTAACTATAAATGTGGATGTAGAGGGAAAGATTATTAAACATGATCTTTAAATCCTCTTGATAGCTGACCTTCAAATGTGTTTAATTAGCCATTATTCATGGCTACCCACATTCTGTAATCCAGCGTTACCATTTTATTAACTCAATTTAAGGAGCATTTTAGGATTTTTAAACATTATCTGACAATTGAAAAATTTCAGTATCTTCAGTGTGAAAAAAATGATCCTGCCTCGTACAGACCTACAGGTTTCATCTAAGATTTATAGCAGCCCACTGTTTAAATATTCACATTAATATTTTATTCTGTTCAAGGCTTACAGCAATTAAATGTTATACAATGTTGGAAATTTGTGAAAACAATCAGGTGGAAGACACGCTAAAATGGGTATCTATTATATTAATTAAATTAATTAAAACACAGATGTTAAAAGCATGATTGTACCATTTGCATTTGAATTATTTACTATGACATAGGTACTTTTAGATAAATGTATTTTTGAATACAGCGCTTCAGTAAAGGTGATCCCTTAGTAAAAAATTATAAGAACCACTATTTCACTTTAATGCTAATCGACATTCTACGCACATCACACTTATGGTAGTTTATAGAGATAACTAATCAATGTTTAATCAATGATTAATGTTATGCAGCGAGTTTAAACCCTGCAGTGAGCTATGAAGAGCATTGAATGGCATAGTTAAGTAAAAAACCCCTGCAAAGGTGTCTCTTTCTAAACTGCAATCTGCTGGTAAACTGTTGATGTGAATAGTAAAAATATATAACAGGTCCTTGTAAATAATAATTTAATCATAATGCTGGAAATCAGAGTCAGAATGAGGACATGTAAAATAATTCATTTACCCACAGATACACCCATGTACTGTATCTAAATGAATAAAAACAGGTGGGAACAATTCAGATCTTTACCCCCTATGTTTTCTAATAGGCATCTATCAGATAGAGACAACAGACAGAACAGATATAAGATTTTAATAAAGGTGCCAGCAGACCAGCATATAAATGCTTACACAATTATCAGTGTTTGTTCTGTAAACCTGCATATATCTAGCACAAAAAGATATAACATATTCATTTATGTTTTGGAAAAAGTATGTAAGCTCACAGGTCAATATCAAGGGTCCTTATTGTGCATAGTTACACTTACAGCTAAATAATGATGAAAATGCAATTAAAATCTTGTAAACTCCACTTTACAGCTAAGGCGGCTAAAATGTGACCATAAGAGTGGTTTTGACACCACACCGAGATAGACCATTATAGACTAACTAGATAAGAACTAAGACAGCATTAAGCATTATTGAAAGCAAAAATAATTATACCAGTGTTTGACCTCACCTTTGCTTTTAAGAATGCTAACAGCCCTTCCTTTTACAGTAAAAAAGTATCTGCTCATTTCCTGGTGACAATGCCTATTTTGGTGGACCTGTACACAGGAAACTTCTGTAGCCAGAGACTTCCATGCGGGTAATGATCCCTTGACCATGCACCATCTGGCTTCGGAGCACAGATCCTTTGGACAACCACTTATATCATCACTTTTGTTGGCACTGATTCATAATGATAGAATAATTCATCATTATGAACATTTTGTCATATAGGGCTGCATAGTAAGAGTCAGGAAGTGGTGAGTCTTTGTACAATATATGGCCAACAACTGGGGGTAGGGAATTGTACAATATATGGCTAGAAATTGAAGGACAGATGCTCAGCGCAATGTAGGGTTATCAATTGTTGGAGTAGTCTATGCACAATATATGTATAGCACTTGGGGGTTAATCTCTGTATGTCTGACAATGCAGTTTATTTCTCTTCAATTTATAAATGAAGATTGCTTTCTTCTATGCAATATATGGCTTACAATTCGTGATAATGCTATTTGCACACATTAAATATGAATATTTATAGTCCTAGTCAACCAACATAACTATAAAAGTATATAATTTTAAGTTTTTTAACTTTATGCTGCAATAAGAACATCTCTTTTTGCCATAACATGCACCTCATCACACATAGCACCCTTAGCCCCATTACAATACGAGTTGGTCTTCTTTCTTTAACCCTTCATTTTTTGCAGATCTATAAATTAAGCTGGGCAAACCCTTGCATGTAAAGCCCCCACCTCTGCAAACCCAATGAGTTTTGAAGACATTTAACAATTTGGTAATTTCTGAATGTAACAGGAATCTTCCCAGAAAATGGTGCAGGCATTGGGTATGCCCTGGAACTGGAAGTAAACACCAGGACCCAAATTTTGCCATTATTGCAGATACTTTGTGTTAGAAAGCATTATGAACCTTGAAAACCTTTCTAATATTAATTTTTATATATATATAAAAGAATTGCACTTTCCTGGTAATTAATTGGTTGTTATGAAAAATAATCAATAGTTAAACAGTTTGAAGCAGTAAACGTTACACAAAAATCTTGGAGCATTTAAATTGTTCTAATAACTAATATTGCTTGTGATAGGAGGAGCCACCCCTATGGTAATTAAAAAGTTTTTAAGTCTGGACCAATGGTTGATTAAAGTAGGATATGTTTTAAAGATGTGTAAAAGTGTTCTAAAGAACCCTGGTAAAAATATTCATAAATCATTTTCTTTCAAGCAACTATGTCTATGAAGTAGATTTTGTACATTGTTACATATCTAATGCCAAATCTGCCCCGATTAAACTTAAGTGTGTGCTTTGCAATTCCGATTACCCTTAAAAAGCCCATTTTCTATGTCTAATTACTTGATCATATATGGCTTATACAATGTGTGCTTATCTATGTTATGTCTTTGAATTAATAATGGGTGAAACACACACAAGGATGGTTTATTTAAAGCATGTAATATTTTGTCTGGATAATAAATATAACCTATAGCCATAGAAGAATGAGTGAGATAATCTAAGCCTATGAATGTAATACCCATATAAAAGGGATAATTATTTCTCCAAATAAGTTTATTTAAAAATGGAAACATGATTTCACCTTTCTGAATATATACTTAAAGGGAAAGTAGTGATCTAATTAAATATTTGTTAAAATATAAAGAAACCTGATAAAGGTATATTCCCAAATTTCAAATGGAGAACAGAGAACTATACATTTATAATGTTGAAATGATGAGAGGCTATAAAGTCAAACGCACTTAAACTCATCTGCTTGGGCAAGTGTCATTCACTTACCCAATCGGGGTTAAGACTTCTGCATTCCCCAGCCAATAGTATTCACAGGGAGGGTCTTAGATTTCTATATTTATTCTCCCCCAGTGGATGCTGGGTCTCTTTGTTTGCTGCACAGAATACCTCCCTACCGCCTTTTCAGTATAAATTTTATTGCATTCCTGTCAGTGTTGATAAATTTTTCTCCCTCTTACATATGAGACACAGTAGACGGTAGAACATTGCAGTCAGTGACTAGTTTTGCATCGGCCAATTGTAAAGGATTATATCCTGGGACTGGCGGTATAATGATAATTTGATCTTCCACTGTTTGATTTTGCTATTAGTTGTTAGCTGACTCGCATTACTCTCTCTACAACCATTTCTGTTTAAAAAACTGACCTTTAGCCAATTTTACATTTGTGACCCTGTCTTTATTTATTCATTTACAGTATTAGTAAGTCTGAATATGCAAAAGAGGTTTAGGAGCAATGAAAGAAAAGCATTAACTTTATGCAGTTTATAAGTGAAAATGATTACGAGATCTGTACAATTATTGTAGTTTAAGGAATAAGAAATACAATTCATTATTGTAGCTCAGTTTATATTTATATCTTACATTTATCATAGTGCAATTATTTTACATATCTGTGAATTGAATTATTTGGGGATGCATAGATCCCTTAGTTGTAAGCTTTCGAGCAGGACCCTCTTACCCCTCTGTCTGATGGTATTACCCAGTGTTGTTTTATTACTGTGTTTGTTACTAATTGTAAACCTCAAGTTTGCTGGCGCTATGTAAATAAATGGTGATGATGATAATGATTATACTGATGAAATGGGATTTTGAGAAACACATTTTTTAAGAAGCTTATTTATTGATTATTTTAAATGTTAATTTAAATGTTAATTGTCTTCTAAAAGGATTGGCTATTTATTATTCATTATTTGTTCTTTGATATTGATTGGTTGTGTATGTAATGGTACTAAGAAATGTCAGATAATATAACTACGAAGTAATATAAGAAAGATGTAGTGGACTAGCCACCTACAAAAGGATTGAATGCCTCCCTGAATTTAAATCAAGTAGGAACAGGCTATTATTCCTATGTAAAAAAGTTTCACTCAGAGACAAAATGTGTCAGGGGAAGCAAATTAGAATATCACTATACCGGTTGTTTATTTAATTTAAACATAATCCTAGCTATTGGTATTGAGGGCTGAGTGTGATCTTTTCTTAACTGGTGGCTATATAGCTGAGACTTCTCCTAAAACGTCCACACTAGTAACGTGCTAAGCAATCATGAAAACCAATCATGAAAAGTACTGTTTATTATATCTCTATTGTGTACTGTTGTAATGATTGTTAGGAAAAGAGCCCTCAGGTGATGGATTCACATGTTAGGTTGGTTTAGCGCTGTCTAGACACAGGACCCTAGTCTAATGACCCTAGGAATATGCAAATTGCGGCCCTCTGATCAGCCACTAGGTGGAGAGAAAGGGAAATCCGAAAGCAGGTCAGCTAGTCAAGGACTAACACACTGGCAGTAGTGTGGTGAAAAATCAGTATGCAGAAGGGAAGTCCAATTACAGGCCAGGAACTGGTACACTGTCAATAGTGCAGTACAAACTCACTCAGAGAGTGGTCAAATCAAGCAACGACTGGGGCACGAGGGGTTAACAGGCAGAAGCACTATCCAGGAAGGAATCACAAGGGCAGCAATACTGCATAACAGAAGCATAACCAAAGCCAGTAGTGCTGACCTCTACACAGAGGCTCAGGAGTGTTGGAACAGGTAAGTTTTGTGAAAATTGTGGATTAAACAAGTGCCTATGATTTGTACTGGATTGAAGGCAATGTGTGATTATATTGCTGTTAGCCGGGCAGTCAACTAAACAGTACATTTCTGGGACTTCCTTCCCCTGCTGGTACACAAGGTATAAGCTAGAATTGGCATTACAGAATTGATCTATATTTGGATATCTGGACAGTAGAAGCAGATATTCATGACACACATACTGGATTGTAATTCCGATGGATGCTTAATGACACAATATATTATTTTTATTTGTAAGGTGCCCCAAGGTTTCTGCAGTGCTTTACATAGGTGGTTCGAACATACAATAAAATTAAAAGAATAGTGCATACAGATAAAATCAATATGCACAGATAAGCTGAATAATAAAAGCATGGATGCAATTCACAGAACTAATCACATGACATGCAAAACAAAATTCAGCGTAAGACAAAACAAGTGTCAGAATTACTCTGTGGAATTGATGATACCTGCCAGCAGTTGGCGCTACTGAGTACTGAGGCGCGGAGTCTAAAACGCCCCTAGTTTTCCCCAGGAACCCCTGCAAGGAGGTATGGACTTTGCTGCAAGGGACGCGCAGGTCGCGGCCCTCAGTATCAGTCAGCTGGTGAGGTAACAATTGACAATTGAGGCAGCGGTGACAGCCCACCAGGATACAGGATGGAAGAGTAGTCAACAAGCTGGGTCACAACCAGAGGAACGGATATAGCCAAATCAGAAGCAGGAGAATGGTCAGGAAGCCGGGTCAATACCAAATATCAGTCTAAGCCAGAATCAGGAACCGAAGAAGTCAGGAACAAGCTGGGTCAGAATCCAAGTAACAGCAACACAGGAACAAACGCTGGAGCAAGGCTGAAGACCAAATTCTCTGGCACTAGACATGTATCAGAGGCTGCTTTATATACCCTAAGGTGCCTCCTGATAGGGTTAGGAAGATTTTGGCGGTAACACATGCTGGCTGCAGACAGGTGAGCAGAGATAGCATCCCGCTGCTTGGCAACGGAACGTGGTTGCTGAGAAGATGGAGGCATCCGTTTCCTGCACCAAGTGTCAGTGCGGAGATGGCGCCTGACAACAGGAACAGGGGATGGAGAGTGGGCAGACATAAGACATAGAGTATTTGAACAAATGGTAACCGCACTAGTTCAGCCCTTGGAAAGACATAAGACATAGAGTACAGACATGAGACATATGGTAGAGGACCCTGACTGTGCGAGCTTACATTCTTAAGGCAGGGGATAATGAGAGTCAAAGTAGAAAATGGGAAACATAGGCATATTTGAGCTCACAATGGGGCAGAGGACAGCAAAATACTGAGGCGATAATGGTGCAGAGGCCTAGGAGGTACAGAGTCCTGAAGGATCCAGATGGTGAATAGGCCTATTTGGGCAACATCCAGGATGGTGCAGGGCCCATGATGGTGCCTGTACCTAGGTAATTTAGAAGGCAGCTATATAACAAAGAGATATATAGAGAAGTATGTTCACCAGACACTGAAAACAATATATATTAAAGTATAATGTATGGGAATTTATTCATTTAAATATGATTTATTAAATAGATGTTTTATGTCAATCCCTTTTAGCGGTTTATTTCTGCAATATTAGCTCTATTTAAAGTTGTTTGTGAGTGGCAAAGTGTGCACCCATAAGCTGTTTTGTTTTAATGCACTCAGTCTTCACAAGCAGAAACAAACCTAAAACCCACAAATCATCTCATCATAAGTGAATAAATGGGATATGGTGGGTCATATTTAAGTAACAGACCGTAAGGAAGCCTGTACTATATCTATGCAAAACAAATTGTGAAATTGGACACATTTAAGAGTAAAATGGTTTTATTATTAGTTACCTATATATCCTAAACTTTTAAACCTTTATATAAAAAAAACACATTAACATGTTTAATTGAAATATCATTATCTAAATATGTTATTTATTTGTACAAGAAAATGGCCAGCAAAATTCTGCATTCAGGACAATAGCACTTATTATTGGTTTACAGTTCACATTTCACCAATATCATATATTTAATATCCATACTACAAGTAAAAGCCTACCATTTTCATGCATAGAACATATGTTGCTAAAGAATATTTTCATATAGTGTTTCCTTTATATAACTGACCTTTGACATTGTGCTGCATATGGACTATAACAAGGAGATTCATTGACAAAAATGACTTACACGAAAAATGTTTGTACTATAAGAAAATGAACATAAGATCATTTGACTGTGCAAGAGGAATATGTGTGATCGGGTTCTGTGCAACTTGAAACCCCCTAAGTGCACAACTGCTTGGGCTCTGTGCAGTTCCCACTATCTGCTCACACTCCTCGTTCCACTGCAAGGCTTTCTATTCACCTCATACTTCCAGAACCTTCAACCATATCCATGTCTCTCCAGTAAATTCCCTCTTTTTTGATGTGCACTCTAGTTATGTTTGGAACAACTTCCATCCATCAATGAACTATTCAGTTTAAAATCCCTCAACCTTCTTACCATAACGCAATCCTGGTTTACCTCGTAAGACACTATATTCATTGCTGCTTTCTACTAAAGGACTACACTTCCAGACCCGGAGATGCACAATGTGCTGCACCATTCAAGTCAAAGCCCCCCTCTCTTTCTCTTCCTTTGAAGTCCACACCATTCATTTATTCCCTTGTCTCCACCTTCTGTAATTAATCAACACCACACCAGTCCTGCCTCCCTGTTCGAAAACAATTCACAGCCTATGATTTTGCCACCCCTTCAACAAAATATCTACCCGTGACAAAATCTGCAATTCCTACCCAACTTCTTTTACACTCCTCAATTCAACAACAGATCGTTCTCCTCCGTAACCGAGGACAAAGTCTCTGCACTCAGCTCATCATCTTACCCTGCAACCTGCTCCTGCCCCTATTTCCTCTCAACTTCTACAATCCCTTTCCCCATTGCAAACTGACCTCTTGCTCCTGTCTCTTTCCACTTGCACATTCACATACTATTTTAAACATGCACTCATCATAAAAATCCTTAACAAACTCTCTCTCTCAGCCTTTCTCTTGAACTATCACCCTATTTCTCTCATTCCTTTGCCTCTAAGCTGTTTGAATGACTTGATACAACCACCTTCATCTCCTTTTCTCTCCTTTCACTCCTTCTCAACTCTGTAGTAAGACTACTTCCCCCAACATCACACTAAAACCGCCCTCGCAAAAGTGATCAATGATCTGCTAACTGCAAAGTGTAATGATCACTTCTCCATACTCATGCTCCTGGATCTCTCTCTGCCTTTGTAACTATTGATCGCTCTCTTCTCCTGTATGCTTCAATCCATTGGACGCAGTTATTTCCTGGTTAACTCCCTACCTATCCAACCACTTGTTCACCCGACTATTGTTTGATTTCCTATAAGGTCATGTTTTCCACCTTCTGCTTCTTTTAGTGAGAGGAAGAGTAATAAACTGAAGTTAATTTTAACATATAAGATAATATTTGTTCTCCAAAGTATAAAGAAAACCTGAAAGACAAATGTAGTAAGGTTTTAATCTTGATCTATTCCCATGGTAAAGGCTGAAGACAATGTAGCTGATTCATTAAGGAAAGTAAAGCAAAAAAAAAAAGGAGTAACTTTGCATCTTGGCAAAACCATGTTGCATTCTAGGGGGAAGTAAATGTAAAGTGTGATGTCAGATTTATAGTTGGGATAGGACATGTCCTAGATCAACTTTAAATTTCAGTGTAACAATAAAGCAATTAAATATTTGTGTGTTAAACGAAAAAACAGCCAGTATTTAACTTATGTGAAAAGTAATAAAATAATGTGCATCCATTGTATTGTAACATGGTTTGTCCAAGAGAAAATGTACTCCCTTTTTTTGCCTTAATTTTCTTAATAAATCAAGTCCAATGAGTCATCTTTAGGCAGGAGAATAAGCGAGTAAGAGAAACAATAATGGTGACAAACGCAGGTGTGACAGCCCCTTCCACATCTTCATCCTCAGTAGCGCTTGTTCATACCTCTGATCTGCCTTCCAGTTCTGATTTTAATGAAAAGAAGATGAGTGACAAAAATTGACATCACTCCCCCTCTCCATCACCCTGCGGTCTCAGCCACGCTGCCTTCTCTCATCCTTATCCTGTTCTCTCCATTTCTCCGCTTTCACTTTACTGCTCCCTTTTTTCCTTTCATCTCTCTAGTCTTCTCTTCTCCCCCGCCTTATTCTCTAAAATGTTACAACTTTTTTGATCTTTTGAATGGGTTAAACAATGTCCACTTATAATTTTGCTCTTATCATTTTATTTACACTATTTTTCCTGTTTTTGATCTCCAATAAACACATCTTTAAAAAAAAAAAAATTACATCACTCTTTTAAACAGTCAACTAGAGCCGAGCTACAAAACAGGAGAACATAAATATTGTAAATATTGGTGGGAGGTGAAGGAAATTGGATTATGAAATTAAGGACGAGTTTCTTTTTACCTACCACATATTAGTCTGGCAGGAAAGGCGAGGGGGCGCTACTAGCATATTAGCCTAGGGTGATCTCAACCCCTAATCAGGCCCCTTCTGTCCTATATGGATATTTAAACTGAAACTGGAAGGAAGTAGGTTCAGAGGATATTTGAGGAAAAACTACTTCACAGAAATGGTAGTGGATAAGTGGAATAGCCTCCCATCAAAGCCAGTTGAAGCTAATACAGTAGAGCAATTTAAACATGCTTCTGATAGACTCAAGGATATCCTTACAAAGATTAAAGGGTTTGGGATTACCATAGGTTAAAAATTGGGCAGACTAGATGGGCCAAGTGGTTCTTATCTGTTATCAAATTCTATGTTTCTATGTTTGCAATCCACAAGTTTTGGATTACTGTGTGGATGTACATGACAAGAAGGACAGATGAAACAAGCATTAAATTCACAACAAGCATGCCAGGCAGCCATATATGTAACTGCTTTAAGTGCATTAAGAAAACTTTGCTAAAGGTTTCCCAAAGAGATAAATCTTAGTTACCCACTTATACTGTATGTACTCTGTAAACAAATAAACTAAACAGGCAGCATTTCCCCCTAAATAAATATATAAACAACAACCCTATGCTGGGCTGCTTGGTACAAAAACAGGGGGACAATGACATTGGGTCCCTATTCAAAAGTGTCAACCAGCAACACGCTATGCTTGTCGCACAATAATAGGTATATGTACAGCAGTGTGTCCCAATGTCATAATGTAAGATCAGACTCAACACAGTCAATAGGGGTTGGGGAATTGAGCTTGCAATAACTCTGCAGGATCCCACCCCATAGGGAAATCTTGTCCTATATTGAATAGGACTGGGACTTATTTTGGAACCCTTGGGCAGTAGATGACAGGGTAATAGTGTAGAATCATAAAATAACCATAAGTACTAGCAAGCCATGACAGCCATCGACTGCTTGGACATTCTCAGAGCATGCTAGAGCATGTAGCTTGTGGCTAAAATCCTCAGACAATCTTCTTCCTGAAGTAGACTACAGAGAATCTTAATCCACAGCATAATACAAAAAGTAAAAAGAGATAAAATAGAGATAAACAGAACTGCTTTTTACAGATCTATGTCACTAAATGACATAGAACTGAATAGATCCAGACAAGCTTTACGTCATCAACCTAAGTGTAATGGTAAGTTAGATTTATGACACAACTTTGTGACAGACAGCTGCCAGCTTCTTAAGTTTAATGTAGTACAATATTACAGTGTGTTATCTATCATTGTGTAGTATTATGTTATGCATATGATGCATTTTCCTGTATCTGAAAGCTAAATTATATTGAACTAAAGGAAGCCATAGTCTGCTACCTAAATGTATTGTTATGTTATGCATGTGACATATCTGTGCTGGATGTATCTTATGACAGCATCTTTATTATAATGTAGTACAATATTACAGAATATTGAAGAATATTGTCTACCTGAATGCTGTATTGTGTTTAGTGTATAATGCGTGGTCCATATTTACTGAATCTGAAATTTTACAGTGTTATGCCATCTATAAAAACATGTGTAATATAAATACTACCTCAAATAACAAACTTATTAATTATTTATGTAATGTGAGATTAAGGTTGCAAAGTTTACATTAATTGCTTATGAAGAGTTTTAGAAAAATAAATAAGGGTTGTGATGTACAACCTTAAATACTGTACATGTGACTTGTAATGCTGCAGAGGGAGAAATGTAAAATGTGTTTTCTCATTGGAGAAAATTACTGTTGGAACCCTTTTCCCATATTCTTTATCAAGTACTTAATTGGTTGACATTTTTATATTCCATAGTCTTTACAGTTAACTATTGTAATGTAAATGTATTTAATTAATCCACTGGAAAATAAATATAAGCAAGCTTTTGTATTTGTAAATTATGTGGGGGAAGGTTTCCAAGGTTAATTAGAACAACTCCTAAAAACACGTTTATACATACTGTAACAAAAGGAGGCATTTAGCTGGCAATATGCAGAGAAAGCAGGGAAGTAGAGTAAAACATTTGTGTAGTAATGCACCTAGATTGAATGTAAAGACCTATGTATGAAAAGCAATAGTTTAAATTTGGTTTAACTTACATGACTTGAAATCCTTCCTCTCAGCAAACAGACAGGGTGTGTCTGTTTGAATTACAGAGCCAGTGATGGGCGTTTCCTTTTAAAGAGAAGGTGGGTGTGTCACCTGTCCATCAAGCTAAGGCTGGGGGAGGAGTATCAGGTATAAAAGCTTGTTTATATCATTTGTGCACTGAGATCAACGCTGAGTAAGCTGGCTGGTCTTGAGAGAGCTGGGCTATGTCTAGCTAGCGTTTAGGGTCTCCAAGTATTGCTGTGAAATCTGTACGGTGTCAAAACATTTACCATCCTGACAATAAAACTACATAAAAAGGAAGAAGTTGTTCGCGTGTGCTTCAGCAGTAGCGGGCTCTTGCCACAATACATAGCCAGATTTAGAGTTACTTTAAATGTAAACAAAGACTGTAGTTTTTTGCAATGGTGTTTTTCTTATGTATATGATGTATTTTCCCTATGCAATATGCTTGACAATTTAGCAGTTTTATGTTAGCTCATTAATAAATAAAATTATGTAATATATTAAATATTAAACATTGAATTTTGTAGAAAACAATTACAATTAATAGCATTAAATAACAAAAAGCATCTAACAATAATTGAATAGAAATTAAACTAACTATGGGAAGCCAGACAGTGTACCGTTTCCATTTTAGAAAGATTGTATCTCATTGCCAAAGCCACGCTCGGAGATATATTCTTTTCATTCACCTGATCTCTTCTTTGGCTCCTGACTTCCTTTGACGTCACCATCTCGAGGACATGTATATGAAAAAATGTCATGTATTTAGTGTAATTTAGTGCAGCCAGTGGTCGAAGTGGGCAGGTATATGGTAGTATGCTACAGCATACTATTGGTTTTCTACTACATTGGTTTTGTATTGGTTTTCTACTACAGGCTTATCATTTATGTTGTGAACTGTTCCTGCACGCGGAAATGTTCCACTGAACACAGCTTCTCTGTACATCTAACAGAGTTATCATTGTCTTCTTATCCTAAGGAGTCCTGTGTCATCCACAATATATATATTTGGAGACCTAATTTTAAAGGAGCTTATTTTCATATTTCCTTCCACAATATCTTTCCAAGATATTATTTAAAGGAGAATTAACTATTTTAGGTTTTTATGATTGTTTAGATATTATTTGAAGTATTGCTGTGAAATTTGATATCACCTTGTGATCATTCAAGTTCATTCATTCATTCATCTAGGGCAGCCGGGCGCGTGCGCACATTCTATACAATCATAGCCCCAGCCGAGCTAAGTATTACCTGCTGTGCAGGGCAGTTTTTCATTGGTCCTTATCTGCTTATAAGACAAGCAGGGACTGCCGGTTATAGTTCCTGCTTCAGTGCTTTAGCCTGCTCTCTGCACCTGCTTGCCTTTGTACCTGTCTTTTGTTGCCTACCCTTGCCTGGATATCTGACTACGTTTGACTGCCTGTGCCCCTTTGATCTATTGCCTGGACTTTAGAGCAGACTCCGGGTTTTGATGTACTGGCTTGAGGGGTTCCTAACACTGCAAGAGATAAAAATGTTAAAAGGCTACACACACTAGGTTTGAAACAAACTAAGTTTGAATTTATACAGCAGACATTATGGAGAGCGAAGAGACACTAACAATCCAATGTCATTAGATGGAGAGAGGCATCAGTAGATATTTAGACAAGTAGATTCCCAATTGTAAAGAATTAAATATACAGCAAATAGATCTAATTGGTGCACCGTAAGTATACTCTATAGATGAATAAATATCTCAGGGGGAGTACTCACTCTGAAGCCAGGGTAATCAGAACGCCTCACACTGTCGCTGCCTCCCGACTAGTGACAGGCAGCTCGGGCGCACAGCTTTAATTAAATTATTTCTGCCTCCTGAAGGGACGTGAGGGTCATACTCTTGACCCCATTTCTCCTATCTCTATGATACCGATTCCTACTCATAAGTTTTCTCTACGTTGAGTTAAGTCCTGTGGGCATCTGAGTACCTGTATGCGTGCGTCCAAAGCTACGGGAAAAGTGGCTGCTGTAGGTGAAGACCTTTTCTGCTGTTTCTAAAAGCTTATGACAGTTACTATGACGCATTAACATCATAAATGATTATATCCTGGGACCAGTGGTGTAATAGCAATCTGACCTTCCACTGTTTGGTTTTGCTATTAGTTGTTATCTGACTTGCATTGCTCTCTTCGCCACCATTTTGTTTAAATAAAAACTGACCTTTTGCCAAATTTACATTGGTGCCTGTGTGGTTAGTTTTGTATTCAATTACAGTAATAGTAAGTCTGAACATGCAAAGGAGGTTTGGGTGCAATGAAAAGGAGATATCAATACTATGCAGTATATTCTTTTTTTAATTGAATCAGAGAAAGCAAATGCAATGATGACAAAGTTACAAAATCCTTCATTGGCCAAATCTTTTGCCAAAATTGGTTAAGTTTGGGACAGTTGTGAAGGGATCATTAGGAAAAGGCTGAAAATAACTGGAAATTAATGTTAATGCTATAAATAGTAATATAGGTATGACAACTACACCCTGGACATAAGAGTCGAAGAGAAAACAAATATTTCTCATGGAACAGAGACAATAACAGGATGCAAGACTAAAAACAACGTCCTGAAAGAAATTTCGCAGTACTGGATGAAGGATATTGCCTTATATGTACTTATTGTTGCATGGAAAGATTTGTTGAGCTAAAAGAGATTCCTTATATGTACTTGTTCTTAACCAGTTAATGCTCGATCTTAGGAATAAATAAAGGAACAGTCTGAGAAGTCCCTCAGAGCTGATTCTGAAACTACAGCTCCTCATCTGTGTTTCATTTCATCCTCTCCAGTCGATACAATAAGGTTATCAGAGATCCATAAAAGGGGCACCAAGCCGCGGTACACCCACAGTCCCAAAATACCATATTTTGAACTTGATGAGCAAGAATACAATTGGTTGCTATTGGCCACACTACTACTTTTCCTTTTTAGAAGGTTTAATAAATCTACCCCTAATTTTCTTCCTTTTACTATTGTATGTATCATTTTATTAGCCACCCTTTATCCCTGTCCTGAATTCCTGGCCTGCTTCCCCTGCCAGCTACTCTTCACACCACTTTGGTCTTTAGTAATATGACAGGCTCTAAACTCTTAGCCATGCCCATAACATGAGGTTTCTCTTCACATCCCACCCTAGTTCTGCCTTAAAACGTCTGAATCTGTGGATGGCTGGAGTGAAGGAAAGATAGAGTACAGCCACAAACCAAACATACGCAAATGCAGTTTGAATATAATGAAGGTATGTTCCTATAGTTGCAAGGAAGCTAGACCAGTGCAGACATGCATGTATGCCTGCTAGGAGCCAAACCTATCGTGGCTGTGAAAGGGCAGGTGTAGATACATGATGATAATGATGATGGCTGCCACTATTAGTGAGTCGATTCTGATTGGATGATTGTGTATGGCCCTCACTGTCATGGCAATAGGGTCTTTGGGATCCATCTCAGGACCCCTGGGAATAGCTGTGGCAGGAGGGTAGGGGTAACTGGGAAGCCGGGTGAATGCCTTGGTCACAGATCTTGCTCTAATCCTGTGTACAGGACGTTAGGAGGGGGAACTACATAGAAGGTAACAGCTGTAATCTGTACACAAGCAGGTAGAATGAAGGTTAATCCACACGAGGAATAAATAACCAGAGTATTTATTTAAGCAGGAAGAATGAAGCTGAATTCACACAAGGGTTAATGGTTTGCAGTACATATAACAGCAACTAGATGAAGCAGCTGAATTTACACAGAGGGTTATTGGTTTGCAGTTCATATAACAGCAACAAAATGAAGCAGCTGAATTCACACAAAGAGTTATTGGTTTGCAGTTCATATAACAGCTACTAGATGAAGTTGAACTCACACAAAGTCCATAACACAGCTGCAGGATGGGGCTGAATTCCCTCAGAGGATAAATGGTGGAGATCTGTATACAGCAGGCAGATTGAAGCAGCAACAAGGATGAAGCTGAATTCACATGAAGGGTTGAGATCTGTATACAGCAGACAGTATGAAGCAGCAAAACAGACAGCAACTGTGGAGCTCAGGAACTAGGAAAGTGTTGCACTGGCAATTTGCTGAGTGTAGGAGGAGACTCTTATAGTCTGCAAAGGAAGCTAATTGGTGGATGAGATCAGGTGTTCAGACTCAGCAGGATGTTTAGCAAATGTCTCACCCCAAGATGGCAGCCTCCAGTACTGCAGACAGAAGTTACACTTGTCCCAGGATAAAATGCTGCATTCGACCAGGAGGGAGATGTACAGTGATATGGTACCGCCGAGTGGTGTAAACAGGACTAAGACCCCGATTCGTGACACTCACCAGCTGACAGAAATGTCTTCATTGATTTCAGCTATATTACGGAACTTAGCAGATATTTGTTTGTGGGACTTTTTTCTTTTTGGCAGTCAGACCAATACAGCACTTGATTTCTACAGAGATATGTAGCTATTTTTTTATTACAGCAAATAGCAAATGCATGTCACACTAGTAAAAGGAATGTTGGAAAACATTTCTACTTTGGATATTTACATTAAACGTTTGCTTGGTTTGACTTATGTGATTGTGTGATTGAGTGGTTAGATTACTTTGACTGACACTTAAAAACTAATAATGTGAACATGTTCTTCCTTGGAATTTATTTACTTTTTCCGTTTGGAAAAACAACATGTAAGGATCGCTATTTTTTGTATCTGATTATAATAACCATGCAAAGTTTAAACAGTTTTGTGTTTTGCGGATCTATCATATGTATATTTGTGATGACACACCTACCCTTTTTTTTTTAAGTTTTAGTTACCATTAAGTTTTTTTCACAAAAGTGTCAGCATTATTTATTAGTACTGTTTTAAATCCAAAAAACTACTTAAACAACATTGTCCCCTCCATCACCAGCACCATCAACAACTATGGCCCAGGGAGCATATATACAGGTTTGAGTAGGCCTCTTTGGGATGCTAGACACAGAGGAATTATGTCTGTTTCAGCTACAACCTCATGTTCTCATGGAAACTCTGCAAGATTCTTAACACTGACCTATGATCACCATCCGTACAGCACCACTGCTGATGATTAAAATGTTGGTGGCATTACATTTCTCTGCATCATTTAAGACCACGATGGCTGTGGAGGCAGGAATGTCCCAAACTGCTCTCAGTTGTGTGCTTAAACTGGTACTATGGGAATTCCTGTTGAGCATCAAGCCGTTTATTAATTTGCCACTGAATGAGGAGTCCCCTTTTTTATTAGAAAGCATCAATTTTTATAACATTGCTCAATATCTGTCATATGTTGAGTGGGTGGTACTCATATAGCCCTGGTATCTCCGGGAAAATATGAATCCATTTTTGTAATTGTAACCATGTTTATTACATCAATGTCTAGGCTAGTTGTGATGCATCTCTCCTCATCCATAGCAGTGTTGCCAAATTTCCAGGGAGTGCCTATAATTTCTTTATTGTGAGGCAATCAATTATATATCCAATAGTTTTTACACAGCACTGGAAAAAAACAATTAACCCCTATAATTCTTCTAATTAATGTAATATTATTATATAAACTTGACCATACTAGAGGGAGTGCACTTACACAAATTAATCATTCACAATAAACAAAGAAGACAAGAAATGTGTATAAAGGGCACTCAATGGCTTATATTTTTTATCACTATACATTACAATGTATATTGTCCCATTTTATCTTGGTAACTAAAATATCTTATAGTTAATTAATAATTAAAAACCATAATGATTTTGGATTGTAAGTTTACACCATTATGTATACATGGTCATAGTATACATGCCGCATGAAGATATGGCAGAAATGTGTTTGACAAACACTTTAACACATGTTAATTCCATTTTCTATGGGAATGAGTGCATGATGTATGCAGTATATTTAACACTTGTATGGGAGCAATTTTTTAGATGGTACAGATATATTTTACTCTAAAACATATAAGGTTATCATATATGCATCTCCGTTCTGTGTGCGAGTACTGACTAGGAAATTGCATGATCGCTCGAGTCACAATGCTTGATGATGCATCGGCTACACACATTGTTTACAATTGTCTCTGTCTTAGACAAAGCACCAGCTTTCCCGTTTTTCCACCTTTTCCCCTTGTCTTTGGTGGGCATGTCCATAGGGCCCAACACTGGAATACTGGAACATAGGTAAGCCCATTGTTATGTCCGTTACTATCGTCACCAATAAAGATTGTCCGATGCGATTAATGTGGTTCCAACGCACAAAGATATATAATAGCAAAATATAGCAGAATTCCAGCATACTATTATAAAGTGTAAGAATGTATAACAAAATACAAGAAAGTATAACCGATACATTACGCAGCTCACTCTGGATCCAGGGACAGTCATCAGTCCTGAAGTCTGTGTTGGCAAAAAGACTGAGTGGTACTGTATGAGTGATATTGTACAGTTTGAGCTAAAAAAAAACAGTGATGATGCGACAATGTACACAAAGATAAACTAAGGTCTTTCTTCATTGGTTCAGGGTGTAAGATCATAGGTTGGTTTAACCAAAGCTCTTCCAAAGGCAGGGGTAACTCACTCCAACTGATGCTTAGATGTCTTTCCTTGGGAAACCGACGCCGAAACTCTGGTTTGAACTAACCCTTTAACAAATTATTTATTAGTATGAACCTTATACTAATCATAACTATTGAACGCTATGTGCAATTGCTTAGCTGTTGATACCAAATTCCTGCTGTTAAACTGTGGATTCATATAAGAACAAACACCATACATTTCTTAGGACCTAAACCATAAATACCTTTAATGCATATATCTTTGTATAAATAACTTAAGTCTTACTAATAAAATGACGTGAGTTGGAACTTTAGTAAAAGTTAACTATTTACAAGTGTAAGTGCGAAGTGTATTTGCTCTGTTTACCTGTGTGATTGCAGATTTACCCTGATAAGACGTGGCGTACAAATCGCAGTAGCACAGAAAACTATTACAATCAATATTTATTAATTAAGAATGATTTCATCTAATTATTCAACTTCAACACCCTATACATATAAATATAAAACACTTCACTACACTCACCACTGCCTTACTCAGCTTTAAAGAGAAATGAAAATGACAACAAATGAGGCACAGTATACACCTTTTGGGGGTATTACCTTTTGTTCCTATCTCTAATCAGCTGGTTAAGCATTAACCCATTCATGAGGGCTGCCATGGAATCTGAGGCTGAAAATACTGATCTGTGTTCCATTATGAATTAAAATACTGATTTGTGCTGCTTTATAAATTAAAATACTGATCTGATGTAAATCCATATGGATGTTATGGCTTCCACTGGAAACCTGAATAAACTTTTAGAGCAAATTATGAGAGGGGCCTTCACCTTTAGCAAGCCAATTTTGTCGTAGAGAGCAATATTCTCACAGGTACTCAGATGCCTCAGGACCTAAACAGGCTATCAATCGGAATATCAGGTTTCAGCAACACAGCAGGTTTAATGAATAATGCAAGGGCACAAACTCTATAACCGACAGTGGGACTAAGCCTTTCCTGCAATTTAAACTAATGAGGGCCAATCAGAAAGCTCCATTTGGAACAAATTCTCCCAGAGTAATTGGTAATTGCAGTCACATGAATGCAATCACTGAACAGAAACAACAGCCAGGTCAGAGTGTCAACGTGAGCTGTTGCAATGAAAATAAAAAATGTCCAGTAATCCCTCTTATTTAGTAGACAGGCATAAGGCAAACAGGAGTGGACTTTCACTCATTCATACTGAGGCAGAGATCAGTATTTCAATTCATAAGAAGGCACTTGCTAACTCTATTATACTAAAGGGGCACAGTTTTATTTAAATTACTCTAAGGCGGCACAATTTTTTTTATGACAATGTGTAGTATGTTGATTTTAAATCCATTTTCTATGACAATGTGTAATGAGTTGATTTTAATTCCAGTATTTGTTAAATGCTTGGCAATATGAAAATCTGGTGGTTGCAAAACCGCCAAAAAACTACTTAAAAAACAACAGTTTCACTAAAACAGTTTAGAAAATGGTCCCTATGTCAGCCTCTGGCATCAGTGAAGATATCCATATTGTATAACTCTTTAGATAAAAGTTTACTGGAATTATTGACTAGAAGTACTTCATTGATAGTCACATTTATATGATTATTATTTTTTTTTAATTACCATTAATTTTGCCATTATTAATGATCAATATTGGATGTTGTAATTATCTTAAATATCGTTGATCAAATTTCTTTTCACGCAATGTTCAATTGTGCACATTTCCGGGTACTATGATACACAACATTGTGGATTTCTCTGCACTCCTCTATGGGGTGCGATTCAAAATCTATGGTATTGCATCGCTACAGAGTGCCCCCACGACCACACCACAGGCACTCAGCAGCATATCGCACTGAATTGTTTTGGCCGCTTAGAGTGGAAAAAGTTTACATAAAAATGTCCCCTCTGTGACCCTGAAAAATGCTACACTTCCCAACAAGCTGCCATCCAGTAGGAGACCTCCTTGCTGTTGATTGCCCCTTTTTTTTCTTAAATTATTGACTTCCAAAAAAACTTGTTTCTCCAAAGAGGTTCCAAATATAGTATCTCAATCAGTACTCTATACTATGCAAATGACAATCCCTATATCTAGTGCCACGCTGACCCTCGCTATACATAACAGGCTACTGCAGCATTGATTACCTTGTAAAAATTGTGAAATTCCGCTATTGAATGTAGAATTGAGATAAATATTTTATACTTATCTCTAGTACACATTTTACTTTTGTTTCGTTTGAGTTTTTCTTTACATTCTCCTCAGACTTAAAATTGTAATTTGATACATACTTGGATAGAAAGTAATACTATATATGCAAGTTTAAAACAAATGTATGTTGTTATTCTAAACAATAGATAAGTTTTGCAATTGAAATGCCCATTCAAGAGTATCTTCGTTAACATATGTTGCTCTATTGTTTAAATGACTATTGCTACTCAAGGAAAACTGATCTGATAATGTCTTATTGTTTTTCATGCGTCTATAAAGTAAAAGTGGTAAAAGCGGTAATATGGACAATGACACATAACTTTGATGGAAACATCACATACTGGGCAAGAATGAAAATAGTCAGAGATTCATCAAAGCAAAGGCAGATGATACCGATTCAAATATTGCTGACATTGAATGTTTTACAAAATGTTATTCTGATTGCATAAAAAGAAATAGCGTTTTTAAATGCCTAAGCTCTTCCTATGTCAAATAAAGAATCCAATGAATTCTAATCACTCTATTAAGTACAACTGTTTGCTTTACTTTTTAATTATATATGATACTATTTGAGTATCTCTGACAATTAGTGATTTTTTTACTGGATGGTAAGTATAATCATCATCATCATCATTTATTTATATAGCACCACTAATTCTGCAGCGCTGTACAGAGAACTCATTCACATCAGTCCCTGCCCCATTGGAGTTTACAGTCTAAATTCCGTAATATAGACACACACTCACAGAGAGGGAGACAGACAGAGAGGGAGAGACTAGGGTCAATTTTGATAGCAGCCAACTAACCTACCAGTATGTTTTTGGAGTGTGGGAGGAAACAGGAGCACCTGGAGGAAACCCACGCAAACACAGTTTCTTATCTGTGTGAGAAACTCCACACAGATAAGGCCATGGTCGGGAATTGAACTCATGACCCCAGTGCTGTGAGGCAGAAGTGCTAACCACTAGGCCACTGTGATGCCCATAATAATGGCTTGTGTTCCAAAATAACAACAATAAACACAGAACAAAATACATTTGCATTTTAAATCCCAAAATTATGAACTTACCAGTGTAAAAATATCTATTATTCTTTTTAAATCTCTAAAATAAAAAAGATTCATAAGTTAGTTGTCTGGAACACTAGATTACATAAAACTGATTTTAAAGTACATGGCAAACCAAGAAAGTCAGTATTGCTACTCACAACAAAATGGAGAATGTTTCGCACACAGAAATGATACACTTCCACATTTATAGAGACACAGTCTATTGGATAACAGTTTGAAATGTTAGTTATATTCAAGCAAAGGTTTATAGTAATCAGTCAGTGTGCACCATGTTGCTGCTACATCACCAAGTCAGGGGAATTGAAATGAATTGTTGAAACAGAATTTGGCATTTGTGTGATCCTTTATAGAACCACAATGCCACCCTAACAGTGCTACGTAAGGCTGATAATTATCAATTCCGCTGAAGACTCCCCAACTGAAAGGCAAGGCAGCAGATCCCGGTCCGTGGTTCAAGTCTGGGACATCCCCACCACCACCACCAGTCCAGCGCAGCAAGTAACCCAGCAAAATAAGAGCAGAGAACTCTAAAGAGTATAGAAGAAAACAGTTCAACACAGTTAGATATAATACAGCATATGATAGATTAACCTACAACTACCCCACTAACTTCACCCATCCCATTCTATACACCTATTCTATACTTGGAACCCAGGGAAATCCAAAATTTCCCATCAACTACCTCCTAATTCCTAGCACAAATAAATTCCTGCTAACCAAGATCAGGGTGAAAGGGAAAAGAGGAAGGAAAGGAGGGATGAAAAGAAAGGGAAGGGGGATAGCAAAGAGGATGAAGAGAGGGGAAAGGGAAGTAAAGATGAGAGGGTAAGGAAGAAGTAGTGGGAAGAGGGAGAGAAGAAAAAATCTAGCCCCTCTAGCATACACTCTCCTTGATCAAACATCCCAAAAAATGAGGCCGCCAACAATGGTTCAAGGATCCTGATGACTAGGAGGTAGACAAGAAAAGAAATGAGCCCTGCCATTTGCAGCCACCTGAAACCTTGTCGGGAATAACATAGTGTTCAGCAACTGGAGCTCCCGCAGATTTTTCTTTATCTGTGTAAATTACAAACTAGCCTTCTGTACCTCCATGGCAATGTCCGGAAACACTGAAATTGTATGATTTTTAAAACATACGTGGTCCTGTTGCCTGGTCATCCTAAGAACAGTATCGCAATCGCTGTGGCGGCTTGGGTGACAGCCGGTGGGCTCTTTCTACAGCAAATTGCGGGGAGAATGCCTCCCTTCCAAACTCCTTGAGAAGCAAATCTTCAAGAAACCGTTTTGGGTTTGAGCCCAGCACTCTCTCTGGCAGGTGAACAAAACACAGGTTGTTTCGTCAGAGTCTCCCCTTCAGATCTGTCATTTTCACATTATACTGACCAATTTGGGATGCTAGACCATAAATATCTCCTCTTAGTGGGGCTTTAATGTCCTCAAGTACACCCAGTGCATGTTACACTAGATTACACTGATACAAAAGGGACTCCAAGGTTCAAGGGAGGCCAGAAGGGAGCACAGAGTCCACCACTGAGTACTTTAGGGAGGAGCAGAAGCAGGTGCCCAATACCACTGTTCAGGCAGGGAGCTTCTCAGTCAGCTGGGGTTGTCATTAAAGTCAATAGACATAGTAGCATGCTAGCAGACAGGAATGGGTATATATCCTGTATGGCTCAAAAAAGGACACTGAAATGTAAAGGTTTCAGCATGCTGCTCTCAAATCTCCTGATCCTAGTGGTTTGTGGCACACTGTCAGTCTGAGAGCCATTATATAAACTGCAACACCTCTCTCACTATTCCAGCAGACTCTGCCCGTCTCTGCACTGCATCAGTTCCGTTAACTCTGCAGTCTCTTACCTCCAGTCTGTCGCCTGACAGCTCCACTCGGAACACATCCAAAATGGCGGCACATTCCAATGGCAGGAGGGTGAACAACCGCCTAATTCTTATGAGCAACCTGTATCTCCTGTACGGGTCCTGTTACGACTCTCCCAATTTCTTGTATGTAGCAGCAGTATCTCAAATCTACCAGAGGTGCTGCTGTTCTGTTCCTGAATTTTTCACCAGGTCTGTAGTAGTTAATCCCCTTCAAATACCTGCATCAAGCTGTGCTCTGTGCAGTTAATCTTTAATCCCTGGCTGCTGCTGGTTCCTCCCTATTCCAGTGTTTGTGCTTCTGCTGTTGATCTCCCGTTGTGACCCTCTGCCTGATTCCTGGACCCTGCTTGTTTGCCTGTTGCCCCGACTACGGCTTGATTACTGGATTATGCTATTTCGCAGACCTCTGCCCGGCTATTGGACTCTGCTTAACCTGTTCTCTGCTTGATCACTGGACTCAATTTGTCTGCTTCCCTGGACAGCCTCGTGCCTCCTGGACTGGGGTAACTTATTATACTTGTCCCCGCTATTTATCTGTATCGGTCATTACTTGGAACCTGTTGCTCTGTGGACTATTTCTGCATTTGATCTCACCTGTTCATATCTGTAAATTTGAGTTATACCTGTTTATACTGCAACCTGGAAATCTGCATATCCCACATACTGAATCCTTGTTTATGTATTCTGCCTGAATAAAGATATTTGCTTTATTATACTTCTGTTGCTGCTTCCTGAGTTCGCTAGGAATCATAACATGATGAACTGCCATACAATCTGGGCCTGCAGACTGCAGGCCCTCTGCTTTAGTCCTGGGATTAATTGTGTTTTTGCATTGAACTCTGTGTTTGGCTGTTAAGACATGTCAGTAAATCCACAACTACAAATGCTGCAAATGGACATTATTCAGCTCTGTTACCAAATAATACAGGTATCTACTTTACTTCAGGAACTGATTAATTCCCTTCCTGCTTCTGTGGTGAGCAGTTTTAACACAAATATCGATTCTAGAGCAACAAACTCCTCTAATGAAAGTATGCAGACCGCAGGAAATCCTCCCAGAACTTTTTCTGACATTAATGGTACTGCATCCACGGTATTGCCAGTGGTGTCTATCATCAGGGATTCTAAATGGGCAAGCTACCTGCATCCCCATCTGACCGAGGAGGAGCGATGGCGCAGAAGGATTGGCAAACCATGCCTCTACTGCACCAGTGGCGAGCATTGCTTACAAGACTGTCCACTCCGCAGACCACAACATCCTATGGAGCAGTCTTCAGTGTGCTTCTCTCCAGAAACTGGATTGTTATGCACATCACCTCCTGTTGCTTTACTACAACCTGATCTGCTCACTGGGATGGAGCCTAATCTGTCAGTTCCAGCTGCCAGTCCTGAGGTGCCAGTCTCTGCCTCCAGCGCTGAGTCTCCTGCCATTGCCTCCAGCACTGAGTCTCCTGCCATTGCCTCCAGCGCTGAGTCTCCTGCCATTGATTCCTCTTCCGAGGTGCCAGCTCCTGCCTCCAGTTCCGAGGTGCCAGCTCCTGCCTCCATTCCGAGGTGCCAGTTCCTGCCTCCAGTTCCGAGGTGCCAGCTCCTGCCTCCAGTTCCGAGATGCCAGCTCCTGCCTCCAGTTCCGAGGTGCCAGCTCCTGCCTCCAGTTGCGAGGTGCCAGCTCCTGCCTTCAGTTCTGAGGTGCCCTTAAAGTCTGCTCCAGAGGGGGCGCTGCCCTTACAGCCTGTTCCAGAAGGGGTGTCTGTGATGGAATGCAGAGTAGGCACTTGGAGAGACGAGACCCAATGAATGGTGGGTGGTATTTTAAAGGGCTGGTATGGTAAACAAAATTATCTGGTAGGTTGTTTATCACTCCATCTCCCCATCTGGTTTATTAAGTTAGATCTTTTGGTGCAGAAAGTTTTATGTAGGTGTAATAATATCAAACGGTGACTAGATGGCAGGAAAGTCGCTATTCAGAAATGTAAAGAATTCACAGGATTGTACAGTTTACAGTTCACAGAAAAGAGGCACCAATTTCAGCTTTTTTCTTGACTGTGGAAAATTGTGTTTACAATGTTCTTGTGCAATAAGGTAACACTTCGGAGTGTTATAGGTGTCACAATAGTGCATTCACTCCATAAGGTAACAGGCTATGTGCATAGGGTGTAAGCTGGCTGGGATACCTGGTTCAAAGCTGCGGGTGAGAGGTGAAGCAGCCTCTAGGTGTAAGGTAATAACCAAATAATGTGCAGACAGCCAGAAGGAACACTACTGTGAGAGAATTGCACAGAAGGAGAGGGCATATGTTGCCGTCTGTGCTCAGATTGTGTGTTAGCTTGGAAGGTATTCACTGACCTGAACTCTCATTCAGGGCTTCCATGGAGGAGGCAAGTCTGTGTGGGTAGTTAGCGGTGTCTCTTCGCCACTGAGGATGGGCGCACCAATCTAGCTGAGTCAGTGCCATTCAACGCATCCCAATAGACACGCCCACCAGAAGTGAGGCATCAGTGGTACAGTAGGTACTGGAGGCCATGGAGTCAGAACTGGAAGTATGTCTCCAGTTGGGACAACCCCACAACTAGAGCCAAGTGACGGAGGGCAGCGCCAGTGATGGAAGCGCTGTCAGGAGGGTATGACAGCGGTGAGTTCAGAAGTAGCTTTACCAGAGTTGTGGTGGTCTCTGGAGTTCACAGCTGCAGTTGTGTCATGAATGAGGGGAGCAGCTGGTTCCAGCAGGGGGTCAGTTCCGACAATTAACTGCTATGTGGGTGCCCAGAGGATGGAATGAAGGCATCTAGGCAATGTGATGGTGTTGTGTGTTGGGTTAGCCGCTGTTACAGGCACACAGATATAGAGTGTCCAAAAGTCACACTGACATCAATCGTGGCATCGTAGCCTCCTAGGTTGGATATGGACAGGCTAGGTTGTGTAGGAGAGCAGATAGCCCCAAAAATAGGGAAATTAGCTGGCCCAGTGTACGGAGCTCTTAAAAGAAGCAGCCAGTCAGTATGGCGTCCAAGCCACTCCCCCTTTTACAATCTATTTTTAACACTTTATAGAGCCAAGGGTCAGGCTAGTTGTAATGCTGCCCAATCTGCTGGCTCAGCAACCGTACCTGCAGCGCCTGTGTACTATAGAAGCCCTGCGCCCAAATACAACAGGGCACGGATCTCAAAATCTATGACTTGATGAATTCGGGCGCACACAAAATCTTAATAGTGCGCAGAATACAGAGCGCGAGTTGTGCTCAGAATGCATAATGAATCAGGCCCTTACTATTATAAATGTCAACAAACAGATCCAGATATAATACATTTTTTATGATCTTGTTCTAAAAGAAGGGATTTTGGAATGCTGTTTAAGATTTTATTAAACTTGTTCTCAAAATTACATTCTTTAAATAGTGAATGAATGTTTTAGAATATATATACAGAACAGGTAGTTGTTTAACATATATTGTTACAATTTAAATGTTTGTAGACATTTTAATTTTTTGTTTGATATCGATCTCCTTCTTGTAGTATAACTTCAATGAAAAGAATTATACAATTTTTTGTATGTGAGTGTAATTGTATCAGGGAATATAGACTATAGCTTCACGGGGCAGAGACTGATGTGAATGATTAAAACTGTTTTCTGTAAAGCATTGCATAGTATGTAGGCACTTTAATAAATAACTTAATAATGATAATCATAGGACAACACACTGAAAACATGAGATCATGCCAAATTAAACCTCAAGGAAAATCAGTTTTTGTAACCTGGGTGCATGCTTGTGAAAAATTTTCAGTGCATTGATTCACTATTTGATTATGTGTGATCAAGATTTTCCTTATCGTGTACTGTAATATGAAAATGAAGGTGGCCATATAGAACCAAACCTTTGCATACATTCATACTGACAAAGAATGTTGTTAGGATTGTATTTGTGTGAACACTGCACTAATATTCATTTATTTTAAATTAGCTCCACAACAGATAATATATAGAAATGAGAAGCAATTTACTGCAGGCAAAATACTTCGACTTTTCTAGACAAGATAAATTTCTTATTTTTAACTACAAAGGAAAGGTGATCCTTCATTGATTTTCAAGGGATATTGGTGGAAAAAAAATATTTGACTTAGCACACTGAATGATTACAGAAGCTGTAGTCCTTCAGTGAATGGGAGATCTAGACACTATGATATAATCTCTGTTGCTAAAATCTATGAAATGACATGTACAATACTAAAAATACAGAATTGAGTTTTGCAGCAATTACTAAGGGTCATTTACAAATCAGGAAAAAGCATCACATTTAATTAGGCACAATTGTGCCTAGTTATCTAGTTACCTTTGCATGTACCTTTGCAGGTACATGCAAAGGTAGAACTTCCATAGTAGCAGGGGTTGGAGCCACTCTGAGACCTGCAGCTAGGGGGAAGACTGCCTCCCCTGTCATCTGGCATTCCACATCCACTGTCACGCACTGGACTCTCAGGTCCTGTTACTTACCCCTCCTCTGTCTTTCTTAGTTGCTCCTGTAGTCTACAGACTCTGCTGGTTTCAAGTTCCCTTGCAGGCTGCTGAACAGTCTGTCTCCACTCCAGAGTTCCTTTCCAATCCAGTGTCTGAGCACCGCCATCTTGTATTCAGTCACCTGCCCCCTCTCAGCCAGTCAGAGTGCTGCTTCAGCTCAACTGACAGCAGCCTCCAATTATGATAGCAGTCTCTATAAAATGACTTTCTGGAGCTCTAACCTGTTGCCAGTGCAATGTTGATTCCTAAGATGCCAACATGGTTTCTAGCAGTGTGCAGTCTACTCAGTTGTTTCTGTCCAGACAGCGCAGCCTGCAGTCTGGTTCTAATCTGGTTCCAATCCGCCACAACATTCCAGTTCCAGTCAGGTCCTGCAACCCGGTCCAGCAATTCGGTTCCAGTCCAGCATTCCAGTTCCAGTTCGGTCTAGTATTCTGGTTCCAGTTACCAGTCCAGTCCAGCAATCGAGTTCCAGCCTAATCTCCACTGCTAAATCTGATCACCATCTTGCAATTCCTGGCTCTTTGCCAGTCTCCAGTGTCGAAGTCGTATAATTGGATGAACGAAAGTATATTGGTTAATATTGTTTTGCCGTGCGATTGCAATCCGTACGCCACGTAACACGTGGCATGGTGCGATCGCACGGTAAAATACGCACGCACACACTCGCATTACAACATTTAGTTATTTATATAATTCATATTCATATTGGTTCCGTTACACTGTAATTTATGAGCAGATAGTATTTGGTTTATTATTAGTATATATATATATATATATATATATATATATATATATATATATATATATAATGATTATATGTACACTTCAGTGATATTCAAGGTTCAGGTTATAGGAAAGGTATCATGCCTAGTATCATATTGAAACCCTAATCATCAGCAGCTCTCCGGTGCAGTCGGCGAAGAGATCACACATTGCATACTTTAGTTATTGATATTAGGGAATAAATCTTTGTATGATGTTAGCTATGAAATGCTAATTGTAACTGGAGCATTGGCGGGAAGAAAGGAGCTCATACCCTGGAGAGACGACCCCCACCTTTGGATTCCTTAGATTGAATCAGCCTATGACCTGTTTACCCTGGAACCACCCTTGTCTGGACCTATAGAAGCAAGCTACGTCATCTCTATTGTTCACTGTGTAACACTGTACTGTGTATAATCATAGCTGCACCCCCATGGCCCTCAGTCTTCACTGATCACAGTATTCTAACAGATATACTCTCCACTGGGTCCCGTGGTTAGCGCAGCGAGCGCATGCGATAAGAGCGCAGTATGTATGTATCTTTTGGTATTGGCTGTACTGTACTGTATCATAATATAATAATGTATTGAATTGTTGACTATTTACATCTGCTAAAATAAATCACTTTGTGCGTTAGAAACACAATACAATCGCCTATGCAATGCTTATTTGAAAACGATAGAATTACTTTAATACCAGTGCCATTCATATTCATTAGGCTCCTGAACTCTCAGCAGCCACCATCTGTACCACTTCATTGTCTCCCATGATTAGGAACCTAATCAAGCCAACCAGTTTCTTGCACGTAGCCACCAGTCCTGTTCCAGAGTCACAACCCAGTCCGGGTATAGACAAACCCTCAGGAATGACATCCACAGTTTTGCTGTTGGAAATGCACCTGAAAATGCTCAGCAGACTTATTATTGCTGGATTGTGAATCCAGCTGAAACTGTGTATTGTGGAAAAATTAAAAGAAAGTCACTTTGAAGACCCAACTATTGCCACTATATGACCACCCCTCCATTAGCTGAAACATTTATTTTTTTCTCCTACATTTTTGCTTTTTACAACCTCATTTATATCTCAAGTGTATCTCTGACACCTGGGACAAGCAGCACAACAAAACACAGGGAGACTGCTTGGAAATTGCATCCCCCAGAATGTCTTGGGGTGAGACAGAGTTCAGATAGACAAGTAGAGTCTGTCAGTGGTGGGGAAACTGTGTATGAAGCTGGAAAGCAGAGAGAGGAGGAATTAGATAGCTGACAGGAAATTGTATGAGAGAAGCTGTGAGCAAGGAGACAGAGCCTTTGAGAGAGGGAGGATTGGAGAAATCTTCTCTGTGGAACCAGGAGTCTGGTTCAATATCCAGAGTCCCAGTCAAGGAGAGGAAAGGACTACAGAAGGATTTCAGGAGTGTGTGGAGAAGTTCGTTTGGATAAGAGTGGATAAGATGTACAGATACCATTGTTAAGAAGAGCCGCAGCGATAATTAGAGAACAGTAGCATACTGATAATTTATTAAGTGACCTATTTGCTGGACTTGGATTTGTGGCTATAGTTTATTTAGACAGGAAAATGGTAAGGAGACCCAAAGATATTGATTTAAAACCCTTTTGCAGGACTGTGTTTTAGTTTCAAGGGTAACAGTGCAGGGAGAGACAGCCAGGGATTCTGGGACGGAGATAGCTAAAAGAAATAGCTTGTCAGATGCCAAGGAGAAGCACTTTAGTGAGTAAACTGCAAATTTAAATTGTGACATGCTCTGCAAGAAAGAAAGCATTGCATTTCATTATTAAAGCTAACAGGAGGGAGCAGCCATGATTTTGTTTGCACCTGTTTCTACCTCCATTTTGAGAAGCATCAAACGAGGCAGGAGTGTTAGCTATTGTATTCTGTGGAAATATATATATCTTTCTAGAGGGAAAATTCTGCAATTTGTTATTTGTTATTACTGCTGCCTTTTATGCTCTGCCAAGCCCGATGATTCAACTGAGATGTGTTATTTTTTATTCATCTGAATAACATATATGTTCCTAGAGTCTTGGTTCAAGTAAACAAAGATCAGTACTTTGGATATTACGGATATCAAAGATTTGGACATTTATTACTTCAATACCATTTTATTGCATGATTTCTGTATTGCACTTTCTGAGGGAGTTTAAGTGGTTGTCACACACTGGGCCCTTCAGATTATATGCCGGGGTCCGACACGATTACCTGATGACGTTGATCTGATTCCTTCGCTAATTTGTCATAGGCTGAATAGTTCCCATTCCTCTTCATTTCCTCCAGCTACTTAAGGTATCTGTTCCCTTCAGATGGTGCCAGATCTTCTTCCTTTGACCCATTCAGTTCTTGGATAGTTTGACTCCCAGTTTCCTGATCCAGGGCTTTCCTGGACGTTCCTGGTGTCCAGTAAATCTGCACCTGGAAATCCTGTGCCGGAGTTCCATCTCCTATCTTGAACCCTGCATCACCCTCTCCGAAGCAAATCTGCTACCTTGGTGCCCTGTACTTGAATTCCTTATGCTAATCCTTGTATCCAGCCTCATCTGCTCTGAAGCCAGGAAGTCTGGTATCTGGAGGATTGGTATCTTGGTCTTGTCTACCTGTACCCAGCATAACCTGCTCCTAAGCTAGTCTGGTATCCAGAGGTACTGTAACCGAATCTAATCTGTCAATATCCGGCATCAACTGCTCCTAATCTAGTCTGGTACCTTGCCTTTCTTTGACTGATCTGCTCTTGATGTATCTGGTATCCAATATCCTCAGCTATAAAGCTAATCTGGTATCCAGTTACCCTGTATCTGAATCTAGCCTTTTTCACCTGGATTCTACCCTCTCTAACCTCTAATTACCCAGTTTACCAGGTTCATTGGTATCCTGTGCCTTGTCTTCCTACAATGTCTGGACCTGAGTACAGTTGATCCTCCTTGCTGCTGGTGCTCCTTCTTCCTCTCCCAGTCTCGCCTGGTACCCATTAGGTGAAGCAGCGAACCCAAACCTCATTGTGGGGGTCCCTGGTGAACATCCACGATCAAGTGTACACAGTTTTCATTGGAACCTCTTTTTAGTTACTGCTGTTTGTAAACAAACAGCTGAGCCATTGCACTGCTTATATCAGGTGGCCACCTGGGAATATACTGATCTGACATGCTATTCATTGGCAAAGAGACGTGATTGAGTGAGTTATACCTTTCCCAATTTAGGGCTCCTAATTTGACTCCTTATCTGAATTTGTCAGAAATATGAGCCTATGAGACTTAATCTAACACACATTAACAATAAGAACACTTTTGAACGGATATATTCTGCTTTCTTAGACGGATCTTTTGTTTTTCCCAGGCTGCAACTAGAAGATAATATAGGGTTTGGAAGAAGAAGAATTATTATATTCAAATGCATATTGAATTTCCATTGGAATCAAGTTGTTTTTGAGGATACAGCCTATTTATTGCCATTAAGGGACAGGGGTATTAGCTGCTTAATTATTAAATCATGTGCATACTTTGTCTGATTATTTAATACTTTTGTGTGTGCTTTTTTTTTTGATTGTTACTAGATCAGTACTGTGGTCACTCGGTTGTGGTATTTTCTCTATGTTTGTATTGGTGTTTATCAATCACTTTACGTTTGATCACAAATAAATGTGTTTTTATCAGATCTCCTACTTATATTATTTAGTTAAGATTTATGAGAAAATATTGGTTTTCATTTACACTTATTTGTTCCTACATTCATTCATTTCTGCACTGTTCAATTTTCTTGTCAGAACGCTGACTGTCAGGCACTAACAGTGACTGAGCCAGTGCTGTATCATGTAATGTGTGAATTCAGTGAATCATATTAGAAAAGGTATAACATAACACAGAGTAATAGCTTAATTCCTTACTTATACTCTTAGAATGTAAGTTCATTGGGCAGGCCTTTTTTACTGTCTCATGTCATTGTATGTAGTTTGTATGATAACCCTCTTAATGGGTGCTTCATAACTTCTTGGTGCTTTATTATTATTATTATTATTATTGTTATCATTTTTTATACTCATATCTGGATTTTTTAACTCTTTGGCGACCTCTAGCACTCATTAAAGTGACAATTTCCTGAATATCCTACATTATGAAATGCATAACTTTGAGAAGAATAGAAAACACACTGTTTTATTGATCAGCATGATAGTAACTCTTCAAACCTGTCAGGTTGGTTATAGAAATAGAATGTTTACATTCCATATATGCATATATGTTGAGCTTTTTTTCTTTATATTGTGGGTATCACGGAAGTCCAAGGGTGCTCCTTTAGCAATCTGCATAACAACAGTGACTTATTGAGTCTTATTTCCTTTCTTGTTTCTAGATTTCTAGTTTTAACAAAGCATTAACCTTGTACAGGCAACTGGTAAACATTAATCCACTTGTCATCAGATAATTTTGTACAGTAGTGTTGCCAAAGTTGGACTGGCCCACTAGGGTGCTTGGGTTTTCCTCGATGGGCTCTGATGCCTGATGGAGAAGGGGGAGCAAAATCGGCATAGCATAGTGTAATGAAGAGGGGCCAGGAGGAGGGAGGAGCAAAAGCAACATGGCACAGTGTGATGAAGGGGGGGCCAGGAGAAAAGGGGAAAATGCAGCATGGCACAGTGTGTAGAAGGGGGTCCAGCAGAAAAGGGGAAAACGCAGCATGGCACAGTGTGTAGAAGGGGGTCCAGCAGAAAAGGGGTAAACGCAGCATGGCACAGTGTGATGAAGGTGGTTCAGGAGAAAAGGGGAAAACACAGCATGGCACAGTGTGTAGAAGGGGGTCCAGCAGAAAAGGGGAAAACGCAGCATGGCACAGTGTGATGAAGGGGGTTCAGGAGAAAAGGGGAAAACACAGCATGGCACAGTGTGTAGAGGGGGTCCAGCAGAAAAGGGGAAAAAGCAGCATGGCACAGTGTGATGAAGGGGGTTCAGGAGAAAAGGGGAAAACACAGCATGGCACAGTGTGATGAAAGGGGGCCAGGTGAAGGGGGAAACATTTGGAAAGGGAGACGGGTGGACAGTTTCATCCAGGACTCCTACAAATAAATATCTAGAAATGTTTGCTGTTTAATGTATTTATTTGTATTATGCTCTTTAATTTATTATACGATTTGTGAAAGAAGCAAAGCATTATTGAATGAACAAATAATTCTAAAAGGGGAGGGTGCAAATTTATTTTTTTGCAGGTGGCAGCCAGATATGCAAGCATTGTTCCTGTACAGATAGCCAAGATGCGGCTCTCTGCACCTGCGCTTATGTTGTAGCCGGCAATGACATGGGACAAGAAGATCCATCGTTGTAGGAGGAGTTGCCGTCCTGCCACCCAGGAGAGCTGAAAGAAGGACTCAGGATCCTTTGCTGCTGACCAGGTTAATACAGCAGCAGCTGCGCTCAGCCTCTAACTGTAATAGTAAGGAGAGAGGGGGGAGAGCCGCTTCCAGTCAATAAAGATTGATACTCCATTAATTTAATTCAGTTTATATTACCTGTTTACTGTTTGCAAGAACGGATGATTCTTGCATGTTAAATTGTATATGATCGCATATAAAAGAGTTGAATTTATTGAATGCCCTATTTACATTGGGAACGCATACCTATAGTGTGTATCAATAAGTAAAGTATATAATTATGAAGTGTGTATATTAATACTATACAGTAAAGGGAAGTGTATGCCTAATCTCTTAGAACGTGTTAAAACCAGGGATGATCCATCAAAAAAAAAAAAAATAAGGTTACCTCTGTTTTATATATGCGTCATGTCACTGTAAAATAATGACTTGCCAAGAGACAGTTTTAAATCCAAGAATGATGTTATTAATACTATGGGGGGTATTCAATTGTTCGGCTTGACGGCCGAAAAACTCGCGCTCTAAAACTATTACCGTTAATACGGTAAAATTGCGCTTAAAAACCATTCATACGGTAATTTACCTACTGAATTTCAGCTCGCAGCTCCTGCGAGCTGCGAGCTGAAATTCAGCGAGTAATTACTGTATTAACGGTAATAGTTTTAGAGTGCGAGTTTTTCGGCCGTCAAGCCGAACAATTGAATATCCCCCTATGTGTTTAGAGACTTTTACCATGATCCTATTGAAGGAACTGGTTGAAAAAGTTCTTTGTATCCTGTCAGACTGCAAGTATTGTACACTCCATACCAGGGGTCGGCAACCCCGCAATGCGTGCCAGACATGGCAATCAGCGCTCTGTAGTTTGGCACACTGGGCCGGCTGTCACTGCAGGACATCGCCGAAACTGAGCAGCAGTTTCTCCCAGGCCTCATTGTGGAACAGATGACTTGTGAAGTGAGTCATATACACAGCTGCCTAATGAGCCATTATATTAACTAGAGGCACTTATGTATGGCATAATATTAATTTTAGGTGCTTATGTGTAGCATAATGTGGATTGGGGCATTTACGTGAGGCATAATGTAAATTGGGGATACTTATGTGTGGCATCAAATGAATTGGGAGCATTACTGTAGCGTAATATGAACTAGGGACATTAATGTGGCATAATATCAATTGAGAGCACTAAAGAACTAATGTGTGGAATAACATGACTGTTTCTTTGTTGGTCTCATTGCTATTATTTTTAATAAGAAATATTTATTTTCAATATTCAATATATTTTTGTGTCCCATTTTGTATCACAAATGTTTGCAAACGGAGAATGCATGGCTAGGTGCATTATTTTATACACCTCTGGCAACAGATTGAAACACATTAATTCAATAATTAACAGGTGTGCCCAAATACTTTTGTCCATATATATATATATATATATATATATATATATATATACATATATACATACATACATATACACACACACACCTGGGTTTTACTAGATTTTGCCCATTTTGCCGGGGCACTGAAAAAGTTTGCCAAGCCCTGCATTATACAACTCATCTATAGTCAACTCACAAGAGTTCTCTCTTTCACACACTGCTTTAACTTATATTAAGAAGCCCTGTGCATGAAGCACTACCTGTAAACATAACACTATATACTGTTAATGGGGGATGGGGTGTTTGGGTTCTAACACAATAAAAAAAGCTAACACAGCCAGTGCACAAATAATAAAATAAAGCCCTACTAGAAAACATTATATGAATTTCTTCTCTAGTTCTTTTACATGATACATATGAAATTGGCCTTATTTTCAATATTCACTCTTTGTTTATGGACCACAATATGTTGCTATACGTTTTAATCCATGGGTTGACCACATCTCCTTTAATGACTGACCACACCCCAATTACAGTTGGCCACACCCCAATGTAGTAGGCCCCTACTACTGCATTCCCCCGGTGGGCCCTTCATGTCCCAGCTCGACAGTGAGTGTTACAGAAAGTAATAAGTAAGCTTATAGAAAGAAATCTGTTCTGGACACTGCGTACGTTGTATTTACATCAGTCAAGTATTGTGTAAATGGTGAAGTACACATATTTATTAGACATTTCAAAAACAACCAGTACAAATGGAAAAGTTAACTGTCATGACTTTCACCACTCAGCTGTCAAGAACAAATAGGGATCTACTGGGACAAATATTCATATAGGGCCTGATTCATGCTCAGGCGTAAGTCTGTTTGTGCACCGTCTCTTGTGTGAAATAGCTCTGCGCATGCTCAGAAACAAACCTTATGCCAATGAATGCAATTGTATGCAAACAATGTCTGAACGCAAATGACATGACTGCGTATGACTTAAAGGAAGGGAAGGGGCGGATGAACGTAGGGAAAGTACAGTAAGGGCATGCCAATGCAGATGTGGCCGATTCAACTCGTGGGTTTCTCTTAAATACGTGTTTTGGTAACATTATCATTTGTACTAGTTACAGGACAGGTGTAAGTGCCAACTGATAATGATGACTGAAATGGCATAGACTTTGTATTCAAAACAACACGTCTGCATGCCAGTAGAAAGCACAAAACAGATGTATGGAAGGAATATAGACTATGAAAATGGATTGCATATGTATGACACATTACGAACATCCTTATTTATGTATTTACTATTAAAAGAATGAAAAAATAATTTTAGCAAATGTTTATATTAATAATTATAGTATTAAGAGTTGTTCATTTGTTTTATAAAATATTGCTTTTTGTATGCGTTCTGATACTTATATTGCACATATGCATGTGCATATCCTGCACTCTGTTCTGTCAGCTACATACCACAAGTAATATTTAGCCAGAGCACATTTATACCGAGATTCAAATAGGAACGTATCTTGAGATCTGCTTGTTTTTGAACATGGTCGGAACTCCGCTCAAGTTCTGTGCTCTTTTTTTCAATGCAAATTGTGTGCATGTTGCGTCCGAAGATAATTCAAGCCCATAATATTTAACAAAATATTCTTCCTGCATGTACTGTTTACCTTACTATTTTGCTATTGCTCACGTAATAGCAAAACACTTTACTTTACTATTTGCTATTACTCACGTAATAGCATAGCTGTGTTCCTAACATTTAATTTACTAGTTTTTCTAAGTTTAATGATTTTAAATATTTCTATATTTTGTGATTAGTTACTAGGGAACACTTTGTCACTCTATGGAACCAATTATGTAAATGAGCAGTCCACTTTTTTTTATAATTAAATGACTCAGGGAGAGTCTCAGGGCAGGCATTAAATGCACGCTGGTCACCACAACTCATTCAACAGTCAATGTCAACAAGTTTAAACTGAACAGCGCAAGTAGCTTTTTACTAATGTCATCTCAATGATGCAGCAATGTACATGGCCATGTATGCATATCAGTATAATATGCCTGCTCTGTGTAATGCTTCTCTGGTTTATCAGATTCAGGGACTTGTATAAGCTAAACTTGCCACCTTAGTCTTGTTGACTTGCTTGCTTAAACTCAATGAAATATGAAAATTGAAAAGTATATTTATATATATATTTTTATGTCCATCTTTTCCCAAAGTTTGTTCTGAGGGTATATGTGTCCATCTCTAAATGAGCCACATTATGTGTATGCTTACTGCTTGCCAACACATTATCCGATATTTACAAAAAGTAGAGATATGTGCTGACCCCCATTTTTTGATTTTGGATATGGTTTTGACTCTAAAATGTGTTCGTTTTTTGGTTTTGTAACTGGTTTTGCCAAAAAATGATGATAGGTTTGGTTTTGATTTTGGATCTGGATTTATTTAAAAATTGTGAAAAATAAGTAAAATAATGTAATTTTGAGCTGCTTTTGCTCCTATATTATTATGTATAACATTAACATTCCTTTCCAATCATTTCCAGTCTGTTTTCTAATGATCCCTTCACAAATGTCCCAATTTTCAACAACTTTGGCCAAAGCCTGCAGCGAGCTGTCTTAATGAAGGATTTTTTAATTTTGTCATCGTTGCATGTGCCATTGTTGCAAAAAGTGTTGATATCTCCAATTCATTGCACTCAAACCTCCTTCGCATGTTCAGACTTACTATTACCGTAATTGAATAAACCAAATAACCACATGGACGCCAATGTAAATTTGGTAAAAGATCACAGTTTTTATTTAAACAAAAATTGTGGCGGAGAGAGCAATGTGAGTCAGCTAACAACTAATAGCAAAACCAAACAGTGTAAGGTCAAATTTCCATTACACCACTGGTCCCAGGATAAAATACTTTACGATTGGTACACTTGCAGGGCGGGAGGGAGTTTTTCGGTGCAGCAAACAAAAAGACCCAGCATCCACGGAGAGAAAATATATATAGGCGCCTAAGACCCTCCCTGTGACTCTTATTGGCTGGGAATTCAAAAGACATAACTCCGAATGGGTACGTGAATGACACTTGCATAAACACATGAATTTAAGTACATTTGGTTTATGGCCTCTCTTGTCATAATCAGTCTGTACAGTTCTATAACTCCATCACATAGCATAAAGCATCATCCATCATATCTCCATTTCTACATGTATTCTTTGCCAGGGCCAAACTCTGTCCTCTTAGTTTCTCAGAATGTGGGCTTTCAATCGAATTGTCAAGACAGATGTTTTGGGCAACAAGAACTGCATGAATATAATAATTATACATACTTACTTGTGTAGGCAGGACAACTATTGACCTTTCTGAACTGTCTGTTTTACATATTTTTTACACTTCCCCAACAGAACATATAAATATTATTTATGTATGTTCCCTATTTATATACTTGAGTTTTGCGGACCACCCCCTCTGCAAGTCTTGGGCAGTCTCTTTTTCCGGGGGTTGTGCAAGGTGAGCTTTCCAGTCCCACCACCACTGCATTTTCAGGTAACCTACATGCCCTGTCCCCCAGAGGCACAGGCCCTCTCAGGCTCCAAACACCACCGGTCTTCCAGAATCAGCCAAGGGGACCCCCCATTCAGGGTGTCACGAAACAACCGTATTAGATCAGATTCTACACTTGAGCTTAGACAAATGGATGAATGGAGATTGACTTTTTAATCTCAAACTGGATATGGTAACTGGATGAAGATTTACATGGCATATATATCAGTGTTTCCTTGTTTGATCCACAAGAGCAGCATTACAACACAGATGTACCTTACTCGTAGCATATAATAAAACAAGGTATTTAAATGCTCAGCTGTTGGCTACTGATGAATGCTCTGCCCATCAAGAAGTGCATAGAACTAATATTTGAGGTTTTTATTATGGGTGCAGGCCACTTTTATCTATTTACTTTTATAAATGTCTAACTTTATTCATTCATAACAATGTCCATCCTATCACCTCTGCCTAACTTCACTGTCTATGATGGATACCCCTGTAACATTCAAAATGTATTGTGTGTGTAGTTTTGTCATATTGGTACAGATGACCTTTATCAATCTTCATCAACATTTATTTATATAGCAACAGCAAATAACGTAGCGCTTTACAGATGGGCATTTAATTGTCTAAATATCTACTGATGTCTCTTTCCATCTAGTGACATCTGATTGTTACTGCTCTTCACTCTCCATGATGCATGCTGTCTACCTTTCCAAATTTAGTGTGTGCTTAGCGTTTCAAAATTTTTATCTCTTGCACCTTACACTAATTTTTTTTTTTACTGTTTAATTTATCTAATGCGCTTGCATCAGTTGGTGGCTTGGCAGATGACATTTTTTCAGCTGCAATGGTCTACATACGGTTGCTGTATGTTAAAAATGCCCACATGCAAAGACCCTTTTTTAATAGAAATGTCACTGAATGACCCTTTACAAACTGACAAGTATTGAAAAATAGAAAAGTTTAGAATATAAAGAGCTTCTTAGGGTTGTGCAGCTGCATTGACACTCGTGCAAATACCCTTTTTTAATATAGATGTCACTGTATTGCAAAAAGTTAATTTTTTTAGACTATAGAGTTTTTTTGAGGGGTTTTACTGCAGTGACACTCACAATCAAACACCCAGGTTTTATCAAACTTAATTCAGATGTCAGTGCCCCACAGAAGATTAAACAATTGCCCCACACAAGAAAAAACTTTTCTTTTAAAAAATTTAAAATAAATAAATCTGTTTGTGTTTTGGATTATGCTGCTAATTGTCATACAGCAAAAGCACACTACTTTTCTCCACTAAATACACTATTTAGTTCAGAATGATATCTAACTCAGTCTATATATTAGTATTATCATAAATGCATTAAAAACAACCTGTAGTCACTACTCTGTCTAAACTCCCTGACAGATTGAAATTAAAACATATTGATCAGCGAACTATTCTAGCTGACTGATCTCTACAGAACTGCTTAATAATAAATATAACTATTCTATTGTTTCTCTGTCCTTATTTCACCCTGAATGCTATATTCAGAGCAGAGAACTGCAGCTAACATTTTCCTTACACACTGCCTGTTCTAAAATGTAACATGAGAAAACGAGGGAGGGCTATATATATATATATATATATATATATATATATATATATATGTATATATATATATATATATATAGAAGATATTAACTCTTGCGAATTTTACACCAAACATTTCCCGGAAATTAAGTTTTACCTCGTTTGGAGATCCGAAATTGGTGCGTGACACAGAGTCATGACTCGGTTTCACTCAGAACCCCAAATTTCTAGAGATGCTCACTGACCCCTGTGAAGTGGTTTTGGTTTTGGATCTGGATTAGCTTCGTGTTTTGGTTTTGGCAAAACCACCCTTGTGTTCTGGTTTTGGTTTTGGATCTGTATTTTTTTTGAAAAATTTCTAAAATATGCTAAAATCACATAATTGTGCTCTTTTTTTATCCTACATTATCATTAACCTCAATAATACTAATTTAAAGTAATTTGCAGTCAACTTTGACCACCTCACAGGTCACAATGTTATTTTCATACACTTTTGGACAAATACTGCAGCGATCTGGCTGGATGGTAAGCGACAGAGAAATGACTCAAACACAAGGCAGTTCCTACCACATCTAGGACACATTGGCACACAGTAGTGGCAGAAAAGAAAAGTGGGGCAAGATGGAATTGTCCTTGGATCATGAAACCAGATGAAACAGCAGCAAAGTGGAAGGTATTACATATACACATCTATTTAGACATCCATGTTTACCTTACTTCTGCAAGTAACGTTGTTCTTTGTTAATAAAACTGTTGTCTTTATATCGTTCAATAAAACTTAAAATAATTCTCCACCATTCTTTGGATGTTGATAGTTGATAGTAGGATCAGGTGGAGTTACAGCACAGGTGTCACTAATTCTGGTCAATACTTTTACAAAAGACAAGACCAGATGTCAAAATGTTGTGCTGAGTCATCTGCATCATGAATGGGTGTCTAAGAGTTTTGCTAAGCACACAACAATATATAGCAAATGTAGGCACATAGCGGTAGCTGAAAGGAAATATGGTGCAAGATGGAATTGTCCTTATGCCCTCACACCCACCCTTATGTTGAATCTTAAAAAGGAAATGCACACTTTAACAAACCAAGCACTTCAGCCACAAAAGTGCCACCTAAGGTTACAGTGGTGTTAATGAACTCTACTGTGTCAAGATGTTGTTGTCATCATCTTCAGCCTCATCCTCGCCAACATCAGTGTGTACATCATCCTCACACATTATTAATTCATTGTTGCTGTAATCTGCCATAACAGAAGTCTCAATATTTTGATGTAATTGGCGGGAAAGGCCTTCCTTGTGGAACCTGAAGTTAATTTTTATGAACATCATATTTTCCACATATTGAGGAAGTAGCCTCCTACGCCGATCGCTGACAAGGTTCCCAGCTGTGCTAAAAACTCTTTCTGAGTACACACTGGAGGGTGGGCAGCTTAGGCAGTGCAAAGCGAGTTGGTACATGGGTCTTCAAATTCCCTTTTATCCCTCCCAGTATGTAAAGGTACTGTCTGATGTGTCTATTTCTATGCTGTTGTGAAAATAATCCTCCACCATTCTTTGGATGTTGATAGTAGGATCAGGTGGAGTTACGGCAGAGGTTTCACATTTTTTGGTCAATTCTTTAAGGCCAGACCAGTTGTCAAAATTTGGTGCAGAGTCATCTGCATCATCCCTGGGTCTCTTGGGAAAGCAAACTTTGTTTACTAGCAGCAGATGAGTGAGAAACTGAAGGAGGAGAAGCCGTCCTGTCATGTAACACTTGATCTGTCATCTTGCTCACCAGGAGCTCCTTTCATCTCTTCAGATCTGGGTCAGTTGGAAACAAAGAGAAGACATAGGTCTTAAACCAAGGATCAAGCATAGTCGCCAAAATGTTCGATTTCAATTTTTTTTTTCGGCAGAAAACTTTACCTGGATTACAGCTCTTTTTTTTTTGACCACGGTAAAACGTGTTTTTTTTAGATGTTTATTTCCCCGACTTAAAAAGACTATGTACTTTTTCATAGGCTTTACCAGATGACGTACAGGGATTACTATCATCAGGACTGGTGGCAGCAGCTGCTTGCTGCTCCTGCTCTTCTGTGTACTGCTGTGAATCCATTTGGATAACACTGTACAATTTTTGGTGCAAATTCACAAGAAAAGCCTGCAAGGACTAGTTTTTGTATTTTAGCAATGACAATTATCAATGGAGCTCTTGTCTTTTGGTGTATATAATACTGTACACTTTTTGGTGCAAATTCAGAACAAAATCCTGCAATGACTAGTATTTGTATTTCAGCCATGACAATTAGCAATGCAGCTTTCCTTTTTGTGTTACCTATATAACACTGTAGAATTTTACTGCAGAATTACACCAACCCTGACAGCACTAGTTTTTTTATTTTTATGCAATGATAATTACCAATGCAGCTCTCCTTTTTGTGTGTTACCTATATAACACAGTAGAATTGGACTGCAGAATTACACCAACCCTGCCAGCAGCATTAGTATTTGTATTTTTCTGCAATGAGATTTAACACAGGAGCTATGGAGCTCTCCTGAATGTCACTGATTACTTTATTTAACACTGCTACCACCCTCCTCTTTCAATTCTCTAACTTTGCCTGCCCAACTGCTCTACACTCTATGATACCCTTCAGTATCCCTCTCTCAAATGGCGCTAGATCGCCTTGGAGGGCGATATCCGAGATCCGACGATGTCAAGTTGACGTTTTGCCTTGTTTTGGAATCCGAAAAAACACGAAAGTACCGAGCTGACTCGGCTCGGTACTTGGGTCCCTTAAGTTTGGGTGTGTTCAGTTTCCGAGGAACCGAGCCTGATCTCTACAAATTTCAGATCTGTCGGATTTCTCAGAATCTGAAATGCTCATCTCTAGAAAAAAGTATACTGAATCCATTGAAACAACTAGAATAAAGAATTACTAAGCAAGGTGGCTACTTTTTAATACCAGTTTTTTCCTTTTAGCAAGGGGATTGCAGTAATTTATCATTACATTTTGACAAATAATAATAATAACAGATACTTCATGTACAATGCACTGAACATTATTTGATTTTAAATGAACATAACATAGCTTCTAGGAACCACAAATAGAATCACTGACACTTTGACAAAAAAATTATACTGAGTCTGTACATTTTAAAACCACAGGGTTTGTCTACATAATGCTGAACAGTAAACCAAAGTGACCTTGTATTGAGAATCCAACTGTGCCATTAAATTATTAATTTGCTTTTAATGTGTTCAGTAGTAGCTGCATAAGGTTAATGCTTGTTTAAAACTTATGTTCGTTTGTTTTGCTTTTAGTTTCTTTCTCATCTCTTTTTCTTTTTCCTCCTTTAGACTGACTCCCAGCAGCAATTGAGGAACGGCCTACAAAACAAATGACTGGCAGATGAGCCCCTGACTGATTAGGGATCCTAGACTAGTTTCAGCGACAGTAGTTCCACTCTTGGAAGTAGATCCACCCTTGGTCATATCAGTATGTTATATAGACACAAATCACAACTTCTTGACATGGAAAATGCTGATTAATGGTACCAAAATACATGTAAGAAAATATGTTATTTTTCTAAGGCTGGTCAGTGTTTTATATACACTCAATCCCAAGATTCCTGCTAATCGGACTTTAATTACTGACTACAACCTGTATAGTTTATTAATAGTAATCTGATATGTACATTGCCAGCAGTGCCTGATTATTTAATAGACAGAAAAAAGCTATATCAGGCGCTAGAGGATCTTGTGTCTCTTAGGTATAAAAACAAGGGGCCGCAGCTCCCTATGGACAGATATCTGGATCTGTCCAAATAGTATGTGCAAAATATATAAAAAAATATAGGGAAGCGTTGATCCACCTGTAACGTCTATTTATTACATTTAAGTAAACAGTATAAAACAATAGCTGAACACACAAATGTGTGTAGACAGTACACAACTGACTAAACCTCCTAGATTGAATAGTATTTCAAAAAACACAAATCAGAATAGATTTCATTATGGTAAATCGCCAGATAACCAAACTGCATATATAGTCTGATAATTTAAATGATCAATATCATATCAATAATTAAACATCTCTATTATTTCTTATATATATTCCACACATTAGCATTCAGTGGTCCGGACCACTCACACATATATCAAATTGAACAAGTGTACGCAGTGACCATGGTGATTTAACTAAAATCAAATTTAAACACCAAAATTCTGACAGTGGTCTGTTTATATAGTTAGTTACAATCCCACTGAAAGATCTCCTGATTTTCAATCTCCGTTTGGCCCATAAATAATAAACTCCTCTGATGAAGTTGTTTGTAACAGGGAAACGCGTCAGTTTTGGTTGATACCTACCGAGCTGACTAACAGACTCCGCCCTTCTATACCCCGGGGTATTGCGTGAATATTTGTCTGGAGGACCTCCTTGCGGTGTTCGGCTTATACTTATCTCTACCAACTGGCTTCCCTATATTTTTTATATATTTTGATTATTTAATAGGCTGACTAAGCTGCAGTCTAGGGTGCAAGGTTTTTTTTGGGGGGGTGGGGCAAAATATTTTCGGAGGAGAGGTATAAACTGAAAATCATTTTAAAATATAAGACAATAGTTGTTCTCCAAAGTAAAAAGAAAACATGAAAGAAAATATATTAATATATTGATGTTAAAGGCTGAAGACAGTGAGTCATCCTTGGGTGGGAGCTTGAGGATAAGTGAATAGGAGAGACAAGGATGACTGCAGGTGCAACAGCACCCCCTCAACCTTCACCCCTTCAAGCTCAGTAACGCATGTTAATACCTCCTTTATGCTATATAATTCTGATTTTAATGAAAACAAAATAAATAAGTGACAAAGATTGCTGTGACATGTTTAAAAAGCCAAGCGGAGCTGATTTTGAACACAAGCAAACATAAACATTGGTGAGGTTTTGAAGGAAACCAGATTATAAATTAAGGAGAAAATTTGTTTTTACCTTTATATTCATGTATGGCCATTTATATTGTCATGCAGCTGGTACCATATATAACATGGGGTATATTAAGCACAGGCTTATTTTTTCTTTAGTTTTGCCTTATGTTGTTTTAACAGCTGTCCATCAAGCCTATTTAAGGCACATTTGGGTGCTGCTCACAAGTCAGCCCTTGCTAGATGTAAACCTCTATACCTGGGAGGTGAGTGCATCTTATTTTAACTGCATTTTAATGGTGTTTGAAGCATAAAGGTCAGTGTAGGACCTGCATAAATGAGATGCCTTTGACACTAGGATACAGGTTTAATTGTTTTGATCAAAATATGAACTAATACCTCATGTTTTCATTATGCTAGCTACACACAGATATGCAGTGTTAAGGATAAGCACTGACAACAACTGTCTTTTTGTTTTGTATACATATATGGGCATTTATATTGACATGCAGCTGGTATAATATATAATATGGGATATACTGAGCACAGGCTTATTTCTTCTCTTGTTTTTACCTTTAGTCTGTTGGGGAAAGAAAGGTGGCACTACAAGCATATTAGTCTGAACCCTTCAACAGGCCCTGCATGCCAGACTATATCTGGTTAATTTAATTCTTACTTAATTCTCAAAGTCACCTTATTCACCTACATATCACCCAGATTTAATGTGTGTAGTCTTGATATTCAAAATGACCCTCTTTCGTGTAGCATTTGGCATTGAGTGTAGCTATCTGAAGGAAATATCTATTCAATCAGTTACAGTAAGACAGTTTCTTTCATGAAGTAAATTGCTGTGTGTGTTTGTTGATTCTAGTATATAGTTGTGACATAGCCGTCTTCAAAGAAGGAGTCAGAGGATTTGATAATGAAATAGAGTCAAGTTTATAAACTCATGTACATTGACCAATGAGTCTAATCAGATCAGAACGTAACGATGATACATTTCACATATGATTTATAAGCACTAATCTTGACACCCTTAAGCAGAGGTGCATTTAGCTTGGCATTTACACTAACTAGTTAACTTTTCATTATGTACACCTCTACTCAAAGAATATGCCTCCCTGACCACAACAAGCTAAAATAAGTCCTTATCTCTTAGGTTTGTAGACATTCATTTTCTTACTAAATGTTTCTAAATATCCACTAATACAAGTTAGTGTGGCCTGTGCCAGCCTTGCATAAGCACATTCCAAGAAGCATGAAGAACAAAAACCTATTCATTTCTTGTAAAACCTAATTCATAAAAACAGAATATATAAGTACATTATGGCTGCTAGAATCCATTTTGTAACCCAGACTGCTTATTCAAAATAATGATATCTCAATTCTACCCACTGATACCTCCTACTTAGCCTGCCCTACTATGTTGCCTCTTACAAAATTCTCAAATAATGCTGGATATTAAGGCCTTTTATCTCCTTACTGGATTTTTTTTTTGAATTAAGTATTTTTTATTGAATTTTAGTACATATAAGGTAAAATGTACAAAAACAAAAACAAAATTAGAAAAATGAAAAAACAAAACATAACATTACATAACATAACATAACATAACATGTGTCAGCCGTTTATCAAAGCACAGAAAAGCACAGAAAAGAGATCAATGCGGTAGCAGATATTCTTATAAAGTATTTAGGTCTTACAAGTTAATAAGACGAGAATGGTGTATCTCTCATGGTCCATGGTCTCATTTACCAAAGCCTTCCAATTATGAAAATCTGCATTAACATTTGTGCGCCAATTACGCGCTATGACAACTTTTGCCAAAGTAATTGCTATGAAAACAAACTTGTAAAGAGGTACACTCAGTTTTTCCTCTAATGATATCCCGAATAGGCATATCTTAGGTTCCAGAGGAGGGACTCCAAGAACAACCCCAACAATACATTTCCATATTCTTTTCCAGAAGGCATTAACCACCTGACAGTCCCATAGCAAGTGCCAAAAATCACATCCTGGCTGAGAACATTTAGGGCATGCAGTGTTCCGGGATCTATCAATTTTTGGCATGGACAAAGGAGAGTGATATACCCTATGAAAAATATAAAAGTGGATTTGTTGAAAACGAACCGAGGAAGTGGCTAGTTTAATGCTTTTTAGAATATCACACCACTCCTCCTCATCAACTGGACCAATATTTGATTCCCATTTTATTTTGAGAAGTAGTAAACTATTATTTGTCTGGCGGTGATTAAGCTCTGCGTACACAGAGGAAATAACTCTGCGACCTTTCAAGCTTCCTAACAAGGATCTAAGAGGAGTAGTAGCCAATAAAAGGGGGGTATTTCCAGAGCCGGATTTAGACCTCATGGGGCCCTAGGCAAGATATTGGTTTGGGCCCCCCCCTTCAAGCACACAGTGGCCCCTCACGCACACATAATACACACACAGTGGCCCCTCACGCAGACATAATACACACACACAGTGGCCCCTCACATACACATAATACACATTATATAATATAATAAGGTTGAAAAGAAAAAGGTACTACTTAAATGGAAGGCACACTAGAAACATGGATATTAGTCTAATGATAAACAAACATTCCACATCAGACAGGAGTTCATTAAGGTGGATAATAAATAGACATCACACATAAAAAAACACATATTTATTGATATGCACTAAAAATAATAGGTAAAAAAGCGAAATATTAAAATATCGGAGTCTGGAACAGGCTAATTGATTCAAAATAAATGTATTGATATAATACGGGAGTATAATAATGATGATAAGGTCACGTATATATTCGTGAGGACTCAACACTTTATGCTGGTAGTTCAAACCTCATATATACATTCAATATTTCATGCTTATAATTCAGACACTATCAAGGTTTTTATTGATGGAACATAATTTATCTGTTAGCTAATGTAATATATTAGTACTGGAAGTAGCACCTAGCAGTATTAATATCTTAACATTGTCCTTGTGTATATTTCAAAACACATTAAGAAAATTTGTTGTGCGGGGGATTAATTCTAATATATATGCCTGTACATTATATAAAACACAGACACACAGACACACTATACTACAACTTACCTTTTTGCATACACAGCTGTGCACTCTTCCCTCTCACAGACCAGGCCACACAGAGGAGGGAGGGAGGGGGGGGTGCCGCGAGTCGGGGAAGGGGCCACGATTTTTTTTATTTTTTTTTAAATATTGTCTCTTGTCCTCACCATCTGGGCCCCCTGACAGCTGCTAGGCCCTAGGCAGGTGCCTAGGTTGCCTAGCGGTAAATCCGGCCCTGGGTATTTCCGAACTAGGACTGAGTAGCATGTCTAATTTGCAAGTAGCGAAAGAAAGCCTTTTGGGAGACCAGGAAATCTCTTTTAAATTGATCAAAATATTTAAAAAGACTTGCATCGGGGGTGTGGCCTAGCGTCTGGACTGAATGGCTGCTTGTTAGAGAGGCTCTCCCTTTGCCCTCAAAATAAATTGGAGTCCTCGGGACATACTGCTCCATTTTAAGCAGTTACTGAGGAGAGATGTCGGGGAGCCTGCTGCCGCTATATAGAGGTATTGTGTTGCCTCTGGGGCTGTCTGTGGGTCAGGACCGGGTGAGTCCCCTGTGCCTGTGCTGGATCCACGCTGCTGTGCACTGCAGCTCTGCACTAACAAGGCTGGCAAGGGGGAAGTGGGAGACACAGCGGGACCTGCAAAATCTGTGAGGGAGTAGTGCTCCCCTGCCCCCATCTGCCCTTCCTTACCTGGCTGGATCCTCTGAATGAAGCCCTCGTGGCCCGGCGATACTGGAAGTCGCGGCGCCATTACAGCCTTCTCTTCCGGCTCCACACACATTCTGACAAACAAGCAGGCAGTGTCCTTGAGGCTCCAGCAGGTAGCACTGTTGTCTACTTCTGTGTTAGGAGGCTGCAGCTCTACTGAATAATCTGTGCGTCTCCAGGGACTCCCGGTGAACGGAGATAAGGTTGACAGCTGGGTGACTCACAGCATTTACACCTGCTATATAATAATTAACCCTGAGAGTTTCAGAAGTGAGCCTGTTTCCACCACTGAATATTGGCTCCCTTAAAGGACTGTCCTGTATATGTCTGGATTGCCTTTCTGTGACACAGTGCGTTTCCAGCTGTAAACCTGCTGCCACCTAGTGATGGAATTGTAACACTAATTCTGTACACAGAACTGTAATATCCTCAAGTCTTTTTTTGCTTGGCCAGAAAGCTGCGGGATTCATGGGTTATTTAGATGATGTTGATGCTTAAATTAAAAATTAACCTCCTGGGCCGTGCTCTAACCTAACCATTCTCCATGATATAACACCTGATGTCATATGTAGCGGTGGAGTTGCTGTTGATACACGCGTTCAGTATGTCCTGATTCTCTTGTAACATTATGCCGACCAAAAAGTTGAAACCTACTAAGCCTGTTCCTCTAGGGAAATTCTTTGGATCTGGGTCTCCTGTATCTTCGTCGGACAAATCTCCAGCTCAAGCGATGTCACGGCAAAGTCGCCAGATCTCTCATCTGTCTCAGCCAGAACCATTGTCTGCCTCACAACCATTGGAAATGGATGGTCCAGTTACATTGAGATCTATCCAGTCTCTCCTGTCAGCCCTTAAAACAGATATAACTTCTGAACTCAGAACATCCATCAAAGAAATTAAGGATGAAGTGACCGTCCTTGGATCCAGAACGGATCATTTAGAGCGCAAATTTGAGGAAATGGTCTCTTCCCATAATGACCTAATATCAGCGCATGATCTCTTGCAGGAAGAGGTCACTGGGCATAGCGACAAATTGGTAGACATGGAGGATAGATCACGTCGAAACAATATAAAGATTCGAGGTATACCTGACTCTGTTACTAATGCTGACCTATACCAGTACACCACTGATTTGTTCCATAAGTTTTTACCATCTGCTTCCGACACAGATCTCCTCATGGATCAGATCCACTGTTTGCCTAAGGCTAAAAATGCTCCGGAAGGTTCTCCTAAGGATACCCTCCTCAGGGTTCACTTTTACAAGGTCAAAGAACAGATTCTGAGAGCTTCACTACCTTCATCTCCAACTAGTGGGCAATTAGGTGACCTTCAACTATTCTCGGATATTTCAGCGGCTACCTTGGCCAAGCGCAGGTCGTTTCACCAGATAACATCAGCTTTGAGATCGGCCAACATCCAATACCACTGGGGGTTCCCAACCAAACTCCTCGTGCATAGGAATGGCACTTTGGTGGTAATCCCATCCGCGGATAAAGGCATAACTTTGCTGAGAGACTGGGGTATTCAACCGTCAGAGTCAACTGTCCATACCAAAGTCAACCAGGTTTCCAAGGAATGGACAACTCCCAATCCATGAGACTTTCTTTAGTCACTGGTACCTTAAGAAATAACGTGATTTACAATCTATCAGAATTTGTATCTATAGGTTCAAAGTTTGGATGTGGTATTCCTTTACTTTGGCTATTTTCTTGAGTACTCTAACAAGAAATTCTGGTTAATTTGGCTCCTGCTCTCTTTCCCCTCTGCCTTCTATGGAGGTACTGGGGTTGAACGGGCACCTGTCAAAATTTTGATGCTCGGTTTTAGTAGCTAGTAGGCATAGTTAATGCTGCTGTTTCAATTTTTAAGTTCTCAAGATGTTCTAGTTTTACTCTGTTTGAAATGTAACAGGTTTCCCGTGTTATTTAATCCATGAGAATGTCTCCATAGATGATAGAGCACTGGCTGTCATGTATAGATACAATTATGTCACCGATTGTTCTGCTGAGGTTTCTATGACCATGTTAAAACAGTACTATATATCTCTTGATTGGAGGGTTTTAGGTTGGAGCGCCCAAGGCCCGGGTGCACGTCCCCCATGTTGCTATCTTTTTTTGCCACTCCTTTTCCCTATTTAGTGGCAAAAGTAATAGTTCCCCTAGGTGTACTATTTTTGTTTCTTTTTGTTTTTGTGTTTTTCCCCTCCCCTTTGTGCCTTCCCTCTTGTTTCTTGTCCTGTTAGAGACTGTTTGGAGACGGAAGCCGCCGAGACTGGAAATCAGGGTAAACTGTCTTAACCACTTGAAAAATCCTGGATAATGTTAAAGTTTTTCTCTATTAATTCGAAGGGCCTGAACTCCCCTAATAAAAGGAGGGTTGCCCTTAAAAGCTTTGCAGCTCAGGGTGCAGATATTGTAGCTATCCAGGAGACTCATTTTTCGAGCCACTCCTCACCGCAATTTCATAATTCTACCTACCCTACATGTTATGCTGCTTCAGGGCCATTTAAGAGAAACGGAGTAGCTATATTGATAGGTGCTAAGTGTCCCTTCAAAATGGAGAAACAGATTTCTGACAAGAACGGCAGATACTTAATTTTGGTGGGGAAAATGGGCCTCCAGTATATTATGTTGGTATCTCTTTATGCTCCAAATACGCGGCAGCTTCCTTTCCTCAGAAAGCTGTGCCAGGCTGTGCATAAAGTTAAACGTGGATTGTTATTTTGTATGCGGGACTATAATGTAGCCCTGGATCCGAAGTTAGATCGCTCATCTACCATCCAAACAGTCTATGTCTTCGTTTAATGCTGTTTCTCTAGCGTTCTCTCAGGTGCTGTCAGAATATGACCTGTATGACATGTGGCGGGTGTACCACCCGGGTGAAAGGGATTATACATATTTTTCACATGTACATAACTCATATTCTAGAATTGATAAGGTTCTATCTGACAAATGGTCCCGCCAACGTTGTAAAAAAATTGAAATTCTTCCTATTACGTGGTCGGATCATGCCCCCATGGTGTGGCACCTGGAGTCCATTGCTGGGAAACGTCCGTCTAGACCCTGGAGATTGGCAGAGTACATACTGGCTAGTCCGGAGGGCTCTCGGATAATGAGTGACGCCTTGGAGTGCTACTTAGAAACTAATAAACCTGAAGACACCACTGTATATACTCACTGGTGTGCCCTTAAGGCTGTCATGAGAGGTTCAGCAATCCAGGCTGCAGCGGCAATTAGGAAAACGCAAGCAGAGGTACTGACTTCTTATGAGTCAAAATTAGCGTCCCTAGAAGCTCTACATAAACGTAACCCCCGAGACACTAAGGTTAAGGATGAAATAGAGAATATGCGTAGGAAAATTAACGAAATTTCACTGCTACAAATAAATAATGCCATAGCTAAGTTAAACCAGAGATTTTACACATTAGGTAACAGAGCTAGCAAATTACTGGCCCGTAAACTTTGCAGGAAGAATGCTATCAATAGGATCAAATCTATACGTAACCCACAGGGCATTCACATTTCAGATCCTCTCTCTATAGCAAACAGGTTTGCCTCTTATGAGGATCTGTATAACTTAAAGAAAGACGTAACTCTGACCCAGCCCTCTAGTGAAGTAATTAACAATTTTCTTGCATCTGTCTCACTTCCATCCTTATCTCCTGAGGAGGCGGAGGCTCTGTGCTCAGAATGGACAGAGGAAGAGGTAAAGGCCGCTATAAAAGCTATGAAGCGTGGGAAGGCTCCAGGCCTGGATGGATTTACCCTGGACTTCTATTCCTCCTTCCAGTCCGAGCTAATCCCGGTTCTTACCATCATCATCATCATCATTTATTTATATAGCGCCAACATATTCCGTAGCACTTTACAATTGGGGACAAACGTAATAAACTAATAAACAAACTGGGTAAAACAGACAAAGAGGTGAGAAGGCCCTGCTCGCAAGCTTACAATCTATGGGACAATGGGAGATTGACACATGAGGTTAAGTATACATTTTGCATCTTGGCCCAGCCAGACTGCAAAGGTAAGGTGACTCATAAGCTAAATGATCCTGTCACACAACAATGTTGGTCCGGGGGTAGTTGTCTTGTGTGAAATTGTGTAACAGGCTAAAGGTAGTGAGGTTAAGATGGTGGTTGAGGAATATTATAAGCTTGTCTGAATAGGTAGGTTTTCAGAGAACGCTTGAAAGTTTGTAGAACAGAGGAGAGTCTTATTGTGCGAGGGAGAGAGTTCCATAGAGTGGGTGCAGCCCGAAAAAAGTCCTGTAACCGGGAATGGGAGGATGTAATGAGGGTGGATGAGAGACGCAGATCTTTTGCAGAACGGAGTTGCCGAGTTGGGAGATATTTTGAGACAAGAGAGGAGATGTATGTTGGTGCAGCTTTGTTGATGGCCTTGTAGGTTAGTAAAAGTATTTTATATTGGATTCGGTAGAAGACAGGCAGCCAGTGTAGAGACATACAGAGTGATTCAACAGAGGAATAGCTATTTGCAAGGAAAATCAGTCTTGCCGAAGCATGCAAAATAGATTTTAGGGGTTTGAGTCTGTTTTTGGGAAGACCAGTAAGGAGGGAATTGCAATAGTCAATGCGGGAGATGATTAGTGCATGAATTAAGGTTTTAGCAGTGTCTTGTGTGAGATATGTGCGGATTCTGGAAATGTTCTTTAGATGTATGTAACATGATTTAGATATAGAGTCAATGTGGGGAACAAAGGATAGGCGTGAATCAAGGATTACACCTAGGCAGCGAGCTTGTGGGGTGGGATTTATGGTCATGTTATCAACAGAGATAGAAATATCAGGTATGCTCTTTTTGGCGGGTGGGAATATTATTAACTCTGTTTTAGAAAGATTAAGTTTGAGTTGACGAGAGGACATCCAAGATGAAATGGCAGAAAGACAGTCAGTTACACGGGACAACACAGATGTCGAGATATCAGGAGAGGATAGATAGATTTGGGTATCATCCGCATAGAGATGATACTGAAAGCCAAAGGAACTTATTAGATTTCCAAGAGAAGCGGTATAGATAGAGAACAGCAGAGGACCTAGCACCGAGCCTTGTGGTACTCCAACTGATAGGGGAAGCGGAGCAGAGGTGGCTCCAGAGAAATTAACAGTGAAAGAGCGATTAGAGAGGTAAGATGAGAACCAGGATAGAACTGTGTCTTGAAGACCTAGGGATTGCAGCGTTTGTATGAGAAGAGAGTGGTCAACGGTGTCAAATGCAGCCGAGAGATCAAGGAGAATTAGGAGAGAGTAATGGCTTTCAGTCTTAGCAGTGATCAGATCATTAACAACCTTGGTCAGCGCAGTCTCTGTGGAGTGTTGAGAACGAAAGCCAGACTGAAGAGGATCCAACAGGTTGTTTACGGAAAGAAAGCGTGTGAGGCGAGTGTAGGCAAGTCTCTCTAGAAGCTTGGAGGGGCAAGGGAGCTGAGAGATGGGACGGTAATTTGAGAGAGAGTTTGGGTCGGAGTTTTGTTTTTTTAGAATAGGAGTAATCACTGCATGCTTGTATAGTGATGGAAAGATGCCAGTAGAGAGTGAGAGATTACAGATTTGAGTTAGAGGTGAAATGAGCACAGAAGACAGGGATCTACCAATTTGCGAGGGAATAGGATCAAGAGGACAGGAGGTAGAGTAGGAAGATAAGAAGAGCGTAGAAATTTCCTCTTCATTTGTGGGGTCAAATGAATACCAATTTGTTCAACTCTGCCACTAATGACACCTTTTTTTCAGCAGAAATGCTTGAGGCCCGAATAGTCACCATCCCAAAGCCAGGAAAAGGATCCTTCGTACTGCCACAATTATCGACCTATAGTGCTTCTTAATATAGACCTTAACATTTTTGCTAGAATGATAGCCAACAGATTAAATCCTATTCTATCGCAGTTAATCCACCTAGATCAAGTGGGTTTTGTACCTGGAAGACAGGCCCCCGATAATACTAGGAGGGTCCTGAACATCTTAGAGACTCACTCAGCTAGCTCAGTTCCCTTATTGGTGTCTTTGGACGCGGAAAAAGCTTTTGATATAATTCACTGGGAATATATGGTAGCTGTCCTCTCCAAATTTGGATTTGGAGGTTTTTTCCTTCAAGCCATAACTACCTTGTACACTATCCCCTCAGCCAGGGTTCTCAGCAATGGATTCCTCTGCTCGGCCTTCCAGATCACTAACGGTACCAGACAAGGTTGCCCCCTTTCCCCTCTGATCTTTGCTTTGGCTATAGAACCCTTGGCTGCTAAGATCAGGTCGTTCAAAGAAGTGAAGGGCACTGTTATCGCTAAATACCATCATAAGATTTGTCTCTTTGCTGATGACGTACTTCTATTTATTACAAATCCTGTGACTTCTATCCCTGCAGTATCTATAATCCTGAAAGAGTACTCAGAAGTATCTTATTATAAACTAAACACTGTTAAAACAGAGGTTTTTGGGGTGGCCCTCACACAAGAAGCTTTGAATTCTTTGAAATCGATTTATAATTTCCAGTGGTGTCCCCTTTACATGACATACTTAGGCATACGCATACTTATGGATTCTAAGCTAGTCATTGAGTGTAATTACCAGCAACTATTGGGGCAGTTTTATAAGCTTGCAAAGTCATGGACAAACTATGAGATATCTTGGATTGGTAGAGTGGCAGCGGTAAAGATGATGTTGCTCCCGAAGATACTGTATCTGTTCCGCTCTATTCCTTTTATAACTCCTATGTCCCTTCTTAAGAAATTTTATACTATTGCGTTCAAGTTTATTTGGAACAACAAAAAGTCAAGTCTCTCTAGAGAGAGAATGTTCAGATCTAAAATAAAAGGTGGCTTAGCCGCTCCCAAACTAGAAGCATATCAACAGGCGGCTATTTTGGATCAACTTAGAGATTGGCAGGCCTCTGCCCCACTACAAAAACCATGGGTGGACATTGAACAGCATAGTCTCTCTCCATTCCCATTAGCAGATCTATTATGGCTGGACAAACCTAGTAGACCTAATCCAGTCTCACATTAAGGAGCATAAGAGATTCTCTCACCACCTGGGATAAGATGTCCCTTTTCCCAGACTACCAGCTCCCTTCCTCTAGCCTCTCTACTATAGCACTGTCACAACTAATCCTAGACCTCCGTCTTGACTATTGGCACAGGCAAGGAGCTAGACGTGTGCAGGACCTCCTGGAGGGAGGGTCTCTTCCCCCTTTCTCTCAATTACAAGCTAAGTATGAGATCCCTGTCCACGATTTTTACAAATATCTTCAAGTAAGGCACTAGTTACAAACACGCCCCTCGCATTTGGGGGTGATAGGACCCCTCCCCCCTGGTATCAAGGTGATTCTCTTCCCTACATCCCATGCAGGTGGAATTTCCCTATGGTACTGGACACTCTTAACTCCCATTGACAATCGGGTTTTACCGATTCAAGTGTCTGGGAATCTGACCTAAATATCACTATTTCAGAAGAGGTATGGGGGAGAGTCTTCCTAAACATATATAAGATGTCAAAGTGTATTAACCATTCAGAAATGTTGACTAAAATTGTTCACAGGTTATATCTTACTCCAGATAAGCTGCATAAAATCTGGCCATCAGAATCAAAATATTGTTGGAGGAATTGTGGTGAAATTGGTACGCTTATGCACATCTTTTGGTCTTGCTCGAAACTTCAACCATTGTGTACCGAAATCTTTCATTTAATTTCTCAGGTCTCCAAAAATAATATCTCTCCTTCCCCAGATATGGCTTTACTTCATCTGTATCCTAAACATCTCCAGCGACACAATCATTATGTCACTGGACATATACTCATTGCAGCAAGAGCTGCAATAGCCCAGAACTGGAAATTACCTATAATTCCAGCACTCCCTAAAATTATTAACAAGATCCAATATAGCTACAAAATGGAAATCATAGGTTTTAATCTGCCTACAGGGGCTTCCTCCCCGCTTGTTAAGGGGTTTATATGGTATGAGTACTTTACAAATCACAGCTCAATCTTTGATCTGTGAGTACTGTGGAATGGTTTTTGAGTTAAGTTGGATACTTCAGCTAGACCCACTGGTACACTTTCTATAACCGGATAGTCACGTGTCTTGTCTTGTCCCTCCCTCCCCCCCTTTATCTGTCTGTTTTTCTTGTCTGTTCTCTTTGCCGTCTTTGGCTTATGTATACTGGGTCATAAGATGTGTTGTTGTCTGTACCAATATTTTCTCTCATTTTTATTTACTTGTTTGATTGTTTATCTAAGCAGTGTGGATTGTTCAATATAACTGATCTGCTGTATGTACTCTGCAACCACTGCTATGTTTGTAATATGCTTTTCTAAAAAATTCAATAAAAACCTTTTGAGTTAAAAAAAAAAAGACTTGCATCATAGAGCTGACCTAACGAGGATACACCCAAACGGAACCAAAAACAGTCCCCACTCAATTTACGCAATTCAGGTAAGTTATCATTAAACCAAATCAGAGTATCTGCATCCACTCCTTTCCCCCCAAGGATTTTATGTGCCGTGTTCCAGATCCTAACAGCCTGTGTAATGATGGGAGCATCTCTTTTACGGCTCCAACCCATCAAAAGTACCTGCAATGGGGTGAACTGAGGCCCCGCCCGCTCACCATTAAGGCCCGACAAAGCGCCGGCCTTACATCCACTCATCCATTCAATCAATTGTGACAATTGAGCCGCCATGTAATACAATCTGAGATTAGGCACAGCCAGGCCACCATCAAATTTGGATTTACATAAGGTACTAAGTTTTATTCTTGCCCTTTTATCACTTCAAATAAATGAAGAGAGTATTGAATTTATGAGTTGAAAGTGTTTATTTGGAATGTATATGGGAGAATGTTGCAGCATGTAAAGATATTTAGGCTGCATTATCATTTTAAATAGGTTAACCCTACCAGTCACAGTCAAAGGCAGGCGTTTCCAAGTGTGGGATCTTAGTTTAAAGTACTCAGTAATAGGATCAATATTTAACTTGACATACTCCACCGGTCTAGATGAAACCCAGATACCAAGGTATTTAAAAGAGTCCACTTAAGAGGGTGTTCCCATGAAGGCTGAGTTGGAAGACTACCATGCACCGGAAAAATAACAGATTTATCCCAATTAATTTTAACTCCTGCGTAACGTCCATAATTGTCAACAGTCTCCAATAGGTTATCAAGGGAACAATTCGCCTCAGCCAGAAACAATAACATGTCATCCACATATAAAGCAATAGTATCTGTACCTTCCCCAGCAGGGAGACCTCGTATGCCCGGATGAGTACGGATCAAACATGCCAGTGGCTCAATGGCTATTTCAAATAAAGCTGGAGATAAAGGACACCCCTGACGAGTGCCCCTACCCAGCTCAAACGTGGCTGAGGTATATCCATTTACACACACCTGTGCCACAGGAGCGCTATACAACAATTGAAGCCAACGATTAAATGTCGGTCCAAAGCCAAACCTACTCAGCACCTCCCACAGATAAACTCACTCCACCGATTCGAAGGCCTTGGCCACATCCAGAGATACCACCGTAGCCCCCGGCCCAGCAAGGTGAACCATCTGCAAGTGTGAAAATAAACGCCTCAAATTAACCGTAGTGGATCTGCCCGGCATAAATCCTGTCTGGTCGGTATGAATAATTTCAGTAATAACCAAGTTAAGTCTCGTCGCAAGGATTTTAGCAAGGATTTTAACGTCAGAGCCCAGTAGAGAAATTGGACAGTATGAATCAGTGTACAAAGGATTTTTCCCTGGTTTGGGTAATACAACGATTAAAGCCTCTGACATTGTGGCAGGCATTACATCTGATTCCAATATTCTGGCGTAGTGAGCGTGTAGTTGCGGGACAAAAAATGTATCAAATTTTTTATACAACTCCACTGGAATGTCATCTGACCCCAGGGACTTCCCGTTAGGAAAGGATTTAATTGCCATTTCAACTTCTTCAACTGTGAGAGGGGCGTCTAATAAGGCAACAGATTCATTAGTCAAACTAGGGATTTGGATAAAGTCTACATATGAATGAAGCTCTGAATTCGTGAAGGACACTTTCGAAGCATAAAGTTTTTTGTAATATAGCAAAAAGGAATTAGCAATATCCACCCCTGCGTGTTGTTCCACTCCATTTTGATCATAAATGGCTGTAATTACTTTGCTATCCCTTTCCTTCTGAGATAAACAGGCCAAATAACTACCACCCATATCAGCCACCGAGTATTGTGCATGTCTAGAGAATAGCAGCCTCCTTTTTGATTTGTCCAACAAAAAGTCCGACCAGTTTTGCTGTGCATCCAACCACTGGACTCTGTCCTCCACCGACAGTGACAATAAATACTTAGACTCTAAATTCCTAAAGGACTGTTCCAATTCCAGTTCCCTTGAGCGATTGAATTTTTTAGTTTCTGCCACCTTCTTTATAAGTGTTCCCCTCAAAAAGGCCTTAAATGTATCCCATAACAAGGCTGGGTTAGCGTTCAAGTTATCCCCAAAATAGCTCTCCCATAGTACTATGAGATCAGCACCTCCCGCCATTGGCTGCAACCAGGCTGGGTGCAGTTTCCAAAATCGAGTTCCCCTATCCCCTATAGTATCCACCTGTACTAAAACCGGGGAGTGATCTGATATACCTCTTTGCAGATATTCAATTTTGGAGACTATGGGTGTCAAAATGGGGGACATCAGGATAAGATCTATCCGAGAGAGACTATTATGTGTGTTAGAGTGGCACAAAATATGTTGCACATCTGGATTGCGAACTCGCCAAACATCCACAAGCCCCATTTCCTGGAGAAGTTTAGAAAATGCAGTAGGGCGAGAAGAACCCACTGGTCTAGCACCAGTAGTCTCTCTCCATCTGTCTAAAATAGGGTCAGGCACGTTGTTAAAGTCCCCCATACAGATGACAGGAGTATTTGGTGATTGGGATATAAAGGAAGCCGCCTTTCCAAGCACTTCTGTACCATATAGAGGGGGAATGTATATTGCCAGAATTATTATTGGGGAAAAATCAATTATTGCTCTTATAAAGACATATCTACCATAAGGGTCTAGTTGTAAACATTCCAGAGAGAAATGCATAATTTTCTTAATCAACAGAGACACTCCCTTAGAACTAGGCGAATGAACAGAGTGATACGCCCACCCCACCCAAGGTTTTTTAAGTGCCATTACTTTGCCACCATGTAAGTGCATTTCCACCAAGCACACAATATCCGGGGGATATATTTTTTGAGCTGAGAAAGTACTAAGTTACGCTTAACCCTCTCATTCAATCCTCTTACATTCCAGGTGAGCAGACGGAGCCCCCCCACCATCCGGCTAATCCCTACCATTACATATTAAGTAGCATATATTAGAGAATAGAATGGCCACACTAACATAGTCCCAATATACCTGAAGCATGAAGCACAACATTTACACAACAAATATACAGAGTCATGTCATATATTGAGATACAATCTGAACCCGCCCCGCACCGATCCCGTAAAGCTTCAACTTTAAAGTGTAATATAAAATTACCACGGCTGACATTTAAGGAACATATAAAAAACAAATAAAAAAAAGACATATAAGTGTAAAACGAAATACGCATTTCAAACCCTTCCTTCCCACCCCGCATACTTAGCACAACACTAACCGCTAAAGTACACTTGGATCCCCTAAAGTAGCAAAGATTACCCCAGTTTAACCTAACTATCTAACAACTGGTTACAAAAATTGGGAGAGTAGCTATAACTAGCAGGAGGCCTCCCATATATAAAATCCTCCAACCGACTCTGCCTTAGAGAACCTATTCTTTCAAAGCTGTTTTGGAAAAATAATGAGAAAGCATACTCAAAATTTAGAAACAACAATTATTGAATTAGAAACAAAAGGGAGAAAATTGAGATTTAAACTTAAGCTTTCAAGTGTCCATTTCCGCAGTCGGCAGTCTACAATCCAGCCAATCGACAGCATCCTTAGGTGTTGTGAAGAAGTGCTGCTTCCCATCCGCTGATACTCGCAATCTTGCAGGGTATAACATGGTGTATGGCAATTGTAGATCTCTCAATCTTCTTTTAACAGCACCAAACTGGGATCTGGACTTTTGTACATCCATGGCGAAATCAGGGAAGACTGAAACAGTATACTGTATATACTCGTGTATAAGCCGAGTTTTTCAGCATACTTTTGTATGCTGAAAAAGGGCACTCGGCTTATTCACGGGTGAACTTACCTGGTGCCCGATCCCTCGGCTTCAACTTCTGCATATGCGTTCCAACACAGGAAGTTCGGCATTTGGAACGCAAACTTGTGTTCCAAATGCCGAACTTCCTGTTGTTGGAACGCATATGCGTTCCACTGCGGGGTGGATTTACAAGCCGTTCGATCACATCTTCTGGGTCTCCAGGTTTTGCCTTGATTTAAACAGCACCAGTACCTCTTCTACTTCTTAATGATGGTTCTGACAGGGTAAGTTCCTAACTGGAAGCATTTTGCTATATTTGTATAGCTTTTCTCTGCCTTGTAACTCTGAGTTACCGTTGTTTTGAAGTCCTCAGTCAGTTGCTTAGAAGAACTTGCATGCTTGTTGAGAGGAGGCATAATATCCTTATATATTTTCTGACTCTCTCTCTCTCTCTCTCTCTCTCTCTGATTTTACAATCATTTATGAATGTTCCTTGTCATCTAGCTAAAAATGATTTCATAGATTGAACCTATCATTTTTATTTAGGTTTTTAAATTAGCGCTCTTTTCCACCCTAGGCTTATACTCGAGTCAATAAGTTTTCCCAGTTTTATGTAGTAAAATTAGGTGCCTCGGCTTATATTCGGGTCGACTTATACTCGAGTATATACGGTAGTTGTTATACTTTAAAGGACCCTGTTGTTGCTCCAGGCAAAGGATGGCATCTCTGTCCTTGAAATGTAGAATCTTTGCAATAAATGTACGAGGTGAAGCTCCAGGCGGTGGTGCCTGAAGGGGGAGGCGATGTGCTCTTTCAACTGAGAACAGAGGGGAGAAGGCTTCTTTCACAAATTCTTGGGTCAACCAATTCTACAAGAAGGCTCCAGGGTTCTGACCATCGGATTTTTCCGGAAGACCCACAAATCTCAGGTTACTGCGCCTCAATCGTCCCTCCATATCAGAAAATTTCTGTTTACACTGACTAGACTGTGTCGCCAAATCCGCGATTTGTCTCTTTACAGGAGTGCCAGCATCTTCCAGGGATGAAATTCTGTGTTCCGCTTCTCCCAGCCTTTCACGTGTCTTTTGAAGGTCATGTCGGATCAGGGAAAGGTCGGCCTGCACCTCACCTATTCTATCGGTGACCTTCTTTTCACTTGTGTTTATAGCTTGAAGTATCTGCTGTAGAGATGGATGATTTTCAGTGGGCTGCGGACTCAGATTAGGTGAGTCCTCCGGTGCCATCACTAATTGCCCAGCATCTTTAGGAGCAGCTGATGTAGATTGGCGAGCGTAGCGCTCCAACTTAGCCGCCGCTGCTGTTGTGGGGTTGTGTTTTCCCATATTGCTGCTGAGATATTATGTCAGAATAAACAGCAGTATATCTGAAGGCTTATCCTTCCCCCTTTTTTTTTTTTTTTTTTATTTTATACAGTGTAGTAGAGCAGGATCAACACCCCACAGAGAGTATCCCACAGTCACTCTCTTACAGAATTATTAACTGATCTAGTCAGCACAACAGATATGGCTCTATATGATGCAGATGTGTACTGTTGTTTAGTACAGGGTGTAGAGATCTATGTTTCGGCAGAATACAAATGGTGCTTACCACAAGTGTTCAGTCTGCAAGTAATCAAAATGGCGGCCAGAGGTCTCACAATGCTCTTCCTGCACCCGAAAGACACTTTCGCACCACTGGAAGGTCTCCTTTCCTATTCCGCCTGCTATATGCACCCAGGTGATTACACACAGTGTCTGTGCTCCGGGCGGTTCCGACCGCAGTGCAAACAGCGGATCAATTAATAGAGTAGTAATCACTGCCGCCTCACCCCTCAATCGCGGCCAGGAAGCATCCAAGATGGCAGGCGCCGCTCTCACCTCGGTCTCTTCACCCTCCGGTGACCAGGGATGACCAGGGCTGCTGCAGTAACACTCTCCACAGGTGAGTCCACCGTCCAATTACCGGGGCGATAAGCGATCTACAGGGGAGATATACTTGCCGGGTTATTTATTCCCTCAGCCTGCAAGCGGTGAATCGGCAGGCCCGCGGTCAGCACAGGGATCCAGATCCCCTCACGTCGGAACGCTAACAAGGGGTCACCAGGGCACCCAAACTCTTCACCACTGGATCAGGGGGATGCAGATGTAGTAAGGCTGCGGAATTGAATTGCAGCAGTAGTCAGGAGAAGGATTAAGGATATAAATTATAAGGATTATGCGCGAGCTGGAGAAACTATCAACCTACTCTATGCTGCTCCAGGCCACGCCCCCCTCCTTCTTGGATTTTAATCTTTTTATTTCCTTACTTGCATAAGGCACCAAGTAGAATAAGAAGGCATCTCACAATTATATAAATTATCAATAGGGCCACAAGACTTATTATTAAATATTGGACTATACCTATACATTCTTTAGGCTAAACCTGCACTTTGCTATAAAAAACTATCCATGTCTGTTTGTAAATTTCCCTGGTTTCTTTCTGCAATTCGCTAATTTTTGATGAAAGCACTTCAGCCACGTCATGTTGTTTAGAAATAAAGTATAACACCCTTGTCCTATTAATTTACATACTCCTCCTTTCTCTGCTAATAACATATCAAGGGATTCTCAGGTCTATAATTTCACTTTCCTTATCTGAGCCAATTATTTGTTCACAATGGAAAAATTACTCTTTAGTTTCAATTATAAACCTGTATAAATGTTCTGAAAATTGTTGAAGTATCTCAACCATCACTTGAGGAAGGAGTGAATACTAGAACTGTTTATTTTTTTGCAAGCTGCCCCTATTTTCTGCAACTCAGATTCCTCTAACAAATTATATTGTATGCCTATTGCAGGGATAACCCAGCTGTGGAAAAAAGTTCCATTAACCATAGCTGGTAACCAGGAGTAAACCCTGTTTCCACATGCAAAATACAGCCCATGAGAAAACACAAATGAGACCTCATACCTTATGGCCTGGGCTGCTTTATACCCTTTAAAATATATATATTTTTAAGATAAGTTACACTGGCCATGTCATATTAACATATGTTTTTTAAGCAAATATTCTTCCCAGGCCCTTTTTCCCAATTTTAAATCTAGGTTTGTCAAATTACTCCCTTTAAAAGAGTCAGGAAACATGCAATATGCATCAAAAATAAAGATGATTCCTCCAACAAAGATGGTTGTGACTGCTAAGAATGCTCAAAGTCCTTTAGCCAGATTGGGTCCCAAAAAATCCATTGTAGCATTCATTACTTTAGTTTTCTCCACAGCTGGGACATTTTGGTACCCCCAGTGCAGCCTAGTGCTGACTGATGCAACTCCAGGCAGGGGTTTTTTATACCCTTTTAAGAGTACCTGCAATTCTTGTTGCAAAAAGACTAGGGTAAAGTGTTTCCAGGGATGTCTATGATGGGGTAGCAGTTACCTTCTTACGGTGTGAGGCATATATTACATTGACTTTTCTCCGACCTTGACCGAAGTTAAAGATGTCAGGAGAACCTTCCCACTGATTAGACAGTGCTCATTTTCTTACGAATAACTCTATCATATAATGGTCACCTGGATTTAGATTGTGACATTTGTCAATATCAGGCTGATGAGTAGAAAGCTTTGCATCATGGATCTGCCTTATATGTCTGATCATTTAAGCCAAGTTTTTAATAGTCAACTGATTTCTTCTAGGTTAATCTGACAACGAACACATTGCAACATTAGAAAGTTTCCCAAAAAGTGGAGAGAGAAAGGAGAAATATAGAAGGGTCCTCTGGGTGTGACCCGGATACTATGTATCACAAGGGGAAATGCTTCAGGCCATGCAAGTCCAGTTTCCTTTATAATTTTAGTCAATTTAGTCTTTATAGTCTGGTTATACTTTTAAACCTTTCCAGTCGCTGGTGAATGATATAAGGTTTGTAACTGTTGTTATTATGTATATTAGATCAAACATCAGTTTAAACATTTTACCAGTAAAATGCGTACTTTGGTTTGTGGTTATACTCAAACTGCCTACACACTTACTGAGCTATCTTCTTTTCAGTTAAGTGTGCTGTGGCTACTGGCCAACGAGAGAAAAAATCTACACAAACGAAAACATATTGTAACCTTTTATCACAGGGACTGAATAAAGTCAATACGGATTCTGAACCGGGCAGAAACACCAACTGATGCAGCTGTTTTCAAGGAAGGAGTCAGAGGATTTGATAATGAAATATTTTAACACGTGTGTGCACAGACCACTAGGTCTAATAAGATCAGAAGGTAGCAATAATATGTTTTCACATATGTTTTATAAAAAGTATTCTTGGCACCTATACACAGAGCAGCATTTAACTTGGCATTTACACTGACTGAATAACTATTAATTACGTTCACCTCTAATTAAAGAATGTGTCTTTCTAACTAAAACATGTTAAAAAGATACCCTATCTCTGAGGTTTGAAGATGTTAGTTCTCTTATTACTATTTCTAAATAATCACTAGTACAAGTGCAGCCTGTGCCAGCTTTGCATAAGTAAATTGCATGAAGTACATAGAGATATTCATCTATTGCAAAACATAATTCATAAAAACAAACTCAAATACATACATTAAGGCTGTTGGACTATTTTGTAGCCCAGATTCAAATAATTCTATCTCGGTTCTCATGGACATCTCCGTACAGATTAACATTGGTGGAACATTGAACCCAGTGTCATAAAATGATGTAAATCAACTTACTGGGTGCATATTGTAGATATCTTTAATTTGTCTAGAAATATTGAACACACCCAATAAACACACATACCAGAACAGATAGATGGCTCTTATAGTCAATCTACTTATAGGAACCTTTAGAACATGTACGATAAGAACTTAATAGTGTTATCTTCAAATCAATTAATATCAAGCACATTTCAGTAACTAATGATAAATACTAGGTAAGAATATATGTGTGCAAATAAATATCAGATGTAAGAAAATTCTATTAATTTTAAAACATGTTATATCTATTTATAAACACATACCCTTTTCTATCTGTTTTCAGTATTTTGCTGCAATAATCAATAAACAATGAAACTTTAATTAAAAGTTTAAGTGATATTTTGTTTGTGCATCAAAATGTATTTTGACCTGTAGAGTCCCTAGCACCTTTCCTAAGAAATAGAAAATATTGGGTAAAAAATGTTGATAGAGGGAAGGCTAGGATACAATATGGAATTGAAATATAAAAAAAAAAATGATGTGGTCAGTCTTTCTCCTTCACCCATCTTAGCTCTACCTGCACCTCACCTTGTTTCTGATAATCACGTCTCACTACTGTCTACAAGACCTCTTCGGTGCCTTTACCCTTTTATGGAATTCTCTTCCACAGTTTATCAGATTATCTCCTGATCTTCAAATCTTTAAATATTCTGAAAATTCAACTTTTTATTAGAGCTTATACTACTCACGTTGATATAGTACACCCTCACATCTGTCCCAATCTCCACTGTTAGCCACACTTGCTCCTCTTGTTTCAGTTTTGCCTTTTTCCTAATAGATTGTAAGCTCTCTCATGAACAGGACTCTCCAAGCACTTTATTTGTACCTCTACATTTATATGGGTACCTTGCATGTGCTTGCTTTATGTGTGCTCTGTTTTCCCCACAAACTAGCGCTGCAGAATACTGAGGCACCTTAGAAATACTAATAACAATATTATTAAATTAAGCTCTCCTCATAAATAAGCTTGAGAGCTGAAACCAAATGCCTCCAATTGAAAGACATAGTGGCAGCCATATAACCAGAGTACCATATAGCCAATTAGAGAGGGAAGGCTATGTTATAAAAAGACATCCTAGAAAAATCAGCCTCTTAGTTACTTAGTTAAATAAAACTTGCTGTTTAAAAAATGTATTTGTGTAATTGCAGTTTTATAAAGTCACTAACTTGTCCTCACTTACTTGGTTTACTTGGTGCTAATGCAATTCTCAAACTTTTTGATTTCTTTGCAACCCAGTGAGTCTTATCAGTCGTCCTGGCACTGACTGTATTATGTAACACTTTGTTATCTTGTGTGTGTGATGTCATCAAAATGTACCAACAACTATTCACTTCCTATCCTCTAGTTAATTCATTTTTCTGGACTGATGGTTTGAGATAGAGATAGAGATATTTATTTATTAATAGTCCCGTATATATTTTACACATGCACACACACTATATATACACAAATGCCCTCAGTCTTGGCCCACATATTTGAGATTAATGTTTTAAGATTAATGTCTGTTCTTGGTGCAGTTGAACCTTTAATTTCTGTACAACATGAATCCTTTCAGTAATGAAAATTTCACCAGGTAGAACGATTTGCATTCATTATTTTTTAGCACACTAGCATTGGGAGTTGTTTATATGTCAAATTGCCAACATGTTTGCATAAAGAATATAGCAATGACCTTGAAAGGTTACTAAGTTAGCTGTTTACATTGCAGTATTCTTCAGCATCTACATTGAATTACTCTAAATGCTTTACAAAAATACAGAACTACATTTTTAAATAAAATGTAATTATACACAAAAACAACTATGAAATAAATTAAAAAGTAAATTAATTGTAATAAAACGTCTGTTTTCTCCTTTAACAATAAAATGTTAATCTACTTTCCTGCAGTAGTCTAGATAGAAATGCTGATTAACTATTTTGATTAGACAGCTGTAACTTTATATAATATAGCTGCCATACTTTTTAACTAATTGCATATTTTGCATCATCCTTCCAATACCCACAAGTTATGTACCTCTTGACAAGCATATCTGCATCTGCACCCACCTCTATTACACAAATAAAACTGAAGTAAATCCAACTCTACATGATCCCCATGAATCTTCACTAAATGGGGATATTGGTGTGTTTTTATTTGAACTGTTTTTTCGAAATCCTTAGTTCTACTCAGCAGTTTATATTTGTATTGTGGACTTTCTCACAAATCAGTGCCTGATTAAGGTTCCCAGCCATCCAAGGCTAAAACACCATAGCGTCACCTCAACCAATATTTACGTTCATCAACCTCCCCACCCAGCCATTTCATAACCTCTCATCCATTTCAGCATTCCCCTGCCAATTCATGACCAACCCCCGCCAAACTATTTCATCACCTCCAGCCAATTCATGAACCACCCAGTATTTCATAACTTGTCAGGTAATTCATCACCCCCAGCCAGAGATGGAACTAGCAAGCTGTGAGCCCATATGCAGGGAAGCGGGAAGGAGGGAACCGGAGCCCACAGCTTGCGTTCACCATGCACTGCACCTGCTGCACCAATGGAAGTTCCGCCGCTACCCCCAGCCACGACAAAGACCCCCAGCCATATCATCACCCTCCCCCGCCCAGTAATTTCATCATCCCTTTAAGCCATTTCATCACCCCTAAAAAAGCTATTTCATGGTTGCCTGTCATGTATTGGTGATTGCAGGGGCCGCCCCCTTTAGGCCAGGGAAAGTCCATTGAGTCTGGGCAACCCCGTCTGCCAAAACCAAAATTATTATTTTTTTACAGAAGATAAAAAGAAAAAAAATCTGACGCTACCCCCTTCCCCCCAAAAAAAATCTCCTGTCCCCTAGGCTGCAGCCTGATCAGTCTGTTGGCCTAATCAATGCTGATAGGCTGAACCTGCTAATTCCCTGCTTTCTGTATAGACTGTCAGGCTGGACAGCCTATATAGAGAGCTGGAACACAGAATTTATGACTAAGATTAGCTTTACAGGTATGTTTACATTTTTGTCATATGAGCACATAATCTACCAGTTTGCAGTATTATGCTCCATGCTATGCATACAAATGCGATTCAAATTTACAGGGACAGACACAATTGCATATGACAGAAAAGGCATAGTGGCAAAAAATATATAGGGGGGAAATCAACTTTGATGTCTGGCTGCGCACATTATAGCTAATGTGGTAGATAATCTCACCTTATATTCCTTCACATCTCTATTGGATGCGAGGGAAAATGAGTGGAGATTTTAGTAAAAACACTGCTGCAATGTGTTTCCGCTGACTGTTCTAGAGACACATTGGCAGCCTTGCTTCCTTGGGTTAGATTGTTATTGAAAAGGTTAACATTAATAGGGTAAACTGTAACATTATGTAACTGATTTATTAAGGCACGGATTTGCCAATTTTGGACCTTATTTAGAGTAGGACGCAAAGTCCGTTTTAGGCGCATCCAACAAAAAAACACTATCATGCATGTGCAGAAAGCACCAAATCCGCCTGCATCTGGGACACTTGCACCTAAAACAGACTTTGCGTCCGACTCTAAATGAGGTCCTTTGAGCGTAAACAGAATCACTCTGTGCATGCCCAGAACAGACAGATACGACTCCAAAACAGAGCGACACTGAGTGTCCGCAGGCTATGTTTTTGTGATAGTGAGCGCAAGGAGCATTTACTACAGCTTTTGACTTCGGGTAGTGAACTGGGTGGGAAGGGTTGTTTTGCCGTAGTTATTGTACAGTAGAGGCGTGACAAACTCGAGCGCATGCAGCCACGTCTAAATCAAGCCCTACGCACGTCAAAGCTATTCATGTTTTTGCTGTATCTCTTGCTTCAGCTAAAGGGCTAATCTAAGTCCCAATCAGTAATGATGACAGTCTCATGTCCATGCTGTAACATGAGTTTGCAATCACGAGCAACTGCAAAATTTAATTTTTATGTTCAGTAGACATTAACAACGTTCTAATAAATGTATTTTATGGATATTGTTTTTTAAATTACTTTTTTTCCCACTGTTTTATCATTAATGCCTTTATAATTACCATGTGACATTAATTCTATATTTTTTTATTTATCTGTGCATTCTTTTGAGAATTTATTATCCACATATGTATTGGACATATCCTGCAGTGTCTTGTGTTTAGAGTAAAGCAGACCTACACCCGAATTCAACAGCACATGTATCTTGAGATCCATTGTTTGATGAATTTGGGAGCCATTCATGGATATGTGCATAGAATACAGAACGCAAGTTGCATTCAGAATGCGTACCCTAATGAATCGGGCCCAATGTGTTCAATTGAATTCCACCCATAGGGTCCGATTCTTTAGGGCACACAATCTGAACTCAACTCACTCTCCATATTCTATGCACGTATCCATGAGTTGCACACTTCCAAATTCATAGTGTAATCAGAGTTTATCTTATTAATGTTAACCCTTTCAATAACAATCTCACCCAAGGCAGCAGGGCTGCTCTCAGGAGGGTACAGCCAGTACAGCTGTGGAGGGCCTGGACAGACCCCTTCATCTGTCCGAGTGTCCTAGTCTGACCGCCTGAAATCTATCCTTCCACAATGAGGCAGCTTCCAGCCACTGATAGACTGGAAGCACATTGTCACACGGCGCACTCCCGCTGTCCGGCACGGGAGCCGGCGTGTGTAACTGTGGCCTCAGCTGCTCCCCCCGCCTGTTGTCCTGTCTTACTTACCTGGTTCCATGCTGCAGCTCCCCTCCAGCGCTGTCTCTCCTTCCTGGTTCAGCGATCACTGGTTCTGCGCATGCGCAGAACGTCCTATTCTTTTTCTGTGTTTCTACTGCCCTCTATTGGCTGCCTAATAGGAACTACACTATAAGACACCTTCTGACCTGAAATCTGTGCTGGTTCTTTCAGTCAGTCTCTGACACCCGTATTGAATACAGCTCCTGTGTCGTTTCTAGTTCCCGGGGATTCCTGCTCTGCCTTTCCGAGTTCCTGCGCCTCTGGGCTTCCACGCCACAGTATACTCCGCCTATTTCTCCTAGTGCCGGTATCGCATCATCTTCACTACCACCTCCAGTGGCATTGCGACAGGCTATCCGGTAGATCCGCTCCTAGCAACATTCCTCGGCTCATATTCTCGCCAGTTGCCAGTAGCACCGCATACTACCTAACATCTGTCTACGCTCTCGCTCTCTCGTGGTTCGCTGGGAACTTCCTGGGGGGCCGTGACCTGCAAGTGAAAGCCGCAAAGTCCAAATTCCCTTGCGGGAATCACTGGTGAACACCTTTCGCTTGTTAGATTCCACACCCCTAGCTGAAGTCACGTCAATTCCAGTGAACCACCAGGATCCAGTTGTCCCTCGTTGGATGAAGAGGGAGGAGCGGAGCATGCACTGTTACAAAAGGGGGAGCAGAGCATATATTGTGATAAGAGAGGTGGAGCAGAGCATTTACTGTGTTGAAGGAGGAGGAAGTGGAGCATTTACTGTCATGAGGGTGGAAGGCATTTATTAGTAGGGCTTGTACTCGGATGAGGGAGGAAGGTGAGGCAAGTACTTTGATGAAGGAAAGCATGTACTGTGATGAGAGGGGGGTGCTTGTAATTTTTCAGGGGGGGCATGTACTGTACAGAGGGATGGGGGCATGTGCGGTGAAGAGGGAGGGGGTGACCCTGCCATATTAGTTAGTACTGGGCCCCACAGTTGATGAAGGAGGAAGCGGAGCATATAATGTGCTGATGGGGGGAGCATAGTATCATCATCATCATTTTTTTATATAGCGCCAACATATTCCGTAGCGCTTTAGTATGCACTGTAATGAAGGAAGAGAGCAAAGTATGTACTGTAAATAGGGAGGGGGAGCGGAGCATGCACTGTCATAAGGGCAGGGGGAGGCATGTACTGACATGAGGGGGGTGGAGCATTTACTGTGATGAGGGAAGTGGGGAGACCTCCAAGGCAGTACACTTATAAGAACACAACAGTTGAGAGACAGCAAATCATAAACCACAGAATGCGCAACATATAAGTCTTATGAGGTAAACACAGTTTATATATGGAATTATGTCACTGTATATGATCAAGCATATTTTGACATTTTCAGTGAGTGCTAAAATCTTTCACGTTTTCTTTCACAAATCTTTCACAGTTCGAAGTTTCAAAAACGTATTTAGGAACATTGGGCCTGACTTATTAAGGAAAGTAAGGCATACAAATTAGGTAGATTTCTCCTGGACAAAACCATGTTACAATGCAAGGGGTGCAAATTAGTTTATTATTTTTGCACATAACATAAATACTGGATGTTTTTTCATGTAGCTTACAAATACTTGTTAGCTTTATTTGTACACTGAAATTTTAAGTTGATCTAGAGCATGCCTTACACCAACTATAAATCTGCCATCACATTCTAAATATTCCTCCCCCTCCAATGCAACATGGTTTTGCCAAGGTGCAAAGTTACTCATTTTGTTTTCATTTACTTTCCTTAATGAATCAGGCCCATTATGTTCCTATGTCATGTTTAAGGATTTGCTTGTGAAGCTAATTTTGCTTATGTTTTTGACCTACCATTAGATTTTAGGTATGTAGAGCAATATAGTGAACACCAAAAAGAAACTACAGATCAAATCTCAGTTTGATCATCCCAAAAAAAATAATACGGACATGCATATGGACATGCATTGTATTTCTGATGGACGTACGTTTAAAAAAAATGTACATTGCATTTGCTTTGCATTTATTGATTAATGAGGCCCATTCTGTGTTGCTGTGAATATTATAATGATTTGATCAGTATAATAAATTAGTTACATAAAAGATGAGCAGGAGATGAAGGTTGATGTGACCCTATTGGATACATCACCTTTTTAATAAGTTTTCATAAATGTGCTTATTTCTCTGCTACCTAACTGCCATTGAAAAATGCAAAAAAAATCCAGAGCTGGACTTTGACAAATGTCAAGGATAATATAGCGGAGTCCCTTTATTATAGTATTTTCAAGAAACATGCTTAACCATACTAGGAACAAAAGGAACATGACTGGCTAGCTAGGGACAGGGTATTGTTCTTTTGCATTCTTGCTTCAAGAGTGCTTTGAGTCCTGCTTTCCTCATTGTCTCTATACAGCATGAAGCTAAATATACAGCAGTTGTATATTTCGCTTCATGCTGAGCCCAATGCAAAAATGTAATGTTTGACAAATGTCTGAAACGAGAGCTGGCACAACTTATGAATTCTGAGGAGATAAATGTATTATCCCAATGAGTTAGGACCTTTCTTAGTATATATTTAGCTATGTTTGTTTTGCTGTTTGTTTTGCTGAAATCGCATGTCTTATACCACCCTGTGCCTGGAGAAGTGGAACAGTGGCATTCTAACATAAGGTGAGAACAGTAAGGACGTGTTTTCGCAAATGCAAAAAGATGCGGGGAAAAGACCCATATCCACCAGAGATAACTACGGACCTGATTCATTAAGGATCTTAAATGAAGAGGATTCTTATTTCAGTCTCCTGGACAAAACCATGTTACAATGCAAGGGGAGCAAATGAGTGTTCTGTTTTGCATATAAGTTAAATACTGCCTGTTTTTTCATGTAGCACACAAATATCAACTTTAAATTTCAGTTTACAAATAAGCTATCAAGTATTTGTGTGCTACATGAAAAAATAGGCAGTATTTAACTTATGTGCAAAACAGAATACTCATTTGCACCCCTTGCAATGTAACATGGTTTTGTCCAGGAGACTGAAATAAGAATCCTCTTCATTTAAGATCCTTAATGAATCAGGCCCTACATTACTTGCGGTTCTTACGGCAGGTACAAATAGCAAATGATGATCATTGCAATCTCCGGCACGGGCCAAAAGTTTGTTATTATCTGTTTGTGATTGCACCACTGATGCTGATTTTTGCTTTCTTCATCACTCGGGTACATATTATGCGTGTGTTTGTGCGTTTTCATGTGTTTATTGCACATTAAACAAATGGATAAAAACATGTGCGCAAGTGGGACATAAATGTCTGTGATGTGTACCTGGTGTACACCATTGACATATGTTACTAGTGCAGACTTGTACAGATCTCAAGATGCATATAGCTCAGCTTATGTTTGTAAACATGCTATATTTAGGAGCAGCTTTTTTAGGTGCGGCAGTTTACGACCAACTCATCATCGGGCCCTTAGTGCTCTACATGTGAATTGGCTTGGCTGGGTTTTTGATATTTTAATATGTTTTTTTATTTTTAACTAGAGGGGTGCTAAAGGCAATGTATCATAAAAATAACAAAGCAAAACATCAAGAGACTCTTTTTATAGGTAATTGAAAATACATTTTTTTTACCAAAAACAATACCCCAAATTAAGGCACATAAATAGTGATTAGAAATTAAAGCACATACTCAGTAATAGAATGCTGAAAATCAGAAATCGCTGCTGTTGGACTTGTTATTTGCATAATCAAGCCCCTTAATTATAATTGCTTACATTGACCTCAGCTCATGTAATTATTTTCTTGCTACATGAGCAATTTATGATCCAAGGACACAGAGTTCTCTTTAGCATATGAGCTTTAGAAGAAACCCAGGACAGAAGTGCACTTGTTAGTTTTGACCGACATCTGAAGATTGTGCTTGTCACAGAACAATGTGAATAAATTTGGTTAGAAGTGCACTAAGAAGAATTGCCAGCTCTGAAAACCCACAAAGGTGCACCTCTTGCAGTGCAGGTGTCATTTGAGCCCATTTCTGTACAAATAAATCTGTTTTTAAGGAGATATGCATTTATATGTAGACCAAACTGGCAGCATCTACAGGGATGCAAAATGTAGAAATTTGTGACCGATCGGGCAGACCTTGGTAAATGCAGGCTTGTTTCATGAATGTGTAGAGACAAAGAATTACTACCGCACCAGGTGATCGCTTTTCCGAATCATCAACTATAATCAAAGGGATAATTTGTCGTCTAGATAATATTATATCGGACGGTGCACCCACACATAGGAATTAAATATAATCAGGAAGGGAAAAAAAGAGAAAAATGTGCTTAATTGGGGCACTCAGCGATTCAATTGTGATAACATTTTAATTATTTATTAATGTAGTCAATAACAAAAACATATTCCCTACCTATATAATAAATTGTTGGCAAAATCTTTAAAATACATATAGTGATTAAGTGCAATAGTGAATTAAAATAGCAAAAAATTGCTGTGCCTCGCTACTTTATATGGATTAAATAATTCCAATATCATGTCATATTATATTTGACATTTATTCTATAATTAATAAACTACTCCAATATAAGCTGACTTCTTTGTTGTCGATGAAAATGAAAAATTGCCATATATTCAATATAGTAGTGGTCCTTTATGAATGGGAGTAACTAAATATTAAATTATTACATCAAGATAATTCTTGTTTGAAAAACAAGTATCCGCTCTCCCAGAGTTCAACTTCATATTAGAGATGTTCACTGACCTCTGTGTTTTGGTTTTGGATCTAAATTAAGTTTGTGTTTTGGTTTTGTTAAAACCGCCCTTGCGTGTTTTAGTTTTGGATCTCTATTTTTAAGAAAAAATAGCTAAAATATGCTAAAATCATATAATTTTGCTCTTTTTTTGCTCCTACATTATTATTAACCTCAATAACTCTAATTTCCAGTCATTTCCAGTCAATTTTGAATACCTCACAGGTCACAATATTATTTTCATCCATTTTCAGACAAAGACTGCAGTGAGCTGGCTAAGCGAAAGAGCAATGACACAAACACACAGCAGTTCATAGCACATCTAGGAAACATTGCCACACAGCAGTGGCAGAAAAGAAAAGTGATGCAAGATGGAATTGTTGTTGCCCCCTGCCACCCACCTTTATGTAAGATATTGAAAAGGACTTGTACAGTTTAACAAAGCAAGTGCTCCAACAACAAGGAGTGCAACTTTTATGGCTGAAGTGCTTGGTTTGTTAGGGCTCCCACAAAACAAGCTAACAATGGGCTTAAGGCACCTAAGCAAACAGTGCTGTTAATGAACTCTACTGTGGCAAGTCATGCACCAGTGGAAGCAGTTATTGCCAGTGATAAGAAGAAGGCCATTGTCATGCCTGGGCATAAGACCAAAAAATCCACCTCTTATGTGTGGAATTATTTTTACCCAAATCCTGACAACAGTAGTCTAGCCGTTTGTAGTATTAGATCTGCGTCAAATATCTACCATTAATGTAGCAGGAATAGGACAGTTAATTGAGGTCCTGTGTCCCTGTTACCAAATTCCATCTCAACACCATTTTACTAGACAAGCAATTCCTCACCTGTACCAGGAGTTTACAAAAAAGAAAAAAATTGGGATACAAAATGCCATTCTACCCACTGTACTATTAACCACAGATATGTGAACAAGCGGAACTGGGAAAAGTAAATATTATATGACTGTGACAGCCCACTGGGTTGGTAAATTGCCTTCAGCAGGAACAGCATCTAACAACCAATGCAGGCAGGCTATCAACTGCTTCACTAAGAGGCATACCGCTGACAACCTGTTTGAAAATCTAAGGGCTTATCCTGCTTGGACTCTCCTGAGGATATGTCATTTCTGATAATGCCACCAATATTTTTAGAGCTTTACAGTGGGGGGAATTCCATTACATTCCCTGTTTTGCTCACACAATCAACTTGGTGGTACAGAACTTTTTGAAAATTTACAGTGACATGCAGGAGATGCTGTCTGTGTCCTGAAATATTTCAGGTCATGTTCGGAATTCTGCAACAGCTTGTAGGAAAATGCCGTAGCTGCAAGAAGAATAGAATTTAGGGGGAATGTACTTTAGTCCAGCGCAGTGGAGAATACTTTTCGTGTTCTGCAAGGTGCTGAAACCACTCGAAGTAGTCACTTGTGAAGAGAGAGCTGTCAAAGTTGTAAAATTGGATGAAAGAAAGTATATTGATTAATATTGTTTTACCGTGCGATTGCGATCAGTACGCCACGTGTTGCGTGTTATGTCGCAATTGCACGATAAGTCACGCATGCATACACTCGCACTTACACATTTATATATATATATATATATATATATATATATATTTCATATTTATAATGGTTCCACTCCACAGTCGTTTATGAGCAGATGTTATTTGGTTTATAGTCATATATTATAAGGTTATAAGTACACTTTATGATATTTTAAGTTCAGGTGACGGGAAGCATGTCATGTTTGGTATCATTCTAATCCCCTATTTATCCGCAGCTTGCCGAAAGGATCGCACATTGTGTGCGCTAGTTATCGATGATAGAAAATAAATGATTACAATGATATTGTCTGTGTAATGCTAATAGACCAGTTTGAACCAGTTCTTGGTGGGAAAACTAAGTATGCATCATCTGGAGATCTGACCCCCACCCTTGGAATGCTGACCCCCACCCTTGGAGGGGGTTGTTTGAACTGACCTACGGACTGCATTACACTGGACCTTCCTGAAGCCTGAACCTATGGAAACTTGCCAAGTCACCTGTATTGTCTTCACTGTATCACTAAATGTATATATACAGCTCCCTGGAATCAGCTAAGCAGTCAAACTGACCACAGTCTTCTGGACTGAAGGACTGTAGCTGGATCCAGCAGACCGCAGCTGAGCACAGCGGACACAGCGTATGTATCATGTATCAGCTGTACTGTACTATTTATTGAAATGTTAAACTTTTGCTTTTGTTAAATAAATTACTTGTGCTTTGGAACCACACAAATCGCATAGACAATGCTTATTGGAAAACGATGAAATTAATTTTAAAAATTTGGGGGCTCGCAGCTGGAAGTTAAGCTACCAGACGATATACAAAGCCTACGGATTTCGGTTCCTCAACAAAGGGTGGAGTGACGCGTCATATACGGGTAAGATTGCAATGTGTTTAAAACCTGTTCATCATTCTGTGTTGTGAAACCGAATGTCCGTTTTTGCATAATCTAAGGAGCGCTAACTTGAATCTAGGGACAAGAAAGAACACTGTTTCTTTTTATTGTTGTGTACTTCCTGCATTGCGTATGTGTACTTCCGGTGTTCTTGCCACGTGTTTAAACAGTCATTTTGATAGTTTGTTATATATATATATATATATATATATATATATATATATAGTATAATGACTTGCTAAAGCCTCAGAAAAGATATTAGTATTGTTTGGGAAATTGATTTTCTGCGCAGAAAATAAAGGTGTATATTATGTGATTATAAAGATGAAGTTGATTTACTGTTGAAAAGAGACAGGGACAAAGGTACTGTATGATAAGAGAACAGGGTATTGAGGTAGTATACGGAGATTAGCTGTAGTATACGGTGTGAATTTTGGTAGTATACGGTGACATTAAGTAGTATACGTTGTGAATTTTGGTAGTATACGGTGACAATAAGTAGTATACCGTGTGGATTTTAGTACTATACGGTGATTATAAGTAGTATACGGTGGGATTTTAGTAGTATACGGTGAATTGAAGACGTATACGGTTTGAATAGGTGGTATACAAGGTAAACGGTGAAAACAGGTTTCTAAGCAAATGTTAGAAATGGTTGATGAGGTTAAGGAAGGGCCGATTGGCTTGGCGAGGTTTCCTATGTTTAAGAAATATGGTGCATACGCAACGGCGTATTGCGACAAATGGGTCAAGATGACCAGGGAGTGTGTGAGACATTTTCCAGAGATCGGTAGTTTTGATTCAGAGGTGTTAAATAATGTTAGAGATAAAGTGCAGTTGATTAAATCAACAAAAACGAGAATTGAACATGATGACTGTTTAAAATTGTGGCAACGAGAAGGGTACATGTGGTAAGGGAGCGCGTGCACAGCGGAAGTAGGCATGGCGCAAAGCGTGCACACAACGGAAGAAAGCGTTGCAAAGCGTGGAGAACTGAAAAATGCGGTTGGGGTGATAAGTACAGTTGATACCAAAAATGTTAAAAATGTAACCAGTAACTTGTATCCTATAATAAGTTATGTTAAGGATAATGTATCAAAAGAAGAAGGTGAACCCACCGTCATTTCGGCCATTGTCCATGCTAGTAACATGAAAGAGGCACCACACGGACAAGGAAAAGGAACGGTCCCACCAGCAGTGACAACAGCTGAAATTGGTGAGAATAATGTAGAAATTAATAGAAGGGGGGGACATCCATTATACTGCAACAGTAATTCCAGCAACTAGTTCAGAATGTAGTGATTTGGTAGGTTTGCATCCTGTCCGCACAATAGCAGTTCCCAATGGGAAGGCGGACAGAGATGGCGTAGTTCCCAAAAGACATGTAGCCATGCATTGTCCATGGACTAGATCCGAACTGCATTCAATTATGTCTGATTACCCAGATCCTAGGAAAGATTTGGTCAAATGTCAGAAATTTGTTACAGATTTAGGTTATGCACATGAAGCAACTAATAAAGATTGGCGAGTGGTGTTGAGGGCCTGTCTTCCTCTCAATACTGATATACAAACGTTTATTGAGGATTGTATGTTGGTGGAAGAGAAGTCTTTAACAGATGATGATAATCAGGAAAATATTAAACGCATAATCTCTCAGTTGGCCATATACTTTCCTGTTGTAGTGGACTGGAGTAAAATTTTTACTATCAAACAAAAGGATAGTGAAAATGCAGCAGATTATTTTTCTAGAGCTCTGATAGCGATGGCCAGATACACTGGGTTATCAGTCATAAAGGATGATGTGCACTACAGGGAGGTAGCAGTCTTAATGGATGGCCTCAGGGAAAATATGAAAATCAGGGTGCAAACTTCATTACCGAACTGGAGAGGGATCACTGTAAATGCTCTCAGAGAGTCAGCTATAGAACATGATAGAAATATAAATAAACAGATAGAGACACTAAGTGATAGGTTAATGATGGTAAGTATCCAAGCACTAGAGGGACTACACCCATGACCATAGTATAATAACACCTGGTTTAAGGAAAGGAAACAACATGAGTTGAGGAAGTGTTTTAGATGCACTATAACAGTACACCAAGCAAAAGATTGTACAATGACAAGAGCGGAAGCAAAGAGACTTGGGCCACCTAAGGGGGAATCACATAGACACCCACAGAGAAGGCGCACACAAGTTTCAGAGTTTTCTCAACAGTTGCCTGCACACCTCATAGCAGGGAGAACTGTAGCCAACTCTAGAGGTCAAGTCATACCTATAATCCTACAACCAGGAAGGGTAAATGTTAATCTGTGGTAAATATCATTGTGCAGGTTTAGAAAGAAATGTACTTAAAAGTATACTTTCTTGTTTTTGCTTGTTTGTTTTATGTTGTCTTGTGTTTGCTTTCCTGATCGTTGGCCGATGGTAAGGAATGAAAATATTTGTTTTTCTTTGTTATTTGAAAATAACTATCTTGTTCTTCTTTTTCCATAGAGAAGGACAAACAAAAGAAATATATGCTTAGTAATTAAGGGGTTGATAGAGGAGTACAAAAACTTCTCCTGAAAGACAAATTAATAATTAATAATCGGCGCTACGGATACTTTGTGGCGCCCTATAAATAAAAATTAATAATAATAATAATAATAATAATAATAATGGATCATTGTAACTTTTTTTTTATTTGCAGTGGCTCATGATAATTTATTTGGTTGAGGTTCATTATTCAAAATGAAGTATATACATACTTTGCTCTAATGTTGTTTTTATGTATTTTAGGTAGAAACGCATGTGGGATTCAAAGTATGCAAAATAAGAGTTAATTTTGCACTGCTCTATTATAGTCAGGAAGTCTATAGCAAAGGTATATAGTTATGGTGATACCGAGTTCCATATGAGCTAACGATGGATGACACTGGATTGGGCAAGTGACGTAACTCCCAGTTACACTTGAGAAGTATGGGGAGAGGTCATAGTGAATAGCCAAGGGGATTAATGGAATAAGTAGAGACATTTTCCCATAGTGTCCAATCCAGCTGTTATGTTTGCTGTAAAATCTCCGTTTCTGCTTTTTTTTGTTTGTTTTCAAATCCTTGTGTTTTTATTATTTCACAGTCTTTACATTCCTTGTCAGTATCTCATTATTTTCTTTTAAAGAGATACAAGAACACGTAGATATGGTCTCATTCATGGTGCCAAAGACATTTATGACATCAGACAGACTCAGAGGTAAGTACACTAGATTGACATATGTCACAGAAGTAGCTAGGGGTTTGTTTTTTCTGCGTATAGAAGCTGCTGATTTTAAGCAGAAAGGTTTTTGTTGTGGAAATATGATTCATGTTTTATAGATTGCATATCTGCCTTTTTGTCTCCTGTGCAAAGTGTGCCTCTATATATGCACAAAGGGTGGAGACAGGTGATCGCTGGAGGTTGGACATACAGATATGCATCTCTGTGTAGAACATTGGAGTAGTATTTTTGCCACAAGACCTGATAGAATGTGAAACCCTAGAAAATTTAAAATTGACATGTTTTAGATTTTTTCACTGTTAGACAGACATGTACTAGATACTGTTATATTTGAAGAAAGTGTTATAGAGATAGACCCATTTGCCCTTCTCACTTAGCCAAGTATCTGAACGTGTGGTATTGAAAATGGCATGTGAGTTGGCAGAGGGAAAATCAATTGATATACATTGGTCTTCAGTATTTTTCTAGTCTAGGGGGCGACGTTGAGGCGACTGAAAAACTTTTTATAGCAATGGCAGTACATAAGTGGGACTTTACATGGAGGACTTGTGACAGTTACACAGTTACCAACTGAAGTAGCTGTTCGCTAAGTTCACACTTACACACATGACTGTACATGACTGTCACAAAAGGGCAGACATAGCTGTCAAATAGACAGCAGAGTTTTACGTGACAGATGACAAATCTATGTTTTGTTTTGTTTTTCATTGTATTGTTTTAAATTGTACACACACACACACACACACACACACACACACACACACACACACACACACACACACACAAATTAGTTAATATATGAGATTTGTATTACCTGAAGAATAAACAGTCTGGAAGGTGAAGGGAGGTGATCAGGAGTCTTCTGGACCCTGGAGAGATGAACAAGGTAAACCAGTAGCTCCCCGAGTGTATCTTCCAGGCCTAGTGGAGGCAGCACATGGTCTGGCTTAGCTGGGTACAGAAGGTATGTGCAATCTGGTAAAAGTATATTGATGTACACCAGACGTTTCTTCTCAAGCTAGTAAGAAGGCAATGTCCTGTCTTGATTGAGAGAGTGTCAGGTAGGCAATACCAATAGAGCCATCTCATACCCCTTCTACAGATGGACTTTCACCAGGTAAAGCATATCCACGTCATCCAATTTCCACCTTGCAGGATCCTCAAGTATGCACTGGTGTACTGATGAAATATATCTGGGTGCAGGTGTATTAAAATGTTCCTAATGTATTGCTTTGTCATACTCAAGGTTGTTGTTAGTATATGTGGTATCCCTAGAGTTATAAAAGGTGATAGGAGTATTCATGTTATTGGTAATAACTGTATAATGTATGAGCAGTGATAGCAAGTTACATACTTTTGATCAGCCACAAACCAGTGGGAAAATAAAGTAACGGTACTAGCTAGAACTAATTGAATAGAATGAGGGTTGAAACTTGATTGGAGTGGCTGGTAGCTTTGGCCACTAGTCTTCCCCACTATCAAAATCACTCCTAAACTGCCTCTTAACCCGTCATCTTTTGAAATGTTTTTTGACTTTTCTTGTGATGTGTTTGTAACTGAGAGATTGTTCTAGACCTTGAGAGGAAAAGCAAATAGTGGGATAGCAACCGAGAACGTTCAAAACACTGTCTTCTGAGGTGTATGATGTTGGACTGGGAGAGTAAGTTGTGGAACTGTAAATTCCTACGCTCAGGTTGTTTGACAGACAGGTACCAAGTGTTGACGACCAGCATCACGTCCTTAGGGGTAGCAGAGAGACACCGGTACCCATTCCATTCACTGCAGAGGAGTCAACACCCAGAGAAGGTTCAAATTACACTCGTGAATCTGTTCTGGGAGACCCCAATTGCAGTTAACAATACCTGAGCCAAGGACTTTTGCAAAGACAGTTGTCCAGCATGAAGAAGTAGTTTATCCTGTTCTGTGTTTCTCTCTCTCATTTTCTTTTCAGGACAGTCAATTCTTTCAGTTGTGAACAGGTGACAGAGGCTGGTTCAGGTAGTGATATTGAGGAGTTGGGGATGAAGGAGAAGGTGTTAGCACAATCGGTCCAGCCAATTACTCTATTCAATTCAGGGGTAAAGGAAAATTTGGAAACCTTGGAGCTTGGAGTAAGTGCGAGGGGCTATTGTCTGAGGAGTATTATGTCCATAAGTATGTTGACCCCATAGATGAAGAGAGGTACATCTAGCGATGCCAGTCCAGTAATATTCGGACTTGAGCAGGCATCCTTGAGAATGATTATCATTCTTGGGTGGGTAAGGTTTTAGACCAAACTAAGTGCTGGGTGTGCTCTCACGTGCCAAAGAGATTATATTGAGTAGGACTAGTTTTCTTTCCACTAATTATTCCTGAGGTACCCGAATTATGGGGTGGGAATTCACTAGGGGAAAGGTAAAACAGCTAGGTCCCTTAGTTTGAAGTCTCGTAATATTTGCAGGCCGATCACTGTTTCAAGTACAAAGAATCTTGAGTATTGGGAGACTGGGAAGAACAAACAATAGCCCGCCCCACAAGTGTTGAGGAAAGGAAATGTTTATATTATTGGAGTGTATATTTTAACTCAGGTTGATGATGTTATAGGTGAACGTACAGTGTTTGAATTTTGTCTGAGTTAAAAGACATGCTTTGGACAGATGAACATGTTAGGCATGAAGAACTGTTGTAGAATATTCTATATTGTTGATACATGTTCTATTGCACCCTTGAAGGGCATACAAAAGGTTATCTCAAAGCTCCAGAGGTATGTTCCACAGTACAATAAAAATTGTTTCTAGGAGTATGACTCTCTTTTATGGTAACCTTTCTGAGATCTACAGACAGAGTGGTCATACGCAAAGGGGGACATACATTACTGTACAAAGAAACGTACTCCTGAGATCCTGCAATAAAATCTTTTAGGTGATAGTTTTGTGTACTATCAAAAGGAGGAGCTGTCAAAGACGTATAATTGGATGAAAGAAAGTATATTGATTAATATTGTTTTCCCATGCGATTGCGATCAGTACGCCATGTGTAACGTGTTATTGCGCAATTGCACGATAAGTCACGCACGCATACACTAACACTTACACATTTATATATATATATATATATATATATATATTTATATATTTCATATTTATAATGGTTCCACTCCACAGTCATTTATGAGCAGATTTTATTTGGTTTATAGTTATATATTATAAGGTTATATGTACACTTCAGTGATATTTTAAGTTCAGGTGACGGGAAGCATGTCATGTTTGGTATCATTCTAATCCTATATTTATCCGCAGTTGTCTGATTCATTCGCCGAAAGGATTGCACATTGCATGCGCTAGTTATCGATGATAGGGAATAAATGATTAGAATGATATTGTCTGTGTATTGCTAATAGACCAGTTTGAGTCAGTCCTTGGTGGGAAAACTAAATATGCATCATCTGGAGAGCTGACCCCCACCCTTGGAATGCTGACCCCCACCCTTGGAGGGGGTTGTTTGAACTGACCTATGGACTGCATTACACTGGACCTTCCTGAAGCCTGAACCTATAGAAACCTGCCAAGTCATCTGTATTGTCTTCACTGTATCACTAAATGTATATATACAGCTCCCTGGAATCAGCTAAGCAGTCACACTGACCACAGTCTTCTGGACTGAAGGACTGTAGCTGGATCCAGCAGACCGCAGCTGAGCGCAGTGGGCGCAGCGTATGTATCATGTATCAGCTGTACTGTACTTATTTGAAATGTTAAACTTTTGCTTTTGTTAAATAAATTGCTTGTGCTTTGGAACTGTGGACTGACTAAATTTTCCAGAGGGTAGGCTACTGTGGAGTTTCCTGTGGTGAGTCCCTGCTGCAAAGCAATTTGATTGTGTTTCTGCTGCCTTCTATTGTATTTGTCTGTTCTCTGTGCAGTTCTTTTATCCTCTCCTTTGTTTCTGCTTTATTCCATCCTTTCATTTTTCAACTCTTTTCTCTCCTCTTCTTTGCTCCTCGATCCATTTGCTCAACCCCACCACCCCCTTTTTTGTTTCCCCCCCCTATCTTTTCTATTGGCAATGTACCGTTACAGAAAAAATTATGTTCCCTCTCACCGGCCTGCCCTTTCCCAGACTGCGCCAGTGTTTGCTAGTGCCAGCTTCCTACCCCTCCCTAACGGTGGTGAACGGTCGGTGGACGCGCTGCGTCCCCATCAGTAGCAACCTTTCAGACAGATGAAAAGTCCCCAGTTCCCCACCTTTGTGTCTGTAACTGCTCCGATAGAGCTCAGGAGTGGGACCCTCCCCCTGCCCTGCATTGCTACCACCCTGGCGGCTTTGGCTTCCCCAGTGTATTCTGCTCGGCTCAGGAACTCCATGGCTGGGGCCTCTCTGCCCCCTCGCCCCCCGCAGCTTCCAGCGTGGATTTGTCTGCTGAGTTCAGCTGCATGCCTGCACTGGCCACCCCCCCCCCCACAACTGGTGCAAGATGGGATGACTACCCCTGAAGGTGAGCTGCAGGATATTGTGCCCCTTCTCATCCCTGCCTCAGCATTACCCCTGTCCCTGTCCCAAGGTCCCAGCATTGATTTGTCAGCATCCCCCTTCTGCCAGGCTACCCTCCTCAATCCAGGTCAACACTCCTGGCTCCCATCCATGATCCATGGTGTCACCCACTTCCTGCCCATTTACATAGTAACATAGTAACATAGTTGATGAGGTTGAAAAAAGACACCAGTCCATCAAGTTCAACCTATTTTGGATCTCCTGCGATCCTGCAATTATATTTGAAATTAATCCAGAGTAAACAACCGCCAATCTGTTTCAATTGTGAAAATCCCCCCAGACTCAATATTGCAGTCCTATTTTTACCCTATATCCACTACTATCCTTCATTTTAATTAACGGTCGTATCCCTGGATACACCTTTGCGCTAAAAAATTGTCTAACCCTTTCTTAAACATATCTATTGAATCTGCCATCACAACCTTCCCTGGCAATGAATTCCATATCTTGACTGCCCTTACTGTAAAGAACCCCTTCCTTTGCTGGTTGTGAAATTTCCTCTCCTCTAACCTTAGGGGATGACCACGTGTGTGGTCCTTGGGGTAAAAAGTTCCCATGAAAGCTCTCTGTATTGACCCCTAATGTTTTTGTACAAAGTAATCATATCTCCCCTTAGACGCCTCTTCTCTAAAGTAAACATGCCTAAACTGGCTAACCTTTCCTCATAACTTAATGACTCCAGACCCTTTATCAATTTTGTCGCCCTTCTCTGAACCATTTCTAGTTCCAAATTATCTTTTTTATAGAGTGGTGCCCAGAACTGTACTGCATATTCAAGATGAGGTCTTACCAACGATTTATACAGTGGCAAAATTACACTGTATTCCTTTGCATCTATGCCCCTTTTTATGCATGCCAATACTTTGTTTGCCCTTGCAGCTGCTGCTTGACATTGAGCACTATTGCTAAGTCTACTGTCTACGAGCACTCCCAAATCCTTTTCCATTATAGATTTTCCTAAATTAATTCCATTTAATTTATAGATTGCGTTCTTGTTTTTGATCCCTGAATGCATAACCTTACATTTATCTGTGTTAAACCTCATATTCCATTTGGCCGCCCAATCCTCCAGTTTATTTAAGTCCCTCTGTAGAGAAGCTACATCTTGCTCTGATTTTATTACCTTACAGAGTTTAGTGTCATCTGCAAAAATAGAAACTTTACTCTCTAAACCATCACCAAGGTCATTAATAAATATATTAAAAAGGAGTGGCCCCAGCACAGAACCTTGAGGTACTCCACTTAAGACTTTTGACCAATTAGAAAATGTTCCATTTATCACAACTCTCTGTTCCCTATTCTCTAACCAGTTTTCGATCCAAGTACAAATTTTGATTCCCTTGTTTTGTAAACCAACCGCTTGCATTTACCCCCCTCCTTTCCTCTCTGTCCCACGCCTCTGAAACTTTGGCCTAGCCCTTGCCTGTATCCCTTCTCCCTCCTCAGCCCAAGCTTGGGGTCCCGCAAGTGTGCCACCTGGGATGGGTGTTTTCACAAATTGGGGTCTTAGTCCTGTTTACACCACTCGGTGGTACCATATCACCGTACATCTCCCTTGTGGTCGAATCAGCATTCTATCATGGGACAAGAGTGACTTCTGTCTGCAGTACTGGAGGCTGCTTATCTTGGGTGAGACATTTGCTAAACATCCTGCTGATCTCATCCGCCAATTGGCTTCCTCTGCAGACTATACGAGTCTCCTCCTACCCTCAGCAAATTGCCAGTGCAACACTTTCCTAGATCCTGGTTCCTGAGCTCCACAGTTGCTGTCTGTTTTGCTGCTTCATGCTCCCTGCTGTATACAGATCTCAACCCTTCATGTGAATTCAGCGTCATCCTTGTTGCTGCTTCAATCCTCCTGCTGTATACAAATCTCCACCATTTACCTCTGAGTGAATTCAGCCTCATCATTCTGCTGTGTTATGCACTTCTCTGAGTGAGTTCCACTTCATTCTGTTGCTGTTATATGAACTGCAAACCATAACCCTTTGTGAAAATTCAGCTGCTTCATCTTGTTGCTGTTATATGAACTTCAAACCATTAATCCTGTGTCTGAATTCAGCTGCTTCAACTTGTTGCTGCTATATGAACTGCAAACCATTAACCCTTTGTGTGAATTCAGGTTCATTGTGCCTGCTGAAATAAATACTTTGGTTATTTATTCCTCGTGTGGAATGACCTTCATTCTACCTGCTAGTGTACAGGTTCCAGCTGTTATCTTCTGTGTGGTTCCTCCTTCTAACATCCAGCATAGAGGATTAGAGCAAGCTCTATGAGCAAGGCATTCATCAAGCCTACCAGTTTCCATTACACTCCTGCCACAGCTAGTCCCAGGGGTCCCGAGACGGATCCCAGAAGCCGTATTGCCATGACAGGTGTTGCGTTCACCCAACTGGCAGCCCCTCAGGTTTCTGGTACAATGTTCTTTCCCAGCTGTGGTTTCCAGGCTGGAGCTGGTGGCCTGCCTTCAATTCCTTTGTCTCAGGTGGCCTCTCAGGTAACTAACAGTGTGTCCGGGCTTGACACGGCTCTCCCTGAGGACCCTGGTCCTCAGGTTTAGGCAGCTTCTACATTGCAGCAGTCTGTGGTTAATTGGAGTGAGGCGCCAGAAGTTCAGAGCAGTTGTTCTGTTTCTTCTGTTACAGGGTCCAGCAGTCAGGTGGTGTCATAGAGATCTGGCCAGGGCGGCAGAAGACTTGGCTTGGTTGCTTTTTCAAGTTTGATAGTGCTGATGCAGGAGTTGGTTCCGGCCACAAAGTTACCATCTGGTAAGCATGTCTTTGAGACGGGTATGGATAGGAAAGGACTGGAAAGTTAATCGTCCTCTGTGATTGGGGTTTCTGTGTGATCCAGAAGTGACAACGGGATGTTGATATGACTCCATAGGAGGAAGCACGGTGGCCCAAATAGTGCTGTGCATACGGCACAGATGTTACTGTAGGTGAATATGTGGTGCGCAAGGGTGCCTATAGGTCCTATGTGAATTTGATGGAAGGCATGTGAGTCTTTTTCGCCTGGTATACATTTATACGATACAGTATATGAATGTGTATACAAAAGGAGTTATCTGGTGGACGAATGATGAATCCTTCCACAAGAAACAGGATGGGATGCGTGGGATGGCTTTTGGTTGCAGAGACATTGACGTGTGGCTGAATGTAACGCAGCTTAGGAGAGGTGTGCTCGATAGTGGCATTGTAACAGAGACTCGGCATTCTTTTGCAGTTAGGTAGGATGTGTGGCCCATTTCAGTTTCCCCTATCTCTGATTTGAATTTTCCCCAGTGGGATTGGTGCTCTACATGAAGCCGGGAAAGTTTAGTTTGATCCAACATTTGTCTCACCCTCCTGTGCAGTGTGTGAATGATGCGACTGATGGGGCTGTATGCAAGGTGGTTTATCAGTTTGAGGAAACCTTGGAGCTGGTTAAGGGTTATGGCAAAGGTCTGCTGATGGCCAAGCTGAATGTGGAATCTGTTTTTCATCTTCTTCCCCTGCATCCTGATTCCTTTAGTTTTATGGATTTCTGCTGGACGATGGCTTTTTTTTTGATAAGTGCTTGCCTATGGGATGTGCTGTGTTGTGTGCATTGTTTAATGTTTTAGCTCTTTCCTTCACTGGTGCATAGTGAAAGGTACAGGGCACCAAGATGTGGGGAAGTACCTGGAAAATATTTGTTGGCAGGCACTGGGGGTTCGGAGTGTTATGTTTCAGTTTTATTCTCTAGGCAGGCCTTGTTCATGGTTCTGGGTGTGCCCATAGCGGACGAGAAAACTGAGGGTCCAACTGATAAATTGTCATATTTGAGGATTGACACTGACATCCAACAGATTGCCCATAGACAAAGTGTCTAGCTGAGAGGCTTCCTAGAGGCTGTCACGTACTGTCAAGTTGTTCAGGTTCAGGATGAGCCTCGAAGCCTGCTAGGCAATGACTACCCCCCTGAGAGGTGAGGAGTCTAATGGTGGATCCCTGCAAGGAAATATGGACTTGGCTGCTCTACAACCACAGGTCGCAGTCCTCTAGGGGCGCAGAGCAGACGAAGAAGAAACCTGGAGACAATGGAGACGTGTAATTTATGCCGGACTGCAGGAGGGTAAGTGTACAGGTCTTGGAGAGCGGAAGGTGAGTCAGGAGAATATGACAGGAACAATACGCTGAGAGAAGTAGATGACCTATAGTCAGCAGACCATCCACGACTCTGAGAGGTATCTATGCTGAGCAGCAATATACAGGAGAGCTGAGATCCCTAAAAGCTGGTTACCCAGAGACAGAATCAATGATGATGGCCAATGCCTTGTAGTAACCGTTCAGGTAAACTGTGGAACACAATGCAGCAGGTAAGAGCACTGAGGTCCCAGATGAGTAGCGAAGGCTTGATTCAGGATCAATGATGAGATGCGATATAATGCTGGCTTACCACAAACATATACTGAGGAACAGTTGACATAGGAACAGTAGTGAAAGTGATAAACTGTAAAGAACTGTGTGCTGAGATCCCTGTGGGCAGAATAGCCCGGAGCAGGATCAATGATGAGACGCGATGCTCAGCAGTATAATCACTGGCCTTGAATTATAACAGGTATGAGCAACGAGAACACGATGAGTAGTAGATGACTGATCGCTGAGATCCCTGCGGGCTGGATAGCCTATAGACAGGACCGATGGTAAGGCACTGTAATATTTCCACTGATCTAGAATGGGTGACACCGGTTAAAACCAGATGGGCGATATACTGCACAGGACAGAGGCGCTGAGATCCCTGAGAGGCATATAGCCTAAGAACAGGACCGATGGTAAGATACAATCTACCAGCAATACAGCCGTGGATCACAATGATGATACAGGTGTCATAGGAATCAGCAGGCAGGTATGCGTGGAAGCGATCAGGAGTCCGAGTTCAAACAGGGAGAACTGCATCCATACAGGTAGGAGACCTGAAAATCTGACAATGGGAGAGAGGAGGAAGCAGTTAAAATAGTGAACAGGCTGGTAATCAGCCAATTTGGATGCGAGAGAAGTTTGAAAAGTGCCGGGACTGCACATGCACAGCAGGACAGACAAGATGGTGATAGAGAGGAAGAATGCCGTGCAGTTCGAGATGAGATGGCTGTCCAGGGCAACAAGTATAACAACCGTCCAACATGGAGTTAGAAAGGTGTAATATGTTATAGAGGCTTTTGTAGGAGCAAGCAAGGTCACCCTTAAACAGGCTCAGTTCCTATTAGACTGACTGCACTTTTCCTGCAGAGTCATACTGATAGGCAGGATATTTTGTTGAAGGCTGGAGAGGGCTACTGTGGGGGCTGGTGAAGGGTCGTCACTTTATCAAGCTGTCCGGGGACTTGAAGAAAGGTTTTAAAACATGACAGTTTTTCCTTAGTCACTTTAATGTAGTTTGTTTGTGGCCTCTCCCACACCTAATGGTGACCTGCAGCTGTTTTCTGCCTTTGCTGTTTTTGCTGGCTTCAGGGCTTACACCAAGTGCCTGGGTGGCACTTGGGTGTGATTAACCTTGGCCCATTTATTGGCATGAGGAGGGACACACAAAGAACTTGCTCCTTCTAGAATTATTCCAAATCATAGTGGCTGTTGAATTGTGGAGGTAACAGTTGCAGGATAGGAGCCTTGTGTTTTGGTGTAACATTCTAGGGGTGGTTCAGGCAATTAATAACCAGCGGCCCCCACAGCTATCATATTGATTAGGCATTTGGTCCTTAACTGTTTGTGTCTCAGTCTTGATTTCCATGCAAGGCATGTTCTGGGGGTGCATATCATTATTGCTAATTCATTGTCACGCTTTGATTGGCTTAGGTTTAGGTCTGTTGAGCCGGTGGCACAACAAGATTAGTTTGTCATTTTCTCCTTGTGTTTAGCAGATTATCAAGACAGCATAGAAGAATTGGCCAAGAGAGCCTTGGCCCCCACTACTTTAGATAGATATAGGGATGTCTGGCACGAGTGGGGATTGTTCTGTAGTTCTAGTGCTCAGTAAGGAAAGTCGCAGGAACTGTATGTTTTGGTGTTTGTATGGGATGATGTTTCTTCCAGTATGTCCAAGGCATCTATGACTGGTATTTCCTTTTCCCTTCAGTTGCAGGGCAGTTCTGATGTCACTAGGACTTTCTGGCTAGCAGGGCCTTAAAAGGCTGAGCCAGGTTGTTGGTAGAAGAAGATAGGAGGCCGCCTGTGGATCAGAACCTCTTATTTAGACTAGTCTAAGCAGTAGTTTAGGTTGCTTCTGCTGTGTTTAAGGCTTCCTTATTTAGCTTAGCTTTTTCTATGGCTTTTTACGTGGCTTTCTAGAATTGTGAAAAAGTGTTCTTCTCTAAATTGTTGCCCAAAAATGTGTGTTTCAATGGGCATAGTTTAATTTGTAAAATCCACAGATCGAAAATGAATCAGCTCAGTAGAAAGCGTTGGATTAGGCTGGTTAGTGGTGAGAATTATGTGCTTTGCCTAGTGTGCTTGGCATGCGTTAATATGGAACAGAAGGCGGCTGCTGACAGGGCCTGGTTGAGGCATCTAGATGGGGCTCCTCTGACTAAATACAAGTTCCAGGCAGTTTTTAAAAAATGCCTATGTAGACGAGTGCTTAGTTGGGCAGACTACCGGAATCATTCCTTCAGGCTTGGCGCTGCTACGGTTACGACTGAGGGATGTTGTTTCATTAGAAGTATTATAGAGCTAGGTAGATGGAAACCTAGTTGCTATAAAAGATATATTAGTTTGCAAATTAAGTTTTGAAGCTTAATTTTCCCCTGTTGGGGTGCCTCATGACATGAATTGCTTACCTTGTTTTGAGGGGGTATGGAGGGATTTGCCTAATTTTGAGGGGTCATGAAGGGCCTGATTGACATGTGCTCCTTCAAGGTTTTTTATGGTTTTACCTCCGTATTGGTCATCCTGTTAGTCTTTTCCACCACCAGTCCTGCTGTGTTTATATGCTCCATTGGTGCCTTAGCAGATTGTGCATGGTGTATGGTGTTTTCTTTCAACGTGTCATTCCTCCATATTGCAGGTTGTTAGCGGGAACCCTTGATGGTGTGGATTATGTGGCATTCTTTTGTATTATTTGCCAGTAAGAATAACTCTGTTCATGACTTGTCCATCTTCCCGGGGTCACGTGCTTTTGCTGATTGGACATTAGGGGGATACGTTGGGCTATATTGTTAAGGATCCTGTCCACCTATGAAAATCAGTTTGGGATTCCTGAGGTGATAGTTCTACATTTAGGTGGTAATTATTTGAGTAAGATTAAGGGTCTGGACCTGATAGATAGCATTAAGTTTGACCTGGCTAAATAGTGGCTCGCTGACATGGTGTTCATTTAGTTTGGTCCGATATTATTCTCAGGAAGGTATAGAAGGGGGTGAAAAATCCAGCTCGCAATGATAGGGCCCGTTCTAAGTTGAACCTGGCCTTTGGTACATTTTTGGTGGGGGTGTTTGGATCCCTGGTGGTGCACCACGCAAATAAATTTGAGTGTGCTCACTTGTATAGATCAGCTGCATACTTCTTACAGAGTATGTTATATTTTGATTTGTAGAGCAGCTTTTTTAGTGTCTCATTTGAGAATTGAAGGGTCACGGTGGTGGTGGGGGCTTCAATTCCAGGGTTTGGAACCTAGTTTTGGTGGAAAAGCAGGCCAATCAGCAGCTATCAAAGATGCATTTGGGTGGTGATGGATCACTTAACCTCATAAGGGAGGTTAATGTTAGTAACACTCCCCCTTGGGGAGTTATGGGGCTTTTTGACAGATGGATTCCAGCTACTGGGCCAACAGAGAGAGTGGGGCTCTGCTGCCTAGAAATTTCAGAGTATGTTTTTTGTTTGGCTTCCATAATTTGGCACAGTAATGGCTGGTGGCTGATTGTCGTACCTTTTATTTTCTAACAATTTTAATTTTAAATTAGTTTTGTGAATTTTTGTTCACCAAGCAAGTCTCATGTGTCTCTGTTTAATTAAGTTATTAGAGAATACCTGCTAAGTGCATTTTGTGAGGTAACAGTAATATGGAATCAACCGTGAGGCGACTTAGGATAACAGAGGGCAGGTAATTGGAACAAACGCATATAATCACCCAGCTTGTGGTAAAATAAAGAAATGAAGCAGGATGTCAGGGAAGGGTTAATAATGCAAGGTCTTGTTGTTTACAATTGTTAGCTGATCAGAAGAGATTTGTGGGATAAACTTAAGTGTGGGCTTGTTTTATTGGAAATTTCTAAAACAGGTCCCTCATTGTGTTTGTTGTGTGTTTGCTTTGTGTTTTAATCAGTGGTTTTCATATTGATCTCAGTGTGTTCGGAAAAGCAGGCCAATCAGTACCCATCAATGACGCATTTGGGTGGTGGTGGAGCACTCGCCTTCAAAAAGGAGGTTCATGTTAGTAACATTCCACCTTGGGGAGTTATGTGGAACCGCTTTTTGATGGATGGGTTCCAGCAACTGAGGCAAAAGAGGGAGAGTGGGGTACTGCTGCCTAGAAGTGTCAGAGTATATGTTTTTTGTTGGTTGCTATAATTTGGCACAGTAATGGCTGGTACCTGATTGGTCTTGCTTTTATTTGCCACCACTTTAATTGATTGATTTGTGACTTTTTCTTCCCTAAAAAAGTCTCATGTGTCTTTATTTAATTAAGTTAGAAAACACTTGCTACGGACATTGTGAGGTAACAGTTATATGCAATCAACTGCTAGACTACCTAAGCTATTATGCAGAGTTGACTGATGAATGTATATCCAAAAAATACACTTAACAGCTGGAAATTTGATGAAGATTCTGTATCCCACAGAGTTACAAGTCCAAAACCACACTGCAGGTATCACAATAATGCATAGAATAACATTTTATAAACTCCAGCATCTTTCTCCTCGGGCTTCAGATGTTACAGCTGCCTGAGACAGAGATTCTTCCTGTACTTCAATATAGACAACTAGTATCAACTAATCAACTATTACCCCTTAATTGCATTAAACCCAATAATATATACAGAAAACAATGAGCTAAGGTCAGGAGGGGTAATTATAATTCATAAGTTTGGCCATGGAAATTAAAAATCTGACAGCAGTGCAACTTTCCTGGACATAGGAACAGATTAGGAGTCACCTATGTACAGTACATATGACCTGTCTGTGAATAACTTACATGTTTGAATAAACGGGCATATACATATACACATTTTAACACCATAATACATTTATGGCTCTGACAGACAAGATCATATAATTTGTGGAAAAGCCTCAAAGGCTCGGGCCTAGAGCTGCACAATTGAAGGGGTGGCAGATAACCTTGTTCATACCTCTTACCATGTTTGTTCCTTCACAGTTCCCTAATGCATTTTGCAATTTAAAATATTTTTACCCCAGACCAGGTCTTCTGCTCTGCTGTCAGACTAATGACTGCTGACACCTTTGAGCTATGTGTAAACGACTTCTCGGCAGTGGATTCAGTCTCGCACTACCTGGGGAACAGAACTGCAGAGTTTCTGTGAGAGGAAACCTGATCTTTGCTGTGAGAAAACTGTGCTGGAACCTATTATGTTTTGTTTTAGTTTGTTAGGGGTCTATTTATTATAGTTCATTTACATGTAAATTCCCCTGAAAACAGAATCATCATCATCATCATCATTTATTTATATAGCGCCAACATATTCTGTAGCGCTTTACAATTGGGGATGAACACAGTAAACTAATAAACAAACTGGGTAAAACAGACAAAGAGGTGAGAAGGCCCTGCTCGCAAGCTTACAATCTATGGGACAATGGGAGATTGACACATGAGGTTAAGTCTACATTTTGCATTTTGGGCCAGCCAGACTGCAAAGGTAAAAGTGACTCATAAGCTAAATGAACCCATCACAATGGATGCAAATTTAAGTATTTTCCTAATCTATTAACAATGCATCACAGCAGATATCATAGATATCTGCTGCTTTGCATTTTTTTGTCGAAATACATAGCATTCCCCAAAGATGTCTATGGGGACTGCAATGTACTGCAATTCAAGTATGAAAATACATTTACACATGTTGTAATATTCGCATTGGAACACATGGGACAGCCCATATGTGGAGAGATCATGTGATCCCTACCTGTCACATGACAAGTGTTCGTTCTTCACACTGCACAGTAGGGTTCTCTGTGCACATGCCCAATTTTTAAAGCGGCGCATGTGCACAGGGATTTAAAGCAGGAAACCAGATCATAATCAAGACTGCAAGTGAAGAGCCAGTGTAAAGGTAAGTGTTACACTTCACAGGAACAGCCGTTTTTCGCACGCCTGTTCCCGTGGAGGTTTTTTTTTAATACATTTGAGAAATAGTTCAATACTTATTAATGCAATAAGGATTGAAAACCAATTTAATTTTTTTGCAGTGCTTGTTAAATATGCCCCTGAGTCAGGATTGACTTGTATTTAGGTAGTGCAAGGTGTTTATTTTGAAGATTTTTTTTATTTTATTGTTTAATATAAGTGGTTGACGCCAGTTGTGCCAAAGGCCTTGCACTTGTGTGATATCTCGGCTGCTATACACTACCGTCTACCAGAGCCGGATTTACCACTAGGCAACCTAGGCAATTGCCTAGGGCCCTCCCAGTGCCGCTGGTGAGACCACCCTTTAAAAATGGGCCGATACTTATGGGCCAGTGCTATATGCTTGACCCCCCAGGCTAAAATCTGCCAGCCAGCCCCTGAATAGAGGTATATGTTATAAAACAAAAAACTGTAGTGCTATGGATTTTTTCAGGCCCCAAACCAGTATCTTGCCTAGGGCCCCATGAGGTCTAAATCCGGCTCTGCCGTCTACCCCAGGAGATGACACCAGTTCCCCTACCCCAGTCGCTCTATATATACCATTATTTGGTCTTCTTTGTCTTTATACACTTTACTGTTATATATTACTTTTATTTACCAGCTGTGGGTCACTATATACTGCTCTGTGAGACTGTCTGCAGTCCTAATGTGATATGCAAATGTTTTACTGCTCAGTGATATCACAATGACCTGTTGTATAATCTGGTACCCACTTTCTTATGAATATTTCATGGTAAATTGAAAATAATCCACTTCTAAATAGTGCATTATATATGAGGGAAGGGGGGTTTACTTTCTAGTAAGTTAAATAAGTGTGAGGTGATAGGGGAATTTTAGAGGGTATAAATCCGGGAAGTAGTATAAATAATAAGGGTCTTGCACTGCCTCTTTTCTTCGATAAATGAATAACATACAATAGTGCAAATGGATACAAGAACTTTGCCAACTTTGTTACTCAGGATCTACTTGCATATAGTTTATGTTTCTTTTATATGTCACAATGGTTACATTTCCACCAGATAATTCTTTAGATAACTGATGTAAATCAGAATTTTTCAAACTTAGTGTCCCTCTAGTTTGCTTGTTCATACACTTCTTGTACATTTATGAAACATATAAACTTACAGTTGTGATGTTTGTTCATAAGAAGTTGTTGATTCCTTGCATTTCTGTGCATTTCTTTTAGTGTCAGAAAATTTCTCCTCTCTATTCTGGTCGATACCCAGTTATACTGCCATTACCAGCATGGGGGGGAGGTAAAAGAAACAATGTTTTGACACTTTATTTCATAGAGAAATTGCACATACATCATGATAAGCTGATACAGTCAAAGTTGAAAAATCCGTTTGCACCCTGTCTGCCGATGCTTCTGAGCCTGTTCCGTTCAGTGCGTCTATGATCCCATACTGGCTCATCAGTGTAAAATTACGGGAGTCTGTTGGGGTCACCTCGATCATCAATTCAGTTCAATAAACCTACCCGCTTTATCAGATTATCTCAGGGGATAATAAATAGTGTGCATGGAGTCCTTATGTAGGTAGTCACTAGTTTGCTATTGGTCAATCATACTATGCACCTGTGACACGCTATTAATTATCACTACCCGATATATCCTGGGTTCCTAAAACACATGGATCAGTCTTAAATATGTGATTTATTCAATAACACAGATAATAAAATATTTACTTTGAGGAGAATTATGAAAGTAAGTTACATATTATAAATATTCTCTAGAGGCCTTACCCTATACATTTGGGAAGATATGGAAGGAAATGTTCTTGAATGATAAATTATGTAAATAAATAATGTGGACATATCAATTTCTTTAGCATTTCCCTAAAAACAGAAAACTAGTTAGACACTACAAACCATCCATTCATTATCACACAGATGCTACATAGGGAAATATTTAACAACTGCTGATTTTAATAGCACCACAAAAATCTATTTACTAAATAGCACCCTTATGTCCTAGTCTGTGTTTTTGGCCACTTTATATCACACTATTTTATTTAGTAAGTTTCCGCAAAGCATCTTTTAATGAACTTGTTTGCCAAGGAACCAATCTCTTGTGAACAGCTTGTTGCAAGTTTAATTAGAACATTATCACACACAAAACAGATCATTTGGGAAGAGCCGGTAATGCTTACAGGGCCAGATAGACTTCTATGTAAAATACATTTTAACTAAAACAGCATGATGTTTGAATTAAAACTTTCTTCACAAATACCCCCCATTATTTTTCTCATATCTAAACATCTAATTACTAAACATTGATTCCCATACTAAATAAAATATTTATCTTTTGTGTGGCGTATTGGTATGTGGTACCAATGCAGTATATTTCAGAAGAATATTAAAAGCTATGTGCTGCTGCACAGTCATTTTATCTAATGTATCATCACACTTTCAGTGTCAAAGTTACATTTGGATGACACATGAAGGGAAGACACACATAAAGCATGCTATAGTACACTGATTGATGTCTTCCTGTACAGTGAACATTTGTGTTACAGTGCCATCATGCATACCAATTTTTGTGACTTGTGCTCATAACATTCCTTGAACTGTTTTGCACACATGTTTCATAATTTTTTTTTCTGTAATTTTGCTCGCTTATTGATTACGCCGGAGTCGAGTTTACTGTGATGCCACCTCAATACGGGCCGCTGAAGGGGCATGCTAGCTGACAGAGGAGGTGTGGCCAGCCCATGGGGGACATGGCTGGACTTCATGTGGTATCAGATTGTTAAGTATCAGATTCTCAGGCTTAGCACTGCTGCATAATATGCACTGGAATCTGTGTACTAAAGACCCACTACACAACATACACAAACTAAGATAAACACACAATACAAACAGTAATTTAACTTATGTTTGGTTAGTCATGATGGTGAAAGACATTCTCATACAGAACCGTCAGAATAAATTAAATCAAGTATAAATGCTGCAAGTAAAATGGACCATACATAAATTGTTGGACAATAAATCTATGGATGGAGGGTGGTTATGGATTTTTCCAGTACAAGGCAGTCTGACATTTCGTGGCATTTAATATGTGAGTAATTAGTTTTTGCATGTGTTTATGGATATCTGAAATGTGACAAGGTAATTAAAAGATAAAGAGTCTTGGATGATTGTATCAGTGATATTTGCAATTAAATGGTGTATTTCCTTCCATAGGGGAACTGTTTTTGGGCAATGCCACCAAATACGGCACAGACTACACATGCCACCACAGAAAAGCCAACAAAGCTGGGAAGAATTTGGGAAAATAATGTGGAGCTTGCAGGGAACAAGATCCCAGTGGTAGTATATAAATAAAAGGCTCTATAGCCTGAAAGTCAATGATTTCAAGACAGGACAATCAAGTTGTGTATGACTCCATGGTCGGGCGTATTTTCCTGGAGGCTCATAATGAAGAGGCGGAGGTCTTCAAGGACTCAAACTTTCATTTCTGTAGCAGATCCATGCCTTGGTCAGATATTTTCACATCCTGCCAGCATGAGTGATGATAAGTTGAACGGGAAATCCCCACTTGCAGTGGATATGTCACAGCTTCCGAGGATGATCTAGGCATCACTTGAATCTGCCAGGTTTGACACGGCTCACTCAAGGGTGCGAAAACTAACGGGTAGGTGGTATGCACCAGGAACTCCCGCAAGGAGGTAAGGTCTTAGCAGTCCCTATCCCGCATGTCGCGGTCGGTCCCTTGAGAGAGTACCGGGCAGAGAGGTAAGAGGAGCCGGAGGTAGAGGAAACAGGCAAGAGCTAGACACAAGGAGGTAAGTCAGGATAGTAGCAATATAGCCACTGGAATAGTGGCAGTTTAATATAGGCAGCGGAGTGGAGAAGTAGAACTATGGCTGGCACAATGGTGGTAACTCAGGATAGTAGCAATAGAGTCACTGGAACAGCGGTAATTCAATATAGGCAGCGGATTGGAGAAGTAGAACTGTAGCGACACAATGGTGATAACTCAGGATAGTAGCAATGAACTCACTGGAAAAGCCGTAGTTCAATATAGGCCGCGACATGGAGAGGTGGAACCGTAGCTGACACAATGGTAGTAACTCAGGATAGTAGCAATGGAGTCACTGGAACAGCAGTAGTTCAATGTAGGCCATGGCTTGGAGAGGTGGAACCGTAGCTGACACAATGGTGGCAACTCAGGATAGTAGCAATGGAATCACAGGAACTGTCGTAGTTCAATGTAGGCAGCGCGAAGAACAGGCATCTGACAGGAACAAACAGGTGGTTTAAATACCCCTCCATGATTCTGTGGCCAATGAGGAGCGAGTGGGAGGTCTTAAGGAGGAAGAACAGATCTGTGCATGCGCAGACCCGACAGCCAGATGGCGGCTGCCATCGGAGGATTCAGCCAAAAACGCTGGGATCACCGTTTGCAAGAAGGGGGTAAGGGCGCCGGTGCCCGTTTGCGGGGCTGGCGTGTGGCAGGATATCTTAAGACCTGAGGGTTTTCATAAACTCATAAAGGTCTCTTCTGTTTTTCAAAGTTGTGGGTGAGGAGTCTTGAAAAATGAGGGGGTTCATCCCGAAGTGAGAGAGAATTTATGTTGCGTGCTGTGAATGGAATCTTCTCTTTCACAATGTAGCAGTGTAAGTATACTATCATATCATATCTCGTGGAGGCACAGTAACTTGGGGTTTACATCGAAAGGCACGGAGTAATCGGCTCAACAATAAATCTGAGGTGATTAAATCTGGGACTAGTGTTGTGAAGAGACCTTCCAGATATGTGGAAAGGTCTTTTGGAGAGACGGTCTCTAGCACATTTTTAATTCTGAGATTGTTTGTGAGCAGGTTTCTTGGTCTTCAATTGTTCTTTAAGAGTATCTAATTTGTATCTTACTGTGGTGAGTTCTTGATCTCTATGAACTTAAAATGTGCGGATCTCATCTCATCTCATTTGAGTCAGTCCAGTGATATGATTTTAGATCTCAGTTCTGATAGTAGGGCGGACTTCAGATCGGATGGTAGTTTTAATTTGTTTCATAATTTCAGCCATAGTTGGTTGCGGTGTTTCCGAGTTGCAATCTGGAGAATTCTGAGTTTGTTTCTGGAGGAGGTCCAGTTTTCCCGACCCTTGGAGAACATACTCGAAATTTGTGGTTGATTATGTTTTTTCTGTCTTTGAGCCATGGGCAGGTAGGCGATAGATGAAAGTTCAGAATATGAAATTTATTTCTGAATAAGATGAGTTTCTGCTCCCAGTGCTAATTGTAGGTTAGCGCATGGAGAGCGTTCTGTTAATTATAAAGAAATATGTAGACAGTAGATAAGTTTATTGCCTTGAGGATTAGGTTGTTTGGTTGTTATCAACTACGGGTGGAGGTTGTGTCAAATATTCAAATGACTGGAATGGACTGAGAGCGCAGGGTCGCAGAGAAAGTAATCAGAGATAATAATTATTTGAGTTTCAAAAAAGAAATCCAGGGGGGTGGTTAAAGGCAAGTATTTCATTGTATGACCTCTAGGTAAAGCTGTTGTTCAAGATTTCACCATAATGTAAAAGGGAGTCTCAAAATGAGCTTTTTCCCATTAATAATAAAGACAGGTAGATAAATGTATATTATTTTATTGGATTGATGTGTCAGAATAGCACTATTATATTCTGTAGGTACCAGGTACCTGGGACCTAATTCCACCCTCTATTTAATATTGTTTTGTAAAACATTGATACAACTAATATTTACCACTAACAAAAGATTTTATAAGGGAAAAAAATTTAAGAAGAAATGCTTATTGTATTATTTCAGACTATGGTTTCCAAACACAAAATATTAATAATTTTGTACAAACATATCGGAAACCAACCATGCATGCTCCCTTTTAAATGGATGAACCTTTCAAAAGTAACATATTTTTTTGTTGAACTGTTTTATTAAATTGGCAAATGTCCACTGAAGCAGGACTTCCAAGTAATTGCAATCTTTCAACTCCCTTTTCACAAATGCTGTATCATTTCAGCAAGGAAAAATTACGATGATCATCTTTAATTTCAAGGATAATTACAAATGTAGCTGGCATAATTTACACTATTGTTTTCTGTTATTATTATGTCCTCATTGCCAAGTGGAACAAAACAAACAACCTCCCTTGTATTTACTGAAATATTTCTCCACCAAGAACACACAGAGCAGAGCAGTGCATTAATGCTATCCTGTTTCTTTTTGGTGGTGAAAGGGTTATTAGTTGTAAACCAGTATTAGTGCTGTCAGTTATGTGTTGACCTTTTGTGTTCTTTCACTTTTGTCAATATGGTAGTCTGCCTTAGATTTTTAGTCTTTGCTGCTATAAATATGATCAGTGGTGCTATATTTAACTACATTCTTCAAAATAAAACTATTATTGATGTTATTTAATATTCTAGTCAGTAATACTTAACTGAGCAAATGATTTTGACATACATCTAGTGCATACTTACCTACCTTTGACAGGCTCCGTCCGGGAGATCACTGAAGAGGGGTGTGAAAGGAGGGCAGAAGGGGGCGGGGCTTCGTGATCTGCGTCATTTTGGCTCTGCCCCCAGTGATGTATGCCTGTTGGGGTCTTTTTACACTGGTAAAAAGACCCAAAGCATACACCCCTCCATGCCGGCAAATGCTGGAGAATTGCCAGCTCTCCCGGAATTCTGGGAGACTTACCCGCAATTTGGGAGTCTCCTGGACATTCTGGGAGAGTTGGCATGTATGATCTAGTGCATAGGTTATTTGTTACTAAAATTGCATCTAATATTTCCTTTTTAAAATGTTTTGTTTTCTCATTTTTATTAAATCGTAAGAGAGTTCAATAAATACAGGAACCCACACTAAAAGAACATGGGCCTGAGTCATTAAGAAAAGTCAGGCAAAAAAAAGAGTAAATCTCTGGGACAAACCATATTAGAATGCAAGGGGTGCAAATTAGTTTATTATTTTGCACATAAGTTAAATACTGGCTGTTTTGTATCTAGCAAACAAATATTTGATAGCTTTATTTTACACTGAAATTTTTTGACATTGATTTAGGACATGCCCTATCCCAACTATAAATCTGTCCGACATTTTAAATTTACCCCCCCCCCCCCTTCCAATGCAACATTGTTTTGCTCAGGTACAAAGTTACTCAGTTTTTATCCTTTGCTCTCCTTAATGACTCAGGCCCATATCTTTTTTTATACACTTCAAGATGTTATGGGAAAAATCCTAAATACAATATATTTCAGATCATTACTCATCGGTTAAGAAGAGAGTTTTTTCAAATAAAGGGTCTGATTTTGAGTGGAACGTAAAATTGAGACATAAAATGGGGTTTGCACATTTATGTTTCTGCAGCTGTGTACTAAGCTAACATGTGAACACCTTGATGCACCTCTCCAAGGGCAAGGGCCCTTCAGTGCAAGATACACAACTCAAAATAAGGCTATAAGTTATATTAATGTGCAGTGTGAAAAATTTTACGCAAGTCGCACTTTCATGTGGCCGAATGGATTTATGTCCAACCTCAATTCCGGCCCAAAGAGTGTGCGTTAATTAAAACAGGGGTAGAATTCTGTTAAAAACAAAGATGTTGATATTTTCTCATGGTTTGGTAACTAGGAAACAAAAATTGTTGTATTATATGAATCTTGCTAGATTTCTTCTGAAGCATTTTTGCCGTATAGGCTGAAAAAGGCAGACTAAAATCCAACACTTCTGTTACTTTCTATATTACATTGCCCTAAATCTTGAACTCCCAGTTGAGTAAGGAATGAACAGACCAATATTATTATCTGCTGTGTCCATCACTGCATGTGACTGTGGTAGTTATTAGTTTACGTCACAGTCCTCAGAAGCCCACTTTGTGGAGAACATGATTGCTAACACCAGCAATTTTTACTTTTTTAAAGAATAACATAATCCTATATTTTGCTGACTACAATGTTTTTACAGAAATCTTATCTGTAGACTTATATAGTGCAGAAAATTGAAAAAGTACTTTGGCTCATTTTTACTTTTTACCTTATGTTCTACAATATTGTGCACAATTTTTTCAGAGACTACACTGTAAATTTAATTTAATAGGTTTTTAATATAAATGTAATTAAGTGGATTGGGGGTCTCCAGACACTCTCTTTACTCCCAAATTTGATATACTAACATATATTAGCTCCAATGAGCACATTTGTACATGAAGGGGTTGATGTAGATTGGGACATGATTTTTTGTGCAGCGCCAAAAAAATTGCACTGTGTATGCCACAAAAAAACATGCACATGCACACATGCAGTTTTGCTCAAATCTGACACTTGTGCCTCCTTCCGATTGTAGAGAAAGAACGGAGGAGGAAAGGTACAATATAATGTAGGCTGAGTACATTATGGGTTCTCTCACATAACTGTGATTGAGGCAGATCAGGAAGGAGATGCATATATCATCATCAACATTTATTTATATAGCGCCAGCAGATTCCGTAGCGCTTTACATTTGGCATATACTCCTGTCAGTAGCCGTAGCTCTTGCTTCTAGAGGAAAGGTGCAATACACACTGATGATGATGGCTATTAGGACCATTAGATAGTGGCTTCTGATTGGATGATTGCAAATTCACCTCTCCAGCTGATGGCACGCCCTTCATTGCTCAAGCCTGTATTATAGGACAGTGTTGGCTAACCTGTGACACTCCAGGTGTTGTGAAACTACAAGTCCCAGCATACTCTTCCAGCAATAAGCTGCTATATATTGGCAAATCATGCTGGGATTTGTAGTTTCACAACACCTGGAGCGTCACAGGTTAGCCAACACTGTTATAGGATTTAGTGGCCCTTTGTTTGTGTGACTTTTTTACTATTTACTATTTATAGTCAAACTAATACAACACTGGAGTTCTATAGATTTCATTTTGTAGTACACTGAATCTGTATCACTCTAGCAAAATGAATGTCAGCAAACATTTCTGATTAGGACATTTTACTTTACAATTATGTTTTTCTAGGTTTATGTGAATGTGTATGTTTAGTGTACTACAACTGACATTTTTAAAATTAGTACTGTAAACACATTACTCTATCTTGAAATGCATTTAATATAATTTGTTCTTTGGAAATATAACATGCCAAGATTGGATTATAGGAAGAGGGAACGTGTGTGTATACTCTTGGAGCACTCTGATTTTGTTCATAATAAAATTTAAAACTTTATTGATGTATTCTTTAAAAAAAAGCAGAACTTTTCTTACTGAATCACCAATTGTAGTGAAATATTTAAAAACAACATTTTTGTACATAAGGTGGAAATTAAGTGTAATAAAACAGCAAATATCAAACTGCTAAGCTTTGCATTTGTGATTTTATTTCCTTAACATAAATCTGCTTATCAATCTTATAATGGCTAGATCGTACTTATCCATGAGAGAACACTAAAAGTAAATATTGTGGGGCTGTAAAATAACCTTCCATATATTAAATAGCATTTACTTCGCTAAGTGATCACTGCTAGTTTAACTAGTTTGGCTATATGCTCTTTAGTTGTAGAAGAATTGACTACTAAGGAATAATCGTTAATGGCTAGATATGTTATTCTAATAATGCATGAATGGTTGACCAAGGAATGATTGAGAGACTGAATGGGAGACATATAGCTCCTAAAGGGGATTCTCCTAGGTTATTTTACTTTATTATCCTATTTAAACATCACTCTCCTACATATGTGGAAGACATTTCAACTATTGAAACATATTTGCTATACACGGGTTTAATTAGTTCATGAATGTTTTATTGAGAGTAGAAGCATTATCTCTTTGTGTAAATTGCATGCTAACATTAATGTGGTCATCTAACTATTCTGATCCAACGGACAAGATGACTGTTATTAGAAGGATTACTAAGGTATTTAGACCTGTGGTTAAATAATAAAAATAAAAATCCATTGATCTTATTAGATCTTATAATAATAGTGATATTTACAACGACTGCAAAATCTTTTAGAAATATATGAATGGATTGTTTGTAATGATTTGCAAAAATTAAGCAAAGGCTAATGACCTTTATGGAAAATAAGGGTTTTGTCTCTTTAAGATGAAAAAGACTTCCTAATTAGGGGTCTATTTAAAGAAGGTGAGGAAAGGAACAATGATGGCTATGAAAAAGTCCTTACCTAAAGGACGAAACGCGTCGCTACAGCTACAATATCACTAGATTATCTGGACCACTCTAAGTATATCCCATTGCATTTATCTCATATTTTGACCAGACTCTCGCTATTATATCTACCAACAGCTCTGAGGATTTTAAGCGGAATACAGTTTGAACAACATTGTGCTTATCCGGACATCAGAGAGGTGCGCACCTCACTTCTGCAGAGACGCTGAGACCGAAACTGATCACTCCTCCATGTGGACATCGAAAAATGCAAGTATTTGCTACACTCACGGTGTGAGGTCTACACTATATTATTGGAGGATTTACATCTCTAGGAGACGAATTAGGTATTTATCTCAGCAGTTGGGACAATAGTATTTTTTGGAGTATATATTTTTTTAGCGATTGAATCAGTCACAGTCTGAGAGACATTGTAATAGGGATCCATTATACATGTGGTCAATTAAGAAGATATACTGATATCTCTATTCACTATATGCTGTTTGTCATTGGCTTAATCATTAATACTTTCAGATTATTATTGGGGATCTTATGTATTTTTATAATAAATTTTGATTTTTTTTATATTTTGCAATCATTGTAGAATTTTATATCTAATTAAGTACTATTGGAAAGTAGTGGTTCATATTACTCACTGGATGCCTCACATTCGCGCTGTCAATGTTTTGTTGTTATTGGTATTATTGAGCGGAGTGACACTTACCCCAGACTAGCGCAGTTTCTAAGACATTCCAGCAGGGTCTTTTTTATTATTAGCGCCAGGTATTTGTTATTTTATACTTGTATTTTACTGCCCCACAATATTTACTTTTAGTGTTCTCTCGTGGATAAGTAGAATCTATCCATTATAACATTGATAAGCAGATTTATGTTTTATACAAAGAGAATGTGTTATCTCTAGACTATATAATGTAATTAATTGCTTGAAGCTGATCTTTTCAAGCAGTGATTATAAATAGTGGTCAGGGGTGATATACTATATACAAATGAATAACCCAAGCGTTGTGGAATAAAAATAAAAACAGGATAGCAAATTTTCAATATACCAAGTTTAATGATAAAGGAAATAAAATCACAGTGAAGCTTGGCAGTTTGAGACAGATATTTTATTACACTTAATTTCCACCTTATGCACAAAAATTTTGTTTTTAAGTATTTTACTACAATTGGTTATTCAGTAAGAAAAGTTCTGTTTTTTTAAAGAATACATCAATAACGTTTGAAATGTTATTATAAACAAAATCAGGGTGATCCAAGAGTAGACACATACTTTCCCTCTTTCTATGATATTTCAAGTTCTTAGTATGTGGGTACACCACCTGAAATTTATTTAATTGTTATATGTTATGAATGATTATAAAAATTAGAAACTGTATGACATTTTTGGGTTAGTGATAACTTGGTGCAGTGGTTCTTTACAATATTGAATCATGTAGAGAAGAGGGAGGAAAGAGAAACATGAAAGGCACTCCAGTCCCAAAAATCAATGTCAAATTAGGTTGTAAAACTTTACTTTTATTATGTTATATTAAAAACAAGGGAAAAGCAGCGAAATTTTGTTAAAAAAATGTATGATGTGTGTGTACTGTATTAAAACATAAAGAACACCCGACAGCAGGACAGGGTAATAGTATCTTCACTCAAATGTCAAGATAGTGACTCCCAATCATATATTATTCTCTCTACTGGGTTTAAGTCATCACATCTCTGGCTTCTATATATGTTGATACAACTGATCTCCTATTATCCATAAAGAGGTTATCTTAACAATAAAGAGAAAAGAATTTCTCAGAGTGCGTTTTATTGCTTAGATCTGCTTCCAGATCTCATTGAGTTATATCACATTATCTGGATTAGTGTGTCATTAGTTAGTTAAACACATTTATAAAATAATGTGTAGTAGTCATTAGTATCATATGTATACAATACTTAGATTTTCACTGACGTGATTCACAGTTTCTCAAAAAGAGGAAGGATTTCTCCCAGGTTCTCTATAGTACAATAGATCCCTAACGGAGAAGTGTAATCATACATGAGTTACATAATGTCCAGGATTAATAAGCACATAACATCTCCGCTCACATGAGCTGGTCAGTGAGTTCGATTCTAATGTTTCCTGGGCTACTCATATAGTTACAATGGTCCCCTCGGGGGTCTTGATAATGTATTAGATCCCTAGCGGGGGGGATATAATTATGAGCGAATCACATAGTACTCAGAATTGGTGTACACACAACGCCGTTCATGCGATTGTAGCAATACTGGGCTGCCTATGTAATATAGTAATTCATTCTAAGAGAACATGTCTCTATATGATTTATGCAGACCTACAGTAAGCGCACACATAACGCCATTCACACAATCTTATAGTAATACTAAGACGAGGAGATACAGTGCCTGCCTGTTCTGTCGAGTGTGAGTGACGTCCTAATGACGCCACTTTACCCCGACGTACGTTTCGCACATAGCTTTTTCAAGGTAGCTTGATTGTGTGAATGGCGTTATGTGTGCGCTTACTGTAGGTCTGCATAAATCATATAGAGACATGTTCTCTTAGAATGAATTACTATATTACATAGGCAGCCCAGTATTGCTACAATCGCATGAACGGCGTTGTGTGTACACCAATTCTGAGTACTATGTGATTCGCTCATAATTATATCCCCCCCGCTAGGGATCTAATACATTATCAAGACCCCCGAGGGGACCATTGTAACTATATGAGTAGCCCAGGAAACATTAGAATCGAACTCACTGACCAGCTCATGTGAGCGGAGATGTTATGTGCTTATTAATCCTGGACATTATGTAACTCATGTATGATTACACTTCTCCGTTAGGGATCTATTGTACTATAGAGAACCTGGGAGAAATCCTTCCTCTTTTTGAGAAACTGTGAATCACGTCAGTGAAAATCTAAGTATTGTATACATATGATACTAATGACTACTACACATTATTTTATAAATGTGTTTAACTAACTAATGACACACTAATCCAGATAATGTGATATAACTCAATGAGATCTGGAAGCAGATCTAAGCAATAAAACGCACTCTGAGAAATTCTTTTCTCTTTATTGTTAAGATAACCTCTTTATGGATAATAGGAGATCAGTTGTATCAACATATATAGAAGCCAGAGATGTGATGACTTAAACCCAGTAGAGAGAATAATATATGATTGGGAGTCACTATCTTGACATTTGAGTGAAGATACTATTACCCTGTCCTGCTGTCGGGTGTTCTTTATGTTTTAATACAGTACACACACATCATACATTTTTTTAACAAAATTTCGCTGCTTTTCCCTTGTTTTTAATATAACATAATAAAAGTAAAGTTTTACAACCTAATTTGACATTGATTTTTGGGACTGGAGTGCCTTTCATGTTTCTCTTTCCTCCCCTTCTCTATATGTTCTATGTCTAGAACAAACGAAAGAGCACCCTGTCTATTCTGGAATGCAATATTTTGCTATAGATAAATAGATTATAAGTCCCGTCTGAGTGCGACCACACCTCCGTGTTCCTACTTAATATTGAATCATGCCAAGATACTACTAGCTACTAGCAATACTGTGTTTTATTTTATTTTTTCTTTGATTGCAATAGCTATCCAAACCTTATGTATTTTTTCTTTTGCAAATCTATCTTATATGTTTTCATGATGACATAACTATTTTTTGCATTGAGCGTTTTAGCAAACAGTAAGCAATTTTTATTAGTAATGATTTGATTTTTGGTTCTCCCTTTTCTGACATATAGCACTCAACTGCCATATTGTTCAAAGATGACCATATTATTGCCTCCACCACCAATGGCCACAGCAAAAACAATGGCATACTTGCATTTTTCGATGTCCACATGGAGGAGTGATCAGTTTCGGTCTCAGCGTCTCTGCAGAAGTGAGGTGCGCACCTCTCTGATGTCCGGATAAGCACAATGTTGTTCAAACTGTATTCCGCTTAAAATCCTCAGAGCTGTTGGTAGATATAATAGCGAGAGTCTGGTCAAAATATGAGATAAATGCAATGGGATATACTTAGAGTGGTCCAGATAATCTAGTGATATTGTAGCTCTAGCGACGCGTTTCGTCCTTTAGGTAAGGATTTTTTCATAGCCATCATTGTTCCTTTCCTCACCTTCTTTAAATAGACCCCTAATTAGGAAGTCTTTTTCATCTTAAAGAGACAAAACCCTTATTTTCCATAAAGGTCATTAGCCTTTGCTTAACTTTGCAAATCATTACAATCAACCCATTCATATATTTCTAAAAGATTTTGCAGTCGTTGTAAATATCACTATTATTATAAGATCTAATAAGATCAATGGATTTTTATTTTTATTATTTAACCACAGGTCTAAATACCTTAGTAATCCTTCTAATAACAGTCATCTTGTCCGTTGGATCAGAATAGTTAGATGACCACATTAATGTTAGCATGCAATTTACACAAAGAGATAATGCTTCTACTCTCAATAAAACATTCATGAACTAATTAAACCCGTGTATAGCAAATATGTTTCAATAGTTGAAATGTCTTCCACATATGTAGGAGAGTGATGTTTAAATAGGATAATAAAGTAAAATAACCTAGGAGAATCCCCTTTAGGAGCTATATGTCTCCCATTCAGTCTCTCAATCATTCCTTGGTCAACCATTCATGCATTATTAGAATAACATATCTAGCCATTAACGATTATTCCTTAGTAGTCAATTCTTCTACAACTAAAGAGCATATAGCCAAACTAGTTAAACTAGCAGTGATCACTTAGCGAAGTAAATGATATTTAATATATGGAATGTTATTTTACAGCCCCACAATATTTACTTTTAGTGTTCTCTCATGGATAAGTACGATCTAGCCATTATAAGATTGATAAGCAGATTTATGTTAAGGAAATAAAATCACAAATGCAAAGCTTAGCAGTTTGATATTTGCTGTTTTATTACACTTAATTTCCACCTTATGCACAAAAATTTTGTTTTTAAGTATTTTACTACAATTGGTTATTCAGTAAGAAAAGTTCTGTTTTTTTAAAGAATACATCAATAACGTTTGAAATGTTATTATAAACAAAATCAGGGTGATCCAAGAGTAGACACATACTTTCCCTCTTTCTATGATATTTCAAGTTCTTAGTATGTGGGTACACCACCTGAAATTTATTTAATTGTTATATGTTATGAATGATTATAAAAATTAGAAACTGTATGACATTTTTGGGTTAGTGATAACTTGGTGCAGTGGTTCTTTACAATATTGAATCATGCCAAGATACTACTAGCTACTAGCAATACTGTGTTTTATTTTATTTTTTCTTTGATTGCAATAGCTATCCAAACCTTATGTATTTTTTCTTTTGCAAATCTATCTTATATGTTTTCATGATGACATAACTATTTTTTGCATTGAGCGTTTTAGCAAACAGTAAGCAATTTTTATTAGTAATGATTTGATTTTTGGTTCTCCCTTTTCTGACATATAGCACTCAACTGCCATATTGTTCAAAGATGACCATATTATTGCCTCCACCACCAATGGCCACAGCAAAAACAATGGCACAGGGAGTGTCTGCAGATCATGTGTAAGCCTCCTTAGGATGCCTGTCATAGAGGTGATTACATCTATTCCAGCCCCCCTCATGTCATCTTGTAGACGCACCGCTGACTAAATTGTTGGCTGCTATACATTTCTCTGCTTATGGCTCATTCCAGACTATAGTAGCAGTGATGAAATGTTAAATGGGTATGATGGGCATACCTGTTGCGCATCAAGCAGTTGATTAATTTGAAAATGGATGAGGACTCAGTTTTGCTAATAAATCAGCAGTTTTATAACATTGCTCAATTTCTGCATGTCATAGGGCAGTGGATGGTAGCCATGTAGTCCTGGTACATCAGGGAATAATTGAATCCATTTTCTTAAATTGGAAACTGTTTCATTCCATCAAAGTCAAGGCTATATGTGATGCATCATCATCATCAACATTTATTTATATAGCACCAGCAAATTCCGTAGCACTTTACAATTGCATCTCTCCTCATTTGTATCAATGTAGCAAATTTTCTAGGGAGTGCCCATGATTCCATCATTAGGAGGCAATCAGTAAAATGGCATAGATTAATACCTAAGCACATTGAACACGCTTGGTTAATAGGTAATAATGTTTTTAATTAAAAATGAATGAATATGACTTTGGCTAGATATTAATGGACATAGAGAACTATAGTTGCAACAATCATGTTCCTTTAAAAATATATTATAGATAATTTTGTCCTGCTCTCAGGGCCTGATGAAGGGTTGCAGCTGCCCTAGGCTAATACACCCCTAACCCCTTCCCCTCCAAATCAATAAAGGAAAATTCAGGAGTATTTTCCTGCAGATTCTCTTACTGTTCTTTCTTGCTTGGTCTTGCAGCTTTGTTTTTGTCTAGCTTTCTTCTAAAAGTTGTGATCCTGTTTTGAAAATGTGCACACATTACAAACCCTCAATGACTCCCCTGCACACTGTCCCCCTTCCAAACACACACTCTGTCCCCTTCCAAACACACACTCTGTCCCCCTTCCAAACACACACTCTGTCCCCTTCCAAACACACACTCTGCCCCCCTTCAAAACACACACTCGGTCCCTCTTCAAAACACACACTCTGTCCCCCTTCAAAACACACACTCTGTCTCCCTTCATAAACACAAATCTATTTACCCATTTTTTTCTCTCCTCTCACTACAGCTCCTCACTGACACAGTTGGGACGTGATGATGTCATCATGCCCGACAGTCAGCGAAGAGGTAAGAGAGGGAAGGAGTGGGTAGGAGGAGAGGGGAGGAGGGAGTGACAGTGTGGAGGAGGGGGGAGAGGTGCCTCTGGGTGTACATAATCAAGAGTAAAAAAATCTTAAATGTTGCTGGCGTTGCGCCCCCACAGGTCCCAGTGCCCCAGGCTACAGACTGATCAGCCTATTGGTTGATCAGGCCCTGCCTGCTCTAAAGCTACACATATCTGAGAGTTAAGTGTCTGTAGTAACATACCACTTAACCACACATATAAGATTTTTTTGTTTATAAAGTCTTTGTTCTACTTTTGGTGGAGAATGTTGAGGAGGATCCTGAAGATCATGATCTTGAGTTTTCTCCCATGGAAGAAAGCCAGAGCTTTTGAGATCATGTTATTCATCAATACATCAATTTTAAGTGCAAACTAATAATAATTAGTTATTCATCAATACATCAATTTTAAGTGCAAACTAATAATAAATATTCTGAAACTCAAATACTACATATTGTACAATTTCTGTTTGTTACTAAAACATCTAATAATTTATTACCTAACACATTCTAATTTTGGATTAAAATGTAGCACACGCCATATGTCATCACCACACATGTGCATGTATTGCCATTGGGGCCACCTGTGCAATATCATTACACAGGCACTGTCTGTCGATACCACTGTGCAGGCACCTCCTCCCACAAGACATTGCACACCCACATATTTGTAATGTTCTGTATGGGTGCCTGCCAGAACAGACTCTGAGCATAAGTTGGCTGGCACCCCAGAATCAGTGACAGGACGCCACAATGTAATCATAAAGGGATGTGTAGCTGTACCCTGAACACATATTGTAAACTGTTGGGCAGACAGAAGTGGGCTTGCTCAAATTACATCTGGGATGCATACAGGCTAAAATGTGATAGGTCCTATTTTGTTTTGTACAAGCTGTTCAGAGCTTGTGCCAAAGAAATACATCTCCTCCCCGATTTATCCCAGCAGAGGGACGGATAGATTACTAGCTTAATATGCAAACTCCTCATTGGTGACAGGCAATTTAGGAAGATAGGTAGACCAATTAATATGTTAAACAAACTGATTAGCATGCTTATTGAAGAAGCCATAGGATCTCTCCTGGGTGACTGGGGGAGGGATTTTTCTTTTCAGACTACAGGGTCTGTGAAAGAGTGACAGATCCTTTATATATAAAATCGACTGTAGTCAACAAGGTTCAGAGCAAGCTGCCTCCTGGTAATTTTATAAAATTTCTGGATGTTTATTAACAGGAACGCTGCCTGACCCAAGAGAAGTGGGACACATATATCAGTTTATATCCCCTTGTATCTTTATAGTACCATTTGACATGTGAGATATTATAGTCTAGACTGTAATCAGATCAGAAAACCTTCCAAAATGATAATAGTAAAACATGCTATTTTACCTCCTAAAACATATTCAGCAAAAGTGAATTATAACTCAGTCATATTTCTATTATTCCTTATTGCAAAAAAAAAGTGCATTAAGCTATAATAATTCCATTATCGACCATTTTTCCCACTAAAGAATCTTACTTCCTGGAATTTTTATTTTTTTGAATGGGAAATAGTCTCTCCCAAAAAATATAAATATAAAGGAATAAAAATAAAAAAGTGAAGCATTCACCAACTTGGACAATATCTACTTCAACCATCCTATAGTCAGTAGTCTTTGTAATGGTTTATTAACTTTAAATGGCAAGAGTGATATTTTGTCATTCCTCTTTGCAATATTGCTAAAGGTAGGTGAGGTAAGTTGGGAACCAACGATGGTAGGCATGTTTAAGGTATTGCCACAGATTTTCATTAAGGTCAGGACTCTGACTCGCTTACTCAAGAACATGGATTTTCTTCATTTTAAGCCACTCTATTGTTGTTCTTGCAGTGGGCTGCACATCAATGACCTGTTCAAAGTCAAACTTCCTCTCCAGTTTGTGTGTTTTGGCAGATAGTAGCAGACTTTGTTAAGGGATTGTCTGTAATGTGCACAATTCATTTTTACATGAATTCTGAATAGACTGTCAGTACCTGCTGCTGAAAGCATCCTCATAACATGATGCTTCCATTACCATCTGCCACATTTCTGTAGTATCTTCCAGATGGTCTTTTGCTAAATCTGTTTGGGCAGGCATATGTTTTTCAGTCAGCAAGGGCTTATTCCTTTCAACTCTCCCATAAAGCTCTTTTTATGGAATGCTTTGAAGATTGTTGACCCATGTACATTCTTCCATCACAGCCACTGAATTCTGTAATTTGTTCAATGTCATTGTTTGCCTTGCAGTAACATCTCCAATAAAATGCCATTCTTATTGAGCAACTGCATTGGGGGAAGTCTGAGCTGGTCAGTTAGGCTATAATTTCATACTTCTTTCCCTTTTGTACAATGGAATACACTGAGCTCCAAAAGATTTGATTTTCAATTCCTTTGCAAAGGTCTTGTCCCCTTCTCCAGAATTCTGCCTCGCTATAGTCTGACTTGTTTGGCATAATCTTTCATATTCATTTTCTTTTTATAATCTCTACCATTTTTAAAAACATTTTGTGGGACTTCCAATATATTGTATTGTACCTGTACAAATTTGAACTTGCACTTACAAGGTGTATGAATAGTTTAAACATTTTAAAATTTCTTTGGAATATTTATTTTGATTTCTAATTGGATTTAAAACTTTGTGGATCAATGAATTAAATCCTATTTTACCTATTTCATAATAAGTAGAGATGCTCAGGCTCTGTTCCCCGAGAACCGAACACACCCGAACTTAGCAGATCTGAGTACCGAGCCGAGCCAGATCGGTACTTTCGAGCATTTTTGGAATTGAAAATGAGGCAAAACGTCATCATTACATCTTTGGATCTCACGAGTTTTGGATTATATAAGTACCGCCCTCCACGGTGATCTAGCGCCATTTTACAGAGGGACACAGAAGGGGTAGCACAGTCTGTAGAGCAGATGGGCAGTGTCATAGGTAGAATAGAAAGAGGAGGGTGTAGCAGTGTTCTTCAAAGTCTACAGTGACAATCAGGAGAGTTCCATTGCTCCATTGCTAATTGTCATTGCTGAAATACAAATACTAGGGCTGGCAGGCTTGGTCTTCTGAATTTGCAGTCAAAGCGTACAGTCTTATCAAAATGGATTCACAGCAGTACACAGAAGAGCAGGAGCACCAAGCAGCTGCTGGCACCAGTCATGATGATAGTAATCCCTCTACATCATCCGGTAAAGCCTATGTTAAAGTGCATAGTGTTTGTAAGTCAGGGAAACCAAAATGCAAAAAAAACACCTTTCACCTTGGTCAAGAAAAAAAGAGCTGTAATCCAGGCAAAGTTATCTGCAGAAAAGAAAAAATTGCCAACATGCCATTCTACACACGCAGTGGCAAGGAAAGAATGATGCCTTTGCCTTTCTCTATGAGTGCTAGTTCCGCAACTGTCACTGAGGTATCTTCTTGTAAGCTCAGTCGCGACCAAGCAAGACCTTGTCATTTGGACTCCAAAAATGGTGTCAAAATACTTTTACGTGGAAAAGCAGAGCTGGAAGCAAACAGTAAGGCATTAGAGAAAAATGTATGTTCACATTCAGAAATGACACAAATCCCTGAGGAGAGTCTATCCACGAGTGCTATGTGTAATCCTGACCATTCTGATAGTGTACTCATAAAGAAGGCCCCTTTCAGCATTTCTGCAGATGTGTGCCTGAACAGCCCAAGTGTAGCCGGTGATACACAAATTGAGGATGCCACTTTGGAATTGAAAAAGGATGAGGGGGATATTTGTGTAGCCGATGAGGGCACTATTGAGGATGTTGATGAGAATGATGTTGTTTGTGTAAGTCCTGCACCCGTGGAAACAGTTCTTGCATATGATAAGAAGAAGGCCATTGTAATGCCAGGACATAAGACAAAAAAATCCACCTCTTATGTCTTGAACTATTTTTACCCAAATCCTGACAACAGTTGTCTAGCCATTTGTAGCATTTGTAAAAACCACAGTCAGTCGAGGGAGGGACCTTAACCATCTAGGAACCTCATCTATGTTACGCCATTTAAAGCAAGTTCATGGCAAGCTCTTGTGAAAATCAGAAACTTATGCTAGAAAATAACAACAAGCAGTCAATCATCAGCTAAGTCCCTTCTCTCACCTACATCCCGACGCCTGCAATCTACCCCCACAACACCGTCCTCATCAATATCCTGTGTAGCGATTGGGGTTAGTCCTGCATCCAAGTTAGTAAGGCTAGATGACTCTTCCACTATCCTGGATTCCTCAGAAGAATTCTTGAGTGTTAGTCCCACTGCTGCTGCTGCTGCTGTTGCTGTTGCTGGGGGTGAATCTTCATCCCAGAAGCAGACCAAGAAGAAGACTACTAGTATTTACAACAATTGACTGTTAAACAATACTTTGCAAGAAGAAGCAAGTATGAAAGCTGTCACTCAGTTGCAAAGCTGATCACAGATGCCATGGAAACTATGCTAGTATTAGATCTGCATCCAATATCCACTATTAATGCAGCTGGTTTAGACAGTTACTTCAGGTCTTGTGTCCCTGTTACCCAATTCCATCATGACACCATTTCACTAGAAAAGCTATTCCTCACCTCTATCACAAAGTTCATAAAAATGTATTTATTGGGCTTAAAAATGCCATTCTACCCACTGTACACTTAACCACAGATATTTGGACAAGCGGACCTGGGCAAACGGAACTCGGCAAACTAAAGATTGTATGACTGCGACAGCCTACTGGATTGGTGATTCGCGTTCACCAGCAGGAACAGCAGCAGCATGTACCCAAGTATGAAACATTTGTCAGAGGCAGGCTACTCTGTGTATCACCGGCTTTACGAAGAGGCATACAGCTGACAATTTGTTATAAAAACTAAGGAATGTCATTGCAACATGCTTATACTGCTTGGACTCTCCTCAGGATATGTCATTTCTGATAACGCAACCCATAGTGTGAGAGCATTACAGCTGGGTGAATTCCCTCACATTCTCTTTTTTGATCATACAATAAACTTGGTGGTGCAGAGCTTTTTAAAAAATTACAGGGACGTGATGCTGTCTGTGGCCAATAAAATATCTGCACATTTCCGACATTCGGCAACAGCGTGTAGGAGATTGCAGCAGCTTCAAAAGCAATTTAATTTGCTCTGCCACCAACTGAAGCAAGAGGTGGTGACAAGGTGGAATTCCACCCTGTATATACTTCTGCGGATGGAGGAACAGTGAAAAGCCATCCACGTTTACTCCACAAGCCATGACATTGGGAAAGGAGGGGGAAGTATTTTAGTCAAGCACAGTGGTTAATACTTTCTGTGTTGTGCAAGGTGCTGAAACCATTCAAAGTAGTCACGAGTGAAGTGAGTTCAGACACTGCTAGCTTAAGCCAAGTAATTCTCTTAATTAGACTTTTGGAAAAGCATCTTGAGAACCTGAAGAAGGAGATTAAACAAAGCAATTACGCTAAGTATGTTGGACTTGTAGATCAAGTACTTTATTCACTTCACCAGGATCCAAGAGTTATCAAAATCTTGAAATCAGATCACTACATTTTGGCGACTGTGCTTAAATCTCGGTTTAAGAGCTATGTGTTCTCTTTGTTTCCAAGTGATTTTTGTTCTACCATACCACAGAGCAGAATGAATTGACACCAATGTCCTATCATCTATTTATGACCTATAAATATTGCTAAATGTGTAATTTACAAATATTGTGTGAAATGGCAAAGATTGTATTGCTAAAAACTATGAAGCAGTCTGTTTCGCCATGAAGTTTAATTGACATGACATTTTAACTCAACATTTCTGATCTCTACATACATTATTTAATTGTATAATATTCACACTCATATATATCAATATGTGTTAACATCTGAGAATTGTGTATGTCACATTACTATGGTTAGGTGGAAAATACTAATCATATAACTGTACATTTCTACATAATTAATTTGAAATATATTGCAGAATTGTATTGATCTATAATAGAATTCAATACTTGCTTATCACAGAAGAACAACTTGTATTGATTATGGCTGGAATAATACTTTAAGCATTCAAAAATGTCTTTAGGTTGCTGAAACAAGATGTCTTGAAAAGTGTGATTATATGTGCAATTCGTCATCCTATTTTTTTAGCATTGACATCTTTTTCTCGTTTTGAAATGTCAAATGGAGGAGGAAACCAAAACAAAATGACTCACTCTATTCTATTCCAGCTTTTGGGAGAGGAACAAAAAAGTCTAATTTCTGAGGTTTATAACATTTTTGTTTTTAAAAGACCGTCAATTACACAAAACCATGAAGTCCTCCTCGATCACTAAGATACTAAAGAAAGTAATTATCAGGCACTCTCTTTCACTCCTGGAAGCATAGAACCTAACTATAGACATGTCTCAAACTTCTCTTCTGTAGGTAAGGTGATAGAAAAAGCAATTGCAAACCAGCTGAAATCCTAGTTTCCAAGTAACACCTATGGTACATTCCCATCAGAAAGGCTCATTTAAGTGCAAATTATGATTTGTGACTTCACTCATCTACATAAATGCTCCTCTTTTTAACATGTAAACACATGTATTTCTGAGCTCATATTTCCACACCTTAGAGTGACAAAGTTTGCTCCAGAGGTGCAATGCATTTGATTCTTCCACCACTTCTGAGGTGGGGCAGATTGGTTCTCATTCTATACTTTCAATGGAATGTATTCTGTATTTTCCTGTTACATTAATAAGGGAAAGCATATTTGCATTTGCACTTTGACCAATGTGAGAAAAACATTCATTATACGAAAGTGCTATATATATATAATAAAGACAATACTTAATGACTCTGCACTGTCATGATTAATTTGAGCCATAAATTAGGCTAAACCCAGCAGCATTTTTGGAGGTAAAATGGAAAAGTCTTATTTAATGAGAGGGGTAGTTCTAAACTGATAGGGAGTAAGACTTTAGACGTTATCGTTACTGTTCTGAAATTGCTCCTCTTCAGGTTGTTACTTATAGTTTGTGAAAAGTAAAGAGTAGGTATGCATCTTGAAATGCGTTTAGTGGACTATAAAGGCCTGGTTAAATGACTGTTATTCAACCAAAAACTAGCAGTTATTATAGTCAATGATTTGAATTCCTTCTCTCTTATGTCCACAGGATAAAGTAAGTTTGACTGCTGCATTGTCCAAATAGAGGGGTAAGGGAAATATATATACAGGCCAGTTAAAGTTTTTAGTATGTAGTGTGAGAATGTGAGACACACGAGCACCTGAAATGGTTTAGCTTGTTTAACATTTAGAAACACTTTTAATGGTAATAAATTAATTGAGGCTACTTTTTTTTAGCAAATAATACAAACATAAAATGTACTTATTATTGTGGGCCTAAATGCAGCCACAAAACAGTCAGCAGGTGAAGTTAGTATATGTGAATTCCTCTTTATTTCTCATTTCTGCAGTGAGCTTAATCCTTAGAATCTCAGGAACTCAGTAAGATCTTTCAGCTGATCTCAACATCTCATGGTCCTCAGACGACTTCCTTCAGCCTTCTATTGTAAGTGGGACTACACTTTTAAATTATTTTATACCTAAATAGTACACCCCGAGAGACATTTCCAATTTTACTAAATAAATTTTTTTTTTTAACAACCTGGGTATTTTTTTTATTGAATATGAAGCCAGATCTATTATTGATTGCTCTCTGTAACTCAATGAGTACTATATGCTTGTTTATTTTATTTTTCTACATGCTATACACTTCTACACTTGAACAATTATTGAATCTGCTGTAATATACCTAGCTTTATCATCTCTTAAGCTAATTACACTTTGCATAAGCACCAAAACAAAGATGAATGATTAAAAATCTTAATATTTTTGATTGGGGAGTGCTAGACACAAAAATTAAAAAGACACTTAGATTAAATTAATTAATGATACTGGTTAACCTGGTTCACTTCTACTGATTGCAATTTTGATTGTTCTGCTCATTTGCTACTTGGCCACTATAAGTGCAATTTACTTAATTTCTTAATTCTATGTAATTAATAATAATAAAAAGCTAACTTTAAAAAACCTATTATCAACTGTAAAACATAACTATAATAGATTTGCTCTTTTGCTGCGGCAGCACGTGGACAGCTCATCATCGTTAATGGTTATTTATAAACCTCAAAATCTGTGGACCTGCAATGTAATTGTCAATGTGCACGTCCACTTTCTTGTGAGTTGCCCAATGCACTGGAAAATGTGCTGAGTAGAAATACTACAAATTCCAGATCAAATTCAACCTAATACCCCTTTAATATCACCTCCTTTATTAGTTTTAACTTTCCTGCTATGTAACACCCTGGAGGAATGGAGTGACTACAATGCAAGGACTTTTTTTTCTTCAATGCCGTTTATACTCCTTCCTCGCTGTTTAGATTTGTTTGGCATAAGAATGAATATAGGTGACAGAGGGGCAATTGTACTGGTAGGACTTAAGCTAGGTACACACTACATAATATTCCACTAACTTTTTATGCCGATCGATTTTACATGCGATCGATGTTCCGATCGCTCGGTCCATGGACTGCATACACATTAGCCTTGTTTAGGACGATAAAGGGAAGAGCAGATGTCCCTTTAGCGACTTTTTACAGCCATATTGTCGTGAGCAATGACTGTAATTTCTTACCCACTGTTGTGGATCTGTCAGAAGTTTATACACACTACACAACGGAAACGACATTGGGAAGAAAATATTAAACGGTACAACCAACCAAATGAGGCGACAATCCTCCATTTGGGCAGACTTTCTACCAACATGTCACTGCACACACTGACCCGACTTTTGAACGAGCGGTCGTATGTCGGCTGATTTAGCCGATTTTTGGATGAAAACTGTGTAGTGTGTACCCAGCTTTACTCCTAACTCAATAACCGACAGCAAGAGCCCTTAAACCTTTTTCTGGATCAAAGAGATTAAGGTGGAAAAGACAACTTAGAAACAATGCATTCAAAACAGATGGGATAACAACGTATTTAGCATAGACACTTAAAAAATAGGCAAAAAATCACTGCAATAAACAGATAACCTAGCAATTAAACCAGAAAATATAAGGTTCCCCACAATATCTCAGTCTTTTACTTGAAATTAAGGTGAAGTAGAAACATTTATTAATTCCGTTAACAAATGGATGAAATGAAGCAGTTTTTCTAAATAACCAATTGTTTCTTTATCAGCACAATAGTTGCACAGATTAATGTTCTTTATCTGCCGGCCATAGTGTTGTAACATAATAGTCTGGTGATAGGACAAATAACATTCCGGGGCTGACTGGGATCTGTAGTTCCACAAAATTGAACTGTATCTAATAGTCATATGGTTCCCATAACAAAGCTACTGTTTTGTGTTTAAATGGTACTCCAATGCAGACTGAGTCTTGTAATCCTACAAATCCAAATTAAGTTCTGACACATAATTCAGTCTCTGCACAAATAAAATGTCTGATCCTTGTTGCTGCACTCACTGTCTCAAAATGGTGATGGTTAACAAACACAATTTTTTTAACTGATGGGTAGTCTTAGTTACACTTCTGGAACAATGATATCTTACTGTTAGTTGAGGTAGTTTCCCTTGTGATATACTGCAAAAACTTTAATTACTAGGTGCTTTTATATCCTGAAGCTGGCTGTGACATGTAGTGCCACAATTTTTCACTGTGACTCACTCTCTCAGTTCCTCTGATCAATAATACAAGTGTTCCACATATAGTCTGTTATGTCTCAACAGTACAAAGGCTCTTTCTTATAAGGTATAGTTTATAGACTCACCCCAGCAAACTGGAATGCTGTCTCTGTTGCTGCCTTGTCTTTCAGGGAATACTTGTCAGTTTAGCTGCTGTTATCTCCAACTAGCTGTTTGCTTGTCTGTTTTTCTGTTTCAGTTTTATTCACACAGCACCTCACATCCCACTTCTTCTTTTCTCTCCACAGAAGTTCCTTGCAGCAACATACCCAAATCTCATGGGATTTTGGCTGTAATCTCACTCTCAGTCTATACTTCCTTGACTGACAGATGCATGAACCAATGAGCAGCAGGAGCAGGGAAAATCCTTGGTCCTATGCTCCTGAGTTTCCACAGACCCTTTTAAAGGGACCAAACACATGTATCAAACTCTAGGGCACCACATTTTTTCCTAACATATTGCTTGATTTAACCTCATTGATGTTTTTTTATAATTAATTGCAAGGAGAAATTGAGATTTCAGTATAAAGAATTGTTGTGTCATTTCATTTTTCTATGATGGTTTAAGTGCACTCAGAAATGCACTTTCCTGCAGAAGTGCACATGGGTAGTGCAACATGTGTTCCATTACAAGTATAGAGATGACATCAGATTGGCAGGTATTCAGAGGTAGAGAAGAGAGTCTTGTTATATGGAAAAAAAAGCTGTGTTTCTACCTGCAAAGCAGGAAATGTCCTTGTAAATGCCCCCTCTCTACTCCAATAATCTTGTCCCACAAAACATTGAAATATCTTCTGCACTTTTGCTCATTCTTAAAAAGCACCATTTTGGCCAAGAAATCATGGCTATTTTTTTCTTTTATTTACAATTATAATATTTTACATATTTTGCATTTGTGTATGATGCAATTAAATTATGTACTAGTGAGATATATGTTTTATTTGACCATTTCTGTTACTAAGGCATATAGAATTGTGAGGAAAATAAAGCTATTATTTTACAGACTAATACCACCAAAAATAAAATTCCCAAAGTGGCCTTTTCCGCTTCCTTTGGGGAAGCAGACACACAGGTGACTTGGCTCCACACAACTGCACTGGGCTCTGGCCACACTTTGCTTCATAGTTGGTTTCTGCAGCAGAAACCAGCAAACATTGTGTGGGGGTCTAATACTGGTATCAAGCCGAAGCTTAAACTTCATGACTATAAGATTGCTGGAGCACACAACTGACATTTTTTACTTGTAAGTTTGTGCAGATTGCTTGTAGCTTTTTGTGTCTTATTCTTGACTGGCAGTGTATGTTTAGACATGTAGTTTTCTACAGCTGGAGAGCCACAGGTTGTCTACCCATAAATGTCTCTTTATGTACTACTACAGTGATGGATTTTCAGCACATTAGAGATTTGTACCAGAAGGAGTGGGTCACTCTAATCACCTTCAAGATGACACTTACACATAATTCTGATATATTAGCTGTCTGCTTTATTTGACAGGATGCCAGACAACTTATACATAAAAAAACAATTTCTCTTTGGCAACTGCTAGCATTGGCCTTCCATAGACCATATCTCTATTAGTTCAGCCAGCTTGTCCAGCATTAATTACGCCACCCATAAGAAACCCTAAGCTCCTTCCCCCAGATTTAGACATATTGATATGTGGTATACTCATTTCTTACTACCTTGACACCACCCAGATCCCCTAGATAATCGTGGTTATACCAGGTACTCTATATTGCTTCATTATAGCCACATCCTGAGGCCTGCCAGCTGTGAGGTAAGTTTCTCTACTAAGCAGATTCTAAAATCTAAGTATATGTATGTGGAGCAGCTGTTGTTTCAGGACTCTGAGCGACCCTGTTAAATACACAAGCACAACCAAAACTGTATACAGCAGTGCTTTTTAACCACCACACAAATATTTTAAGTCAGGATAGATTACTTCTAATTAGCAATGTTTATTTTTGGTTTAAATACATAGAAAACAATCTCAACATAAGCAATAAAACAATAAAACAATAAAAAGCTATAAAGTTGTCCATCAAAAGATAATAGTTCTCATAACAGTATCACCAGGACATATAAATGCTTTCCTCTTTTGAAACTATCTTATTCACTAAGTTATTTTGAATAATAATGTTCCACAAAATACCAATAAGTATCAGAATAGATGTTATTTGTAACGGCTTCTGTTCACAAAATATGATGACTTAGTTCTCCACTTTAGCAATAAACAAATCCTCATGTTATTATGAGTGCATAAAGAAATCAAGAATATATCTTGCTTACTGCGCGTGTCCACCCTGTTGTAGTCCTAGTCACCGTATTTATCTGGTATAACACTTGTAATCATCTGACCTGTTCTTTGTTATATGTAGCAATAGTTGTAATGCATCTAGATGGGCAATCTAAGTATCTTGTAGAAAAAATTGAAGCAAAAAGTGAAACCCAATATATACATATATACTCTGGTGACTGGTGCTTGTCAGGTGGCACCAGGTCTAACACTTGACGCATTTCATTGCCAGTTTGTAATTTCATCAGAAGTAAAAAATAACTTGATATCTCGGTGCATAAGTGAAGTTTTTCCAATTCTGTGTGTGTGTTAATCATCTGTGTTTAGCTTAATCACGTTATAGATAATAGATTTATTTAAATAGAAAACATATTGTTCAGAAGATTAAACTATCCTGGTGTTTATGTAATACAGTGGATGAATCTCATATAATCAGTTTTCGTTCAATTTTATCTTTATATTTTTTAAATTCATTTTTTAATCTCAAAAGAATGGATCATAAATATTAATGGCACATGAACTGCATTATATGGCAACCAAATTAAATTATTGTTAAACAGTAATTATCTAAATAGATCTTATGATCTTTCATAAGTTATATAGAAAAAACTACTGATCTCTATAAAGTATACATAAATAAAACTTTCATAATGTTGGGCATACTATTAGAAAAAAAATGTTTTAATGTTTAATCATGGGGTTTAAGAAAACAAATATTTTCTGCTATTGTTAATATTTTACTCCCCTGCCTTTAAAAATCAAGTAATGCCATATAAAGTAAAACAAAATTATACACCATTTGACAAACAATTTATTTTACAGCTATTATATACAGGAAGATAGTTCCGATAATGATGATGCCTGCAAGCCTTATTTTCAGTATATCCCTACATACTTCTACAGAAGAGGCAAAATTACATTAACTGCAATGTATTTGACAGATAATATCAATATGACATTTTTAAAAACTTCATTTAGTGGTACATATTTCAATTGGATTTAGGGACCGGTATTCTAATTATTTTAGATCTTCACATGCACATGTAAAGAATTAGAATATCCACATTGCACATATCCCTGAGGAAGCCCATACTCTTTTGAGGGGCAAAACCGGTTAGATTAACATTATTTTTTTCAACTTTCAACACCAACTTTGACAGTATTCCACACTCAACACCAGGAGCTGCCACAATCATTCAAAATATTAATACTGTTGGGCGCTCATTGACTTCTTATAATTGGACTTGAAACGATTTAATGATAATTGCTGTTGAATGCACATATGTGCAAATAACCAAATTGATTAGATAAACCGATTTATATTTTGATTAAAAATTCAATTCAACTATACATAATAAACAGCAGAAAATATTACAATTTAAAAACTACACCATACGGACCATCAATCATATGGTGTGAAAACACATATTGATGAATAATAGAGTTAAAATAAACAGTGTATAAAGCACATAATAATTCCACAATGTTACTCCTAAATATTAGTGACCTCCAGCCAGCTTGTTTAAACAGGTGTTATTCGTATTTAGAACAGAACAAACTAGTGTCCATCCCGGGTGGTATAGATCTGAAATTGAAGGGGTGGTTGCACAAGGCTGCTTCCTATTGTAGCATATAGTTCCAGTGTTTGCTCTATGGCGTAATACAGGAAGGGATGTCCATCCAGGTAACAATAGGTAATTGTAAGCAAAAAATCAATAATTGTCGCTAACGCTTAAAAAATACTTGCTGTTGCTCCAGGCTGTCACACCACGCTGTATATCCTGGACTGGCAACTCAAGTGGCTGTGCATGCAGGACCACATGGATGCCGCTGCCTTACCTTAACCACCCAGTGGGTACTCTGCACTCCTGTACTTCCCGAGTGAACCTTTCCGCAGGCTGTTCCCTTCTCCATCCTACCCCTAGACTGCATTCTCAGCAGCCAGGAGTGTACCAAATGGGCAGTGGGTCCAGTTTACTCCGTGACTCTGAGTGGTACTTTGTGTGAACTTCCCAGATATCTCTTGGCACCCGGTACTATCCATCCAACCCCCATTTTGCCCAAGTCTACCTGAGACTGGATCTCTTTTTGTAAATTTCCTCCATCCCAGCAAAACAGAAAGTGCCATCACAGCTTCACTTCTGGCAGCCGTCTCCTGCAATAGTGCTGCTGCATCAGCAGTTGTTTGGCCTTACACCCTGGGCCTTGCTGTGGGACAGGCCAAAGTTGTATACCCCAGTATTGATTCCTCTTTCTACTTGATACCAGCATTCCTGGTATCAAGTAGCAATGGGCAAGGACAGGAAGGTTCCTTCCAAAAGGGATTCTGTATATTACTCCTTTTCCACCCTCACATTAACAGGCCTCAGACAAGTCCTTTCTAGCGGATGCTCTGACTCTTACCCTTCCCACTCAGGGGAGCCAAGATATTGGAGCTACTTTATATATCAATACAATGGAGGGTCTCCGGCGCTAATAGGCAATGCAACAGACACATAAATATAAATTGGACATCAGATGCAGCAAATCAAATAGAGGAAGTGCAAATCCTCTAATAAACATACATACAATACAAAAGCAGATTGTGCATGAGATGTCCTAATGAAGAAACAGAGCTGTATATGATAATAACAAACAGATAAACTAATTGTGTAAAAAACATATATTTTACTCCATATAAACAAATAAAAACAGTTAAAAGAAAATACCGATATCTCACATAGAACTAGTTCACAGGCAACTATTCTCCTGATTACAGACATTTTAACCTATGGAAGCACTGAGATCTCTTGAGTTTATATAGAAATATCTGTTCTAATTCTCTTTATACATAGGTCGATATGGGCCTGTGAACTAGTTATATGTGAGATATCGGTATTTTCTTTTAACTGTTTTTATTTGTTTTTATGGAGTAAAATATATGTTTTTTACACAATTAGTTTATCTGTTTATTATTATCATATACAGCTCTATTTCTTCATTAGGATATCTCATGCGCAATCTGCTTTTGTATTCTACTTTATATATCATCAAATCCCTCCCAACGGAAGAGGAGCTCCTGATGAAATGGGATTTTGAACTCTTGCAATCTCACTTCCAAGACACAATCTGTAAAGAGGTACCCTTCAAGCTGATCTTACTAGACTTGCCACTAGAATGTCAGTTCTGGAATATCATAGGGAAGATTCAGAGTTTTGCCATAATCAACTTCAAGACTCCATGGCACAACAGGCTCTAGACCTCCAATTGCTGCCAAACAGTGTAGACGATCTTGATAATAGAATCCATAGAAATAATTTGTGGCATTCCTGAGGATATCTCAACTCTGATCTGATTGCCTTCCTCACCAGTATCTTTTACGTAATCATGGGACAGGATTCCAATGAAGTCTTTCAATTCAACAGGGCCCATAGAGCTTTGAAACCAAGGGGTGCTCGGTCGGCCACCTGAGAGATGTGATCTGTTGTTAACACTACTATGACCAAAAAGAAACTATTCTTCAGAAGACCAGGCATTTGGATGAAAATGATTATGATGGTCAGAAAATGCAGATCTTTCAGGACCTTTTCAGGCATACCCTCCAGATACCCGTATGCTTTGGCTGTTGACCGATGTTCTTGGTAACCAGAACATAAAATATAGGTGGAGATTTCCATTCGGCCTTCAGGTCACCCTTAATAGAAAGACGGTATCTCTGCATACTCACTTGGACCTTTTTGCTCTGTACTTGTATACTCTGGCAGATGAATCTTGGCAAACCGTTGGGAATCCCAGGATATCGTCGAGAATATGACAGGCTTTTCTGATTGATCTAGCTACTTGAAATGCCTAGTCCTGACTCATCGCTGATTTTCCACCTCAAACTGTTATTTTAAGCCCAGATCCCGCACTGCCTAGATTTTTCTTTTGTGCTGTGTTGTGTTCTTTTTCTCTTCTGTTTCAGGCATTACAGTGACAAGAACACTTCACTGAAGCACATACAGTTATCTATAAGGCCTATGTTCTGAAACATGTTTCCTGACTCCTGTCCATTTTCCACCCCGTTATCTATTTTGATTATATTTTTTCTGCTTGTTTTATTTTTAAGAGGGAGTGAAGTTTCTAGTACTATAGCCAGTGGATGTATACTGTACTGGGCCTGCCTATGGCCCTATACTTTTGCTCTGTGGAGAATTGTAGACAGATGTCTCCGACAATGCTGTGCTTTCTCCCCTCTATCTGCAGGCCTTTTTGATTCATCTTCTGGCCACCCCTACAAAGAAGTATACTTCCAGTTTTGCACTATATACTATTTTAGTGTTTATTTTGCAGTGATCAAGGATGACACGGGCAAAGAATGTAAGCTTACCTCTGATATAGCTGCAGTCTTCCACTTCTACTACTCCCTCCTCGATAATATTTTCAGTACTACACATGAGACCGACCCTTCCCTTAGGCAGTCATTGATTTTCTCTTATTTGGAGGATATTGACTACCCCACTTGCTTGAGTGCGGGATGTAGACTACAAGCTTGTAACTTTTGCAGATGACCTCCTTGCGGTAATTACTGAACCTGTTGTTTCCATTCCCAATGAGGACAAGGAATTTAAGCAGTTTGGCACCTTTTCCAATTTTAAGATTAATTACTCGAAGTCTGTGGCCCACAACCTCTCATTTCCTCTCCCCATGGTGGTATGTCTCCAACATGCTTTCCCTTTTATGTGGCATCCCTACCCAGAATAAATACCTGGGAGTGGTAACTCTCTAGGGATCCTTCCTTACTTTTTGACCTTAACTTTAGGCCTCCCTTGGGCAAACTCTGTGCTGACTTGAGAGAGTGTCAAAGTAAAAGCTTATCCTGGATAGGGAGAACATATATTTTTAAAATGGCTGTCCTTCCACACATTCTTTATAACCTACATACTCTCCTGAACCATATCCTTGGTGGCTGGTTCCTCGACTTGCAACGTTAGTTACGTGATTTTCGGTGAAGTGAGAGGAGACCTTGCTTTAAACAGGACTTCCTTTAAAGATGTTGACACTTGGGTGTGCTCCAACTTCCCCATTTTTCTGACGTTTTATGATGTTTTTATGTTGTTACAGTCTCTGGCTCCTGCTGGTGATGTTTTCATGGCCCTTGCACTCCACATATGATGGGACTGTGCGCAGCTGCTTCTCTTTATACTAGGGCACATGGTGCTTGATACTTCTGCTTTCTGGCTCCTTAATAAGATGAGTGCTCCCTTGTTCTGTTTCAAAAAGTCCCTTCTTAATTCAGCAACTAAAGTTGTAATCCAAGTCAACTAAAGTTCTCTGCACTGCCAATCATTCGGGAATGGTGCAGGCGACTGGAATTCTATAGGACAATGGACAAATTACTTCTGTCCTCTGATGATTAATTTTGAAGTTTTTTATGCCATGTGTAAGTGATGGCTGGAATTTTTAGAATCCAAAAATATGCAGCTTTGACTTATTCTTAAACCAGTCCCAATCTTGTTGGGACTCACATTTATGTAACTCCTTAACTGATCATCAGCTTCCCTACGATTTTGAGACTGTAGTCAACAATTTTATTTCCCTCACCCTCATTTTTTCAAAGCCTCTCCTGTCCCCCGCTCTCTAATACCCTGTTTTTCATGAGTCTACACATGTATTGGTTCTAGGACAGTTAGTCTTACTTTCTTGCATGATGTAGCCTGGCCCTACTTCAGTGCATGCAATTGTTTGCAGTAGGTCGGGGGATATTTGCTTCTTTGAAGCAGTTTGATCCTTGTCTATTTTAATATCTGCATTTGTTGCTCTAATTGATTCCTGGTTTATGGTATTTGTATCCACTCTCGTATCTGATGTCTTGTCCTTGTGCTTTATTATTTGCTATGTGTGCTCTTTTGTATGTTATTCAAGCCCCAATAAAAATATATTTATCCAAGGATTTATTTAAATACTTATTACATCCAAGAATACTAAAAGAGTTTAAAGGGGTGCTGGTAACACCATTAACATAGTTTTTAAACCAGTCACTAGCTACAGAAGTAATTCCAGAAGACTGGAAAAGAGCAAATGTAGTCCCACTGCACAAAAGGGGAAGCAAGGAAGAGGCAAGCAATTACCAACCAGTGAGCCCTACATCAGTAGTAAGGAAATTGATGGAAACACTCTTAAAAGTTGTAGAATCTCTCTAATCCAATAATTGACAGGATCCCAAACAGCATGCATTTACTGAGGGGAGATCATTTCAAACAAATCGTATTAACTTTTTTGACTGGGTGACTAAAGTGATAGATCGGGGGGGGGGGGGGCATAGATGTAGCTTATGAAGATTTTAGTAAGGCTTTCAACACTGTCCCATATCACAGACTGTTAAATAAACTTGAAAGCCTAAGATTGGATTTAGGGTGGTTGAATGGATAAGATCTTGGTTGCAGAAGAGAAAACAGAGAGCTATATTAAATGGAGTGCATACACAGGAGGGAAAGGTTACCAGTGGAGTATCTCAAGGATCTGTTCTTGGACCAGTGCCTTTTAATATCTTTTTTGGTGACATTGCAAATGGCATTGAAGGGAAAGTATGCCTTTTTGCAGATGATATGCAACAGAGCTTGTTGCACTCACAGGTACTTGGATGCCGCCAGGTCTTAATCTTAGCGTAGTGGAAGCATATGTACAATACAGTAGTAGGTAGATAGGAGGCGGTAGCCAAGACAGGAGTGGATGGTCAGGAACAGTCCTGAGTCAGGGGTCCATAGAAAGCAGAATAATCAGTGATAGACCTAAGGGCCAGGGCTGGCAGCGAGCAGGGATATCCATATAACAAAGTCAAAGGTCAGGGCAATCATAGTATAAACAATTTCCAGAAACAAGCCAGGGGCCACAACAAGAATAATACAGCAAATTAACAGAGTATCCACATAATAAAGAGCAGGTCAGAAACTGAGAGTCGTCCCTGTCTAAAATGCCAGAATGGACCAATCAGGGACCAGGGCACCAGGACTACAATTAGCAATAGTAGGCTAATAACGAATTAATTATTACTGCGCATGCACCGGACTGTTCCCTAATGCTGGGACGCGGCGCTGATTCAGAAAGCATCCCAACCGTCACCCTGGTGATTGCCGGGACGAATTGGAAGTTACGTCCGGGTCTTCATGACAACGGCCGGGACATGCCCGGCAAGTAAACAGTACTTTCCCTCATTGAGGAGAGGTTAAGGAACCCCGACATCCCGGATTCCTGGGGAATTGTTTGACAAACTCATTGAGTAACTTATTTGCATGCATATATTTCTGAAGTATCCAAGAATGCACTTATGGGACATAACCCTTCCAGTGTACCAGGAAGTGGACTTGTACTCTTTTTCATTTTTCTGTGAGCACAATGAGGCCTGAACTTATGAAACAAGGCAACTGGCTTAAGGAGTGAGCAATGAAAGTTATTCGGAATTCTGAGAGAGAGGGAGATCCAATCTGAAAGCCACAGGGCTGATTTGCTTGATAATGAGAAATGAACTAATAAACTTGGGGCCAAATTTCTTGCAGAGTTGTCGAATTTTAAAATTTTGTTTAGTGGGCCAGACTCCTACTTTAAAAGAACACTGTCTATGGTGAATATCAGCAAAGTATTTAGATATAAAAGAGGCTTGTTTGAGGACAGCATGAACCTTCCTCTATATCCAAGCGAGGCGAATGGCAGACTACGAATATCAGATGGACTTGAGGGCACCAGAGAGGCCAAGGAGTTGGTCCAAGGATGGAGAAGAAAGAAGACACACATGAGTGGCAGGCATTATTGTAGGCGACCTCTGCCCATGGAAGGAAGGTAGCCAACTATTGTGAAACTTCAAGACAAAAAAGCAGAGGAATTGTTCTAAGGATTGATTAACTTTATCAGTTTGCACATTAGAATGTGGGTAGTAAGCGGAAGACAGACTGAGCTTAATTCAAAAAGATTTTCAGAATGTAGTGACAAACTGAGAGCCACAATATTGACTGGGAGTCCATGAAGCCAGACAGTATGTGATAATGAACTTGAAGTGGGTGAAGAAGAGGACCCATCAGGATTGCCTGGCGATCAAGGTCTTAACAGACTGGATGGTCCATTTAAACTGAAATGAGATGAGTTGCTCACTTCAGCCAGTGACTCCATTTCTCGAAGGCCCATTTGATGGCTAAATACTCAGTTTCCTACTTCTATGGGAGAGAACTTTTCCAGGAAAGATATGCACAGGGATGCAGTCTCTGACCTACAGGATCTTTTTGGGAAAGGATGACACCCTCTCCTCTATATGAAGCATCTACCTCTATTACAAATGGAAGCTCTGGAGTTTAATGCCTGAGGACTGGGGCAGAGATAAAAGTATGTTTTAAAGACTTGAAGGATGCCAATTAACCATATCGGCCCCTTTGGGGTAAGGACAGTGATGGGTGCCATCAGAGCAGAAAATGACAGGATAAATCTCTTGTTATAGTTCGCAAGGCCCAAAAATCTCTTAATTCCTTTTAGATTAGTAGTGAGCAAACAATCCTTGATTGCCTGAACTTTGCTGGGATCCATTGAGAAACCCTTAGGGGAGATGACATACCCCAGGAATGTAACTTGAGTGACCTCAAACTCGCATTTATCGAGCTTGACGTACAGCTGATGTTGACTGAGTTTGAGGACCACTTCTTGAACATTTTGATGGTGTCATGCCAGAGACTGAGAATAGATTAAGATGTCTTCAAGGTAGACCACTATGAACTTGCCAAAGAACTCCTGCATTACATCATTTATGAGATCCTGGAAAACTGCTGTTGCATTGCAGAGACCAAATGGCATAACCAAAATATTCGTAGTGTACCTTATGGATATCAAAGGTAAAAAAGTTTTCCACTCATCTCCCTCTCTAATCCAGATGTGATTGTAGGTTCCTCATAAATCGATGTTAGAAAATACCATGGCCTGCTTAAACTGGTCAAAGAGGGCCGAAATAAGCAGAAGCTGATATGTATTTTTGACTGTTATTTTGTTTAGAACAAGGAAGTCTATGCAGGGCCTCAGACAAATCCAAAGGTCAGGGCAATAATAGTACAGGCAGGGTCCACAAACAAGCCAAGGGTCATAATAGGGATCTATCGGCAAATGGGCAGAGTATCCACAGCACAAAGAGCAGGTCAGCAACTGAGAGTCCCAATGCTATAACTGGTAGGGAGGCTAAGCCCTCCCTGCCTAAAATACCAGAATGATCCAAGAAGGTTGCTCTGGTGAGCCGGGACGAGTTGGAAGTGACATAAATAACACTATTATTATCATTTATTTGTTAGGCGCCACAAGATATCCGCAGCGCAGCACACAGTATGAACAGTAGACTATACAGGGTGAAACCATACAGAACAATGAACAAAAAGTACCAAAACTTCAAAAACTCCAGGCAGGATACAAGGAGCAGAAGAATGGGTGAGGAGACAGGAGGGAAGAGGGCCCTGCTCAAAACAGGAGGAGCCAGTTGAGGCAAGGGGAGAGAAGGGAGGACGAGCTGAAGGGAGGAGATGGGGGTTAAGTGGATGGTTGGTAGGCTTTGAGGAAGAGGTGAGTTTTGAGTGCACGTTTGAAGGAGCACAATGTAGGAGAAAGACGGATGGAACAAGGGAGGTCATTCCAGAGAAGGGGGGCTGCATGGGAAAAGTCTTGGATTCTGGAGTGGGAAGAGGTGATAAGAATGGAGGAGAGGCGGCGGTCATTGGCCGAGCGCAGGGAGCAGGCAGGAGTGTGAATGTTGAGGAGGCTAGAGATATAAGGGACAGTAGAGTGGGAGAGAGCCTTGTAAGTGGTAGTGAGAAGTTTGAAAAGAGTCCTGTAGGTGAAGGGGAGCCAATGTAAGGCAATGCAGAGAGGGGAGGCAGAGGAGGAGCGGCGTGAGAGGAAGATGAGTCTTGCGGCCGCATTGAGTATAGAGTGGAGGGGGAAGAGACGGGAGTGGGGGAGGCCAGTGAGGAGGAGGTTACAATAATCGAGGCGGGAAATAATAAGTGCGTGGATGATAGTTTTGGTGGCATCCTGAGAGAGAAAGGGACGGATGCGGGCGATGTTGCGTAGTTGGAAGCAACAGGCTTGGGCAAGGGAATGAATGTGGGGGCAAAAGAGAGAGAGGAGTCGAGGGTGACACCCAGGCATCAAAGTTGGGTGACAGAGGAGATGGTGGTGTTATTGACGACAATAGAGAGGTCATGGTGAGATGGGAGTCTGGGCGGAGGAAAGACAATGAGTTCAGTTTTAGAGATATTGATTTTGAGAAAGCGCTCGGACATCCAGGAGGAGATGGCGGAGAGGCAGTTGGATACCCGAGCGAGGAGGGTAGAGGAAAGATCAGGAAAGGAGATATAGAGTTGAATGTCATCAGCATAAAGGTGATACTGAAGACCGAAGGAGGAGATCAGAGCACCAAGGGAGGAAGTATAGAGCGAAAAGAGTAGAGGGCCAAGAACAGAGCCCTGCGGGACTCCTACAGGGAGAGGGTAGGGGGAGGAGGAAGAACCAGACATGGATACAGAGAAGGAGCGATTAGCGAGGTATGAGGCAAACCAGGCATGGACAGAACCAGAGAGGCCAAGAGAGAGAAGAGTTTGCAGCAGGAGGGGGTGGTCCACGGTGTAAAAGGCTGCAGAGAGGTCAAGGAGGATGAGTAAGGAGAAGTGACCCTTGGATTTGGCTGATAGGAGATCATTAGCAACCTTGGCCAGGGCAGTTTCAGTAGAATGGAGGGGGAGGTAGGCGGATTAGAGAGGGTCAAGGATGGTTAGGCGACTGCAGACAATCCGCTCAAGTAATTTGGAGGCATAGGGGAGAAGAGAGATAGGGCAATAATTAGCAAGAGAGGTGGGGTCAAGATTGTTTTTTTTTGAGGATAGGAGAGATAAGAGTGTGTTTAAATGAGGAGGGTACTACACCAGAGGTGAGTGATAGGTTGAAAAGGTGTGCTAGGTAAGAGCAGGCCATTGGAGAGAGAGAGAGCAAAGGAGGTGGGAGGGGATGGGATCGAGAGGGCAGGTAGAGGGTGGAGAGGAAAGAATAAGGGAGCGAACTTCTTCACCAGTTGTAGGGCTGAAGGAGCACCAGAGTTGATTGATGGGGGAGGCGAAGTGATGAGGGTGGCGGGAGAAGGGGTGGTGGAGATGTTCAGTCTGTTGGCCTCAATTTTGGAATCATTCATAAACTGTAAAACATAACTTGTTTTACAGTTTATGAATGATTTTATTGTAAATTCTTCCTGGGTTATAGATGATTGAAAATTAATTAGACTGTTCCCAATAAATGTACATGTAATGCATGGTCAATGTTAAATTAGCAGGATTAGTTTGCTTTATTGTCATGAAAATCTCAGTTATCAACAAGAATTGCAGTAACAGGACAGAGGCATGAAGTCTAATGAGCCCCTCGGTTTTCACCGAGACCTGCTGCAAGGCTGTATAATCTTGGCCCTCTTTGCTGTCTTCTAGCTTGAGAGAGGAGAAGTGGTTATACAAGAGTAAAGACAAGGTAATCAATCCTGGAACTTCTACACGAGCGGACTAGTGAGGTGTCAAATCAGAATCCAAAGGGGAAGTCCAATTTCAGACAGACATCAAAACACAGGAATCGTATTAGGGAAGGCAGGCAGAAAACGCTGGAATAGGCTTCCAGATGCTATGGTTGGAAAACTCTGTTTCTCTGACAATGAACAGTGTTCAGAGCCTGTTTAAACAGAGAGATTTAAATGTCCCACCTATACACTTGCGATCACATGGCCGCAAATATCATCAGTAGGAAGTGTTGTCCGCCTGTTGTACAGTGAGTGCTGTCAGTGAAAAAGGAGAGCTAATTGCTGGAGCTTTGGAAGCGGCACCCGAGCGGTGTTGATTGGCTGTTTCTCCACTAATTAAGTTTAAGTGCATCCCCTAAGGGGTTACGAGAAGATCACGTGGTGAAACGCATTTATTGTTCACAGTGGGTAGTGGGAGTATCTATAAGAAAGTCATCCCTCGTAGCATTGGTTACGGTATGATATTATGTTTCTCCCTTTTCTACATGTTTAATTTTGGAGAACCTCTACAAATCGAACAACAGGATTTGTTTGAACTTAAGAATTCCACTATTTGAAACTTTATATTGTGTCTCATTGATGAATTGCAGTCCTGGATTGATAATTGATTTATCTCCTTTTGAGTACGTTTAGTTATACAGCTCATGTCTATATTTTAGTGTGGATTATTTTCCATATATTGGTTTTATTAGAAGTGCCATCTCTGTTTGTCATTTCTTTATGTTTAGTCTAAAAGTGTTCTTCAGGACCATATCCCTTATAGTCAATAAGATATTGTATGGTACCTCGGGAGGAGTGTACTTCAAGAATTTGTTTAACTTCATATTCCTGTTGACTTTGTATTGAAAATGGGAGTTGGAGATCTGTTGAAGGGGAAAATGTATTAATGACAAGAGGTTTTAGAAGGAAAATGTGAGAGATGGTGGGTACCCATAAGGTCAGGGGCGCACGCAGGGGGGGTTTCTGGTTCTCCAGAAACCCCTCCCCTCCGCAAATGAACGGGCACTAAACATTGCCCTGTACTGTACAGCAGCCGCGGCGCTGTCACAGAAGCGTCCGCAGCGGTGCTGTATTGTACTACAATACAACACTGCCGTGGACGCTTCTTTGACAGCGCTGCGGCTGCTGTACAGTACAGCATCGCCAAAATGGAGCTGCTGTGCATGCACAGCTGCATGCGCAGCAGCTTGCTCTCTCTATATATTTTTTTAGGGGGAGGGGCGTTTGCCCCTGAAGAGATGGGAGGTAATTCTAATCTAAAAGCCACTAGGTTGATAACCATACCTTGAATCCAGGTTTTAATCTAGGGACAGGATGTATTTTCCGATTTTTAATCTTTTACAACAAGCTAATGCCTTGATAAGACTTAGTTTGCCTTGATAAGACTCATGACCAAACAATTGAAAGATCCTGAAATTAAATAGCATAGGTAATTTTAATTCTCAAACAAGAGAGGATTGGAAATATCCTCAGGAAAATGGTTATTACCATTGATAGTAAATTTATCCAATTATCCTAATTCGCAGATCTGTATATCCCTAAGAATTTTTCAAGTTCTTGATTGGTTTTCTCAGTCAAACCTTTGGACTGTGGTTAATAAGCTAAAGTTTTACAATAAATACACTAGTGCAACAATTGCGCGGATGTGACATTAACAAATAAACAGGCAATAATAATGTCTCTAAAGTAAAATTATTTTCTTCTTGTGAAGTGTGGTTTCTTCTTTTATTCTTCCGGTGTGTACATGCAAAAAAAATAAAAATACAAAACATTGTGTGACCTGTATATATGGTAAAATATATAAACCAAAACCAATATGTGATAAAGAATAAGGATATTTCTCCTACTGAAAATAATATCACAAGTAGGTGATGTAGGTGAAATGGATTTAAGAATCCTTCCACTGAAAACTGTGAATTGTATAAGATAAAAAATCCATTCAGGTGACTAAATGAAAATCCCTGTGTGTGTGCTAGATTATAGTTTTGCACAGTAATCACAAACCTGAACACATATGACAGTCTGTGTAAGTTACAGCTCTTGTAATCTACTTGCACAGGATAAAGAAATCTATTAAGGTGAATAAATGAAAATCCCTTTGTGTGTGCTGGATGATAGTCTTCCACAGTAGTCACAATGCACCTGAACATATATGGCAGTCTGTGTTAGTTACAACTCTTGTAATCTACTAAAACCAAATTTATATGTTACAGAATCTAATACCAAAACAAGCAAGTGTCATAGTACATACCACTCCCCTCACAGAACAATGTGTTTATATGAGACATACTTGTTATAGAAATAAATGTATAAAAACAAATATCTTTATTACCAAATATATCTGGCTTAAAACACATAAAAATATTTCTTCAAGAGCAGAATCGAAGGAAGTAGGTAGAGATAAAAATTCTGGGTACATAAATAGTAAACATACCCCGATATGGATACTCAAATTGCTCTGTTAGAACACAAAATAGATTTACCAATTTGGATAAGGAAGATATTTTTTTCAGTAGATACGGTTAATTAATAGAAAAAGTAACAGTAAAAAATGGGTAAAAGAGCAGGGGATGCTGTTAATATTATAAAGTAAAAACTTCTCAAAAAAAGGACAGTTGATTAAACAGGACACACAAAATGAGTTGAGTAATGATTTTAAGAAGAAACATGATGTCAAAATATTCAATCTTAGTCAACATGTGTTGACTAAGGAAGAGGAATCTGTACTTAAAAAGAGTCTTAATTTTGCCACGTCCATTAAGGTAAATAATTTTAATGTATTTGTAGATTTGAATAAATTCATATGGAAACTAACCACAAACATTTTTTTTTAAAAAAAAGTTTAGGCAGGGAATATTGTTGTGAATCCTCTGGAATTGAAAGAGATCAATCCTTTTTAGAAAAACCTTCTTTTTCATACATTGCAAAGGGGTTATCATAGAAACTTTTGAGAGATAAATAATAGAAGACCTTCAAAAATTAGAACAATTGAATTTCAAAACAAAAAAGAAAGGGAAGCAGTTAGATCTTTGAGACTCAATAAGAAAATTATTATAAAACCAACTGATAAAGGGGGTGGGGTGGTGATACAGGATGTAAAGATTCATCAGAAAGAGATTGAATGTCAATAAAGTGACGGTAGTATGTATAGAAAATTAAAAGGAGATCCTCTGGATTGAATTTCCAGAAGGAACTCAGAGTTTCTGGAGAATTCTGTCAAACAGGGTGCTATCACCATAGACCAGAAAGAATATATGAAGATATCTAATCCAGTAATGCCAGTTTTGTATACCCCCCCCAAAGTACATAAAAATTTGTTGTGTCCCCCGGGAAGACCCATAGTTGCCGAGACTGAGTCAGTCACTTCGAATCTCTCACATTTCATAGATGTTTGCTTGCAACATTTTATGAAGGATATTAAAGCCTATTTGAAGAACACGATGCATCTACTGAAAATCCTACAAACCTTCGAGTGGAAGGATCATTGTTTATTAATAACAGCGGATGTAAAGTCCCTCTATATCATTATTAGTCATAATGACAGGATAGAAGCGGGGAAATTTTTTTGGGGAAAAATCATCTGTTAAACAGGAATTTAAATCCTTCATCATAGAAGGTATAGGGATTATTCTCAAAAATAATTATTTTTGGTATGATGGGGATTTTTGTATTCAGTTAACCGGTACAGCAATGGGAGCCAGGTTTGCTCCAAGTTATGCTAACATCTTTATGGGGTGGTGGGAGGAGACACATGTGTGGAATGATCCTACGGTAGGGGCGAACCTGGTTCTCTGGTACCTGTTTATGATCAGCAATCTTTGTATGAGTTTTGAAATCCAATAGGTTGAATATTGAATTGACATACAGTACTAGTAGGTCACTTTTTAGATTTAGAGATCTTTTTTTAATGATAATTCTCTTTGCACATGGAATTTTAGTAAACCCACTGATTGTAATGCTTATATCACCAAGGATAGCAACCATTTTGCAAAGTGGTTAGATAATATACCACTTGGCCATTTTCAACGGGTCCGAAGAAACCGTACGCAGATCGATAGCTATAAAGATCAAGTGCAGATTATGAAGGAGCAATTTATTTCAAAGGGCAACAAAGAAGGAGTGTTAGAAGAAGTTATTAATAAGGTTAAAAATCTAGATAGGAAGGAGTTGTTTATTTCCAAGAAAAAGGGGGACAATTTGAAGAAATTCACAAAAAAAGTTTCCTTGGTCACACAATATAATTCTGATTATAAATTAATAGAGAAAATTATAAAGAAATATTGGCCAGATCCAGACCCAGGCCTTAAAGAGGTTATAGACGCCCATCCTCAGTTTGTATACAAAAAGGCAAATAATTTGAAGAACCAACTAGTTAATACCTGTCAGGCCACAGGCCTTCTGAGGAGTATATTAGAGCAAACACTAACCGGTATTAGCACTACTGAACTAGTAGGTGCGGAGTCTAACGTACCCTTGGTGTTCTCCAGGGACCCCCGCAAGGAGGTTTGGACTTCGCTGCACAGGGTACGCAGGTCGCGGTCCTATTAGCCAGTTGCCGGTGAAGTGTAGAAGGGTCAGACAGTCCGGGTTACGACAATCAGGAATATACGGTAGCAAGGGGAATCCGAAGGAATAGTCGCCAAGCCGAGGTCGCAGTACAATATGGGTCACACAGATAACGGGATAGTCGCCAAGCCGGGTCACAACGGAGAGCAGGAACTGTAGAAGCACACACAGAAGAACTGGAGCAGGGGAACCAGGAACACAGACTAGTAAACCTGTTACTCTGGCACCCTAATGGCGCCAGAGCCAGGTTTAAATAGAGGTAAGAAGCTGCTGATTGGTAGGCTCAGGAGGTGGGAGAATAATCGTCCCATTGCCTAGCGCCCGACACAGCAGCAGAGCCGGAGCCGGAAGCCGCAGCAGGAGGTCAGACGTCCGTCCCCGTCTGACAGGGAATCAGCGGCGACGGCGTCTGACAGTACCTATATCCTAAAGCCTATTGGAAATAACATCTTTCCAAAGGTTTCTATAGGTGTGGTACCTGTGTAATATGTAGAAGTATATCTAGCAATTTACTCGAGTATAGGAAGTAAAAGCCTCAGCCACATATTTCATACATAGTAGTAAAGATTTTATTACATGTAATTCGAACAATTGCATGTTTATTTTAGAATGTAGCTGTAAGAAGCAATATATAGGCCGAACTCAAGGCGGCTAAGAGAGAGATGGGGATAGCACCTATGAAATATTAAAAAGGGTTATACTTTACACACATTATCGGCTCACTGTTAAGAGGTACATGAATGCAATGTTGATTCTATTACTTCTTTTTGTGGTCTTGGAAAAGTGAGGGGATAATTGAGAAAAAAGGATATAGGTACTTCTCTAGCAAAAGCTGAAATGCAATGGATTTAAATAAACAATTTGAATTCAAATGGTTTCTTTAGGTATTGAAGTCTTATCTATTTTTTTTTCTATATGTTGGGGGATACTTCATCTTCACTTAGCTTGAGTTGGAGAGCTTTGTTGAATTTGCCTTTTTATCGGTAATGCATAGGTTTGGAGTTCGAACCCTGTTGAAGTGTAGAGAAAGGAAGAAAAAAACATTTTCCTTTTTTTAAAATTTTTTTTTGTATTTTGTGTACTTGTATACATGTTTTATTGTTTGTATTGAACAGATATACATATGTGCAATATATATATAGACTGTATATAAATAATTGTGATTGGACATGGGCAGTATAAAAAGCACCATGTCCCTACACCTTGATAGAGAACTTGATTCTAAACGCGTTGGATGAGTGGGGATCCGAGAACAGCTGTAATAGTTCCGTGTGAGCAGAGGAAGCCGTCTCCAACTCTGGGTGTATAACATACTATCTGCAGAATTTGACATGTTTTCTACATGCTATAACATATTTAAACCCAGGGTAAGTGCATACCCTGAAGGGACTGGATCCTGCTCTTGAAGATTGATGATTTTAATGTTTTTATGTGTTTTAAACCATATATATATGTTTTTAAATATCTATTTTTATATAAGAAGTACGTCTCATATACACACATTGTTCTGTGAGGGGAGTGGTATGTACTATGACACTTGCTGGTTTTGGTATTAGACACTGTAACATATAATTTTGGTTTTAGTAGATTACAAGAGCTGTAACTAACACAGACTGCCATATGTGTTCAGGTGTATTGTGACTACTGTGCAAGACTTTCATCTAGCACAAACACAAAGATTTTCATTTATTCACCTGAATGGATTTTTTATCTTGTGCAATTCACATTGTTTTCAGTGGAAGGAATCTTAAATCTATTTAACCTATATCTAATGGTGATATTATTTTCAGTGGGAGAAATATCCTTATTTTTTATCACATATTGGTTTTGGTTTATATATTTTACCATATATACAGGTCACACTATGTTTTGTATTTTTTTCTTTTGCATGTACACACCGGACGAATAAAAGAAGAAATCACACTTCAAAAGAAGAAAATAATTTTACTTTAGAGACATTTTTATTGCCTGTTTATTTGTTAATGTCACATCAGCACAATTTTGCACTAGTGTATTTATTGTATCTTTTTGGATTTAACACGTATGGGTGATGTTGTTACAGGGCTTGATTACTGCAGGTGTACTTGGAAGCGCAGGTCAATTTAGAAATTTATTTTTTTTAAGCTAAAGTTTTATGCCCATATTTTTTCAAAAGAGTCTCCTAAATTTTGATACAAATTGAGTTCAAAAATAATCTGCTGTAGACAACATGTAGATGAAAAATCTCTTTTATGAAAAGGAGGGCCAATGTGGAAGCAGAGGGTAATCCTTTAACAGGAACAAAATAGTAACTCTGGAAAAATGGACAGTAGTAACCCATATACCCGAACAATCCTTAGATTAGGGAAGGTCAGTGTAAAGGGCCATACTCCAGTTGGACCATGGACAATCTGGGACTGGCAGAGGCATTAGTGGAACTGAAGGTTTCTGTCTGTGAACCTTATTTTGAGCACAAACAGAACAGGCAATGATAAACTTCTCCACATCTGAATGGAGGTAAAGCCACCAATAACTCTGTGAGATGAAATCTCTGGTCTTTTAGATACCAGCATGCCCGGAAAAATGAGAAGCATGAGCCCATTGGAGCAGTCTCGTCTGTAAATTAATTAGGTGAAGTTAAAGTTTTCCCAGGAGGATGTTTGAGTTCAGAGGAAGGGGTAACTGCTAGAATAAAATTAGGATCCAGGATTGTGGTCTATGTAAATGCTTACAAGAAATTTTGACCCCTCCAGCAGGTGCCTACATTCTTCAAGAGCCAGTTTGATGGCTAAAAGTTCTTTGTCTCCTGTGCCATAATTCCTTTCAGCTGGTAAGAGTTTACGAGAGTAGAATTCACAAGGGTGGAATTTTCCAGAAGGAGCCCATTGAGATAAGACTGTGCCCACCCCATAGGATGGTGCATCCACTTCAAGAAATAAATGACAAGAATTGTTTGGTTATTGTAAAATAGGAGCTGAAGCAAAAGCTGTTTTAAGATGTGAAAAAACTTCTATAGCATCTGGAGGCCATTCCTTAGAATTTATCTTTTTCTTGTTAAGGCTTTAATGGAGGCAACTAAAAAAGAAAAACTTTTAAAACATTTTTGGTACTAGTTGGAAAAAGCCTAAAAAGCACTAGGTTACTTTGAGTCCAGAGGGTTGTGTCCATACAGTAATAGTCTTAAGCTTACCTTAGCCTGAAATGATGTAACCCAGAAAAGGTAGTTGGGAATTTTGCAATAAATATTTTTCCAGTTTGTAAAACAATAGATGAGCTCTGAATTGAGTGAGGACTTGCTTAATATGTTCCCAGTGAAATTGAAAATCTGGTGAAAAAACATTTACTTTGTCCAAATATACTACACCCCAACTTCTCACAATTGTTAATGCAGGGGCAGTAGCACCCAGGGCTGTCCCAAGCACCTGAAGGTAAATAGTGTCATTGAAAATAAAATAATTGTGAGACAGAATGAAAAAAAATAAATAGATTTAAGGATGAAGTGATGCTGTGCCTCTGAGAACCCACCACTCTGAGAAAGATATTTCTCAATGGCAGCAATCCCATTATTGTGAGAAATATTAGTATACAGAGCATGCACATCGCAAGATATAAATTGATAAGTGTCTTCCCATTTTGTGTTTTTAAACTGATTGAGAAATTAAGTGGTGTCTTTAATGTGTGATCTCGGATAGACAGGGTGTGGTTGTAAATAATAATCCACATAAAGTGACAGATTTGCAGTGAAGGACCCTAACTTGATTATTGTATGCCCCGGGGTGTGATAAGTGATTTGTGGATTTTGGGTAGATGGTAATAAGTGGCAGTGACATGATGTGTAGGATCCAGAAAATGGAATTTCTCCTTAGCGATCTCTCCACATTGATAGGACCAATCTAACACATTACACCTTATGTTACACTTTATAGAAATTTGTATCCAAAAATTGTCTTTCAGCCTCTTATATAATCTACCTTATCTTATACAACCAACCCACCCCCTTACTGTCCAGTTTTATGATGAAAGTAACATCATCTTGTAGTTCTTTTAGTGCCAGTTTTCAGCTACTGTTATTATTTTTGATCTTTTGGTTTTTATATTCTTTATGACATAATTTCAATCCTTCTAAAGTGATCCTATAAAATAAATTTATATTGTAATAGAAAGATGCTTTATTTCTAAACTGTCTCTTTGAAAATACATCAAATAATAAAGTTTGTTTAGAAAGATTAGGAACTTAAATATTCTTCTCTTGCAATAGTGCATTCAAACATACTAAAGCTGGGTCAACTTCTTTATCAAGTAGAATTGGTAAACCTGTAATAACCCTTTTTTTAATTTCTTTTAATGCAATATATATTTTCCTATGCAATTCTAGAAACAATTGAATGAAATCTAGTTTTATTGAAGGAGAAAATTTAAGTCCCTTATAGCAAAATTAAATTTAGATTATTAATGCTATCTAAAGTTAATTTATTAGACGAACAGTTAAATATCCATCTTTCATTTATGCATGTTTTATGTTTTCTCTATTTTCCATCCTTTGTGTCTGGGCATCTCCTTCTCTTTGGGTTACCTGTAAACAGAGGGCTGCATTTGTTTTTATGTGTGTGGTGATTCATTTGCAGTTCTCTTTGTTTTTATCTCTAAAAAAGGCTTGATAGTTCCTAAATTACTTAATTTATCTTTAAATATGGGTCTAGCTCCTAGGGAATATCCAGAGCCTTCAGTAGAATTTTCTGTTTTCTCACGAATTTCTATACTAGGTGAGTATTGTGCACATTTCTCCAAACATTGTTGATTCTGAGAAATGGGTAGAATTTTTCAATATGTTCTAATCTGGGATCTGTTGTATTTATGGTAGTTCCTAATATGACCTCTTTGTTAATCTTTCTCACCTTGATTGAATTTGTTCTTTTCATTCTCAACTAGTTCTCTTTCATTTTTCTCAAGCCTTAAATTGATCTGTAAATCTTTCTCTTCATATAAAGGATGATCCACACATCATTAATTATTTTGATCACTTGTCCAGAGTATTATTCCATTTTTTCATTTAAAACTACATCATCTGAAAAAGATAGGGCTTTACAAATTCTCAGTCCTCATGGTATACTCCCTACTTCTAATAAAGGAGATAAGAACAGGCAATCCATTTGGCCTCATTGTAGCCACACTGGGGCCTGCTGTGAGGGAAGTTTCAGACATGGTAAACATATATATATATATATATATATATGTATATATACTTTTTCCTCATTGTATGTTTCATAATCCAAGAACCAAATAGAAACAAACTTCATGGGGAAAAACATAACTGAATTTTTAACAAGAAGTTTAAAAGTTCTTAATAATTAAGGGAGTAGTCCTAATGTCATAATAGTCAGAATTTTTAAAAGATATTTCTACTTTTTCCAACACAAGCTTTTCCATCTGGATCCGCAAACTCCCAAGCCCTCAAAGAGTTTGCACTGAAGCAATTATTAAAATGGGAAAGTGGATGTACAGATTTTGAAGGTGGTCAAAGAGGCAAATTTGTGCAAAGTTAAATGTACTGTCATTCGCATATATTGCAACTTTTATTTGTGTTTTACATTTTAAATTATGTTGTTTAATTTATTATTTTTATTATTGTTTAAATTGCTAAAATGTTTCAAATTGAACATCATAGTCTTAGATGTCCCTGATACCTACACTCAGTAGCCACTTTATTAGTTACACCTGTACAGCTGCTTGTTAATGCAAATATCTAATCAACCAATCATGTGGCAGCAACTGAATGCATAAAAGCATGCAGACATGCTGAATGAGAAATATATGTGAACTAAATGACTAGTCACTGTGGGATGTTTGTTGGTGCCAGAGAGAGAGGCATGAGTATCTCAGAAACTGATGATTTCCTGGGATTTTCAGTCAAAACAGTTTTTAGAGTTTACAGAGAATGCTGTGCAAACCAAAACATATGCAGGAAGCGACAGTTCTGTGGGCAAAAATGCTTTGTTAATATGACAGGTTAAAGGAGAATGGCCAGACTGGTTCAAGCTAGAGATGAGCGGGCTCGGATTTCGCTAATCCAAGCCCACCCAAACAGTGCGGATCCGACGGGATCCGAGCACTGTTCGGGAACTTCCGGGCACCAAATGAAGCCAAACCGAGGCTATGACATCCAAGTCTCGCGTCGGATCTCGCGAGACTCGGATCTCATAAATGCCCCGCTCGCGGCCGCCATCTTCATTCTCCCTGTGGTTAGTGAAGAGGGAGGTTGATGTGCTCTGTCCGGCTGATAACTTTACTAAAGTGGTGCTTTGTCCTGCTGAGTGCATTAGTACTTTGTCCAGTGCTCTGTCCTGCTGATTTATTTAGTCAAGTGGTGCTTTGTCCTGCTGAGTGCAGTAGTACTTTTTCCAGTGCTCTGTCCTGCTGATTCCAGTGGTGCTTTGGCCAGTGTCTGTGCTGCTGAGTCCAGTGGTGCTTTTGTCCTGTATTTGTTTCTGATAAGTCCATAGCAATTTGTTAATCAGCCAAAAATCTTTAAAAATATTAAAAAAAAAAGATTATAAAAATATAAAAAAATAATTGAAAACGTATAAGAAATATTATAGAGCAATATATTCTTGCAGTCCAAAAAAAGAGGACCTGCCATTTCTATTACTACGTTCATTATTTCTGTAGTTCCAAAAAATAGGAACTGCCAGTTCTATTACTACGTTCATTGTTTCTGTAGTTCCCAAAAAGAGGAACTGCCAGTTCTATTACTACGGTCATTGTTTGTGTAGTTCCAAAAAATAGGAACTGCCAGTTCTATTACTACGTTCATTCTTTCTGTAGTTCCAAAAAATAGGAACTGCCAGTTCTATTACTACGGTCATTGTTTGTGTAGTTCCAAAAAAGAGGAACTGCCATTTCTATTACTACGTTCTTTGTTTCTGTAGTTCCAAAAAAGAGGAACTGTCATTTCTATTACTATGTTCTTTGTTTTTATAGTTCCAAAAAAGAGGAACTGCCATTTCTATTACTACGTTCTTTGTTTCTGTAGTTCCAAAAAAGAGGAACTGCCATTTCTATTACTATGTTCTTTGTTTTTATAGTTCCAAAAAAGAGGAACTGCCATTTCTATTACTACGTTAATTTTTTGTGCAGTCCCAAAAAAGAGGAACTGCGGCCTTAACAGCTATGTTGGTGTTAGACGTCCATCCAGTGTCCGCCATCTGTGCAGTGGAATTTAGACCAGTTAGAGGAGGTATTGTGGCCCCGGTACCAATTTGGGTACCGGGACCACTCCACTACGCAGTCCAGATAGCTGCGTATCAGATATTAAACTACATTCAGTGTTGGGGCCAAATCCAAAAATAATTAAAATGCACTGTCATGATCGAAAACAAGAGGTATTGACACGCTACAACTCCACCCTCTATATGCTGCAGAGGATGGAGGAGCAGCCATATGTGCAGTGGAATTGAGACCAGTTGGAGGAGGTATTGTGGCCCCGGTACCAAATTGGGTATCGGGGTCACTCCACTACGCAGTCCAGAAAGCTACCTCGGAGCAATGTTTTGGACTAAAAACAATATTGTGAGGTGTAAGGTGTTCAGAATAGACTGGAAATTAGTGGAAATGATTGTTATTGAATTTTATTGAGGTTAATAATAGCGTAGAAGTGTAAAAAAACCAAAAAACTGGATTTTAGTGCTTTTTATGCTTTTTTAAAAATAAATCAGAACCCAAAACCCTAAATCAGAACCAAAAACTTTCGTCAGGTGTTTTGTCAAAACAAATCAGAACCCAAAACCTCAAGCTAATCAGAACCCAAAACCCAAAACCCAAAACACTAAAAATGTCCGGTGCACACCCCTAGTTCAAGCTGACGATAATGTGACATTACCTCAAATAACCATACATTACAAAAATGTTATGCATAAGAGCATTTCTGAATGCACAGTACATGAAAACTAAGGTGGTTGGGCTACATCACCATTTTGGAGCACCCAGAGGAAACACGTGGAGAAAATTCAAACTCCATACAGATTAGGCCCTATTTAGCCCTGATAAGGCCCTTTTTGGAGAATCGAACTCATGACCCCAAAGCTGTGAGGCAGAGGCACTAACCACTGAGCCACGATGCTGCCCCTCAGCTAAGAACAGGATGCTACAGTGGGTACAGGCTCACCAAAACTGGACAGTTGAAAATTTGAAAAACCTCACCTGGTCTGACGAATCTCATTTTCTGTTGTGACATGCAGATGGTTGGGTCAGAATTTGGTGTAAATAGCATGAATCCATGTATCCATCCTGTCCTGGGTCTATGATTCAGGCTTGGGGTGGTGGTGTAATGGTATGGGGAATGTTTTATTGGCACACATTAGGACCCTTAAAACCAGTTGAGAATTGTTTAAATGCCACAGCTTTCCTGAATAGTGTTGGGGCTAGTTTGAAGTCCATATTTTTATTAAGGTTTATACTGTTGCTGTACTCGGTGCTGGCAGCCATGTTTATTATTAAGTGCCATACCACCTCTTACTTTGATCTGGGCAGGTGCATGAGGCAAGGGGTCCCCTCTCCCCTACACTGTTCGCCATAAAAGACTCTGCTGAGGCTTGTGGATGAGTTTGGTGGTTTTACTGGCCTGAAGATCAACTGGTCCAAGTCCAGTATTTTTCCCATTGGTAGGGTACTTCCTGAGTCTTCTGCTGCATCCCTTTCACTCCAATGAATGCTGAAATTTAAATAACTGGATATATGGTTCTCAAATTAAATTGCTGACTATATCCCATTAAATATTGACCCAGTGATCAGCTATCTTTGGTCCAAGATTTCCAACTGGACAAAGCTTGTCCTTGTCCGTGTCAGGTAGAGTTCTAATTAAAATAGCTCTTCAACCAAAATTTCTATATCCATTGCACCATTCTCCTGTTTATCTCCTGAGATGGCTTTTTACCAAATTAACAGGCACATGTCCTCTCTTGTCTGGGAGGAGAAGCGGGTTAGAATCAAGTTATTTTCTCTATGTCGCTCCCATGCCTAATGGAGTGTAACCTTTCCAGATATTTGGGCTACTACTTTGCTACGCAGCTAGCACATCTGCAAGGATGGCTCGGGGATTCCCAGACGGTCAACTTTCTGGGCTTTCTTGCTAGGTTGATGGGGTTTGAGAGGCAACCAATACAGGCCATTCTGGGCACGTGATTTACGAGAACTGTCCCGCCATTGCTCCAATAGGTTATGTTGATTGGGAATGGGATGGGATGTTGGCTAGTACCAGGATAGACCCTGACACTACATTTTGGGTTAATACCTCTTTACCTGAGCTCTTTAAAATATGGCAGCTTCCCCGCTGGAAAGTTTGTTGGGGGATTTCCCTTGAATAACTTTACTTTAATAGTACTCTTAAAACATTTGCACATCTTCAGCTAGACTTCCCCCTGCCGAACTGCCTATTTGATAATTATCTACAGCTATACCACACTCTGATGTCCCAGTTTGGCTGAACCCCTGTCACCTTTTGCCCAGACACTCTTCACCTGCTCCTCTGACAAGTGGAATCAGCTTAGACTATCTTTATACTTTATGTCAATGTACTTTCGCTCCTTGCTGCTGATGGTTTGGGTGGACTACATTTGGGATGGAAGACTGATTTGGGTCCCTTGGACGACATGGCCTGGAGCTTTATGCTTAATATCGCTACGGAGGCCACTACTTGTACTACATATAGACAAGTCCAATTGTACATCCTACATAGGGTTTACTACTCTCTGCTCCGGATGGGTGCTAGGACTGACTATAATTGTCCAAAGTGTGGGAGGACCTCTGCCACCTTTTGGCATATGCTCGGGAGCTGTCATGTGGTAGGAGACTTCTGGTTGAGGGTGGTAGGTGGCATATGTGACACAGCTGTTGGAATTCTCTTGCTGTTCCCTAGAACATGTGTGTTTGGTCTGGGCATGGATCTGTTGTTGGGGAGGTGTGCCCCAACAACAGGTGTGTTTATTAATTTCATTGCATTGGCCAAGGTTATTATCACTAGAGTGTGGATGGCCCTGGATGGTTTTGACTTTAATACCCGAGTGGCCTTAGTTAATGAAGCTGTAGGGCATGAGAGATTTACTTACCAGTCCAGAAAATCATGCGGTCACAATGGGTTAAGTCATCATCATCATCATCACTAAGTCTGCAGCGCTGTACAGAGAACTCATTCACATCAGTCCCTGCCCCATTGGAGCTTACAGTCTAAATTCCCTAACATACACAAACAGACAGAGAGAGACAGACTAGGGTCAATTTTTGACAGCAGCCAATTAACCTACAAGTATGTTTTTGGAGTGTGGGAGGAAACCGGAGTACCCGGAGGAAACCCACGCAGACACGGGGAGAACATACAAACTCCACACAGATAAGGCCATGGTCGGGAATTGTACTCATGACCCCAGCGCTGTGAGGCAGACGTGCTAACCACTTAGCCACCACCGTGCTGCCCATAAGTCAAGATATGCAATATGGTCTCTGTAGCTGACTTTGATCCTGACTGAGTGTCTCTTCTCTCTTAATGCAGCCCTGGCTCACACCTATTCTTCCTCCTCCCTCTCTCCTTTTGTACACCTCTTTTCAACTTTGCTGGCTCAGCAGCAGTCATCCTATTGTCTCCTCTGTGGCTAAAGCCCTTTTCAAAACATTGTGAGCAAGCAGGCTGGAACTTTTCTGATAGATTGGTACATACTACTGTTGATATGAAATACTGATCCAATAAAATATGATTGCTATCCACTGCACTAATTTTTATGTACTGGAACGTTGTATGCATTGGAACTGTGTTTTACTTTTATGTATGTTTTTTTCTGTAATGTCTGTAAAATCTAAGAAAATGTCTAATTTAAAAAAGAGTATACTGTCAAGAGTTGTTCATATATTTCTCATTTTATGTGTTCTGACACTTGTGCATATACTGCAGTGTGTTGTGTGTATCCACATATGGCAAGTAACATTTAGGCAAAGCGTACTTCTAGATTCAAATAGAAACATATCTGGAGATATGTCTGGATTTTAATTTGGTCGGAACTACGCACAAGTTCTGTTCTCTTTTTTAAAACGCGACTTGCATTTTTGCTGTGAGCCATTGAACATATTGTGCCTTAATTCCTAAACCACTTCACATTTTAAGGCAAGGAAGTTTTATGTTAGTTATTAAAGGAAAGTAAATCTTCAGCAACTTAATAGGCTTTTAACTGAACATGGATTACGCTACAATTGAGCTAAAAAAGGTCATAAATTGGAAAAACTGTTATATATTTAAGAGGATGCAGAGTCAACATAACCATTAAGTCCTTAAAAATAGCCAATATGCATGACAGTTTAGGGCAAAATGAATGCTGTTGACACCAATGGAAAATTTAGAAATTTATTCAGTGGGCAGCTCTGTTTAATTGTATACCAATTGTGAATCTATAATTACAGGCAGACAGCTTTTAAGAATATCTCTCTGTTTATAATTTATGCTATTTGATTATAAACAGAACAACATACTATATATGCAAATGTTCAGGGGAAAAAAGGCAAAAGTATAGATGCATTACAGATGAATCGTTTGTTAGATCTCTCAGGCAGCAATTACTAATTCCCAAATATACAAAGCCATTTTCAAAAGATTAACTCCCAATTGGAAATATGAGGGGCATTTGATAATGTTTGGTGTCTAATGCACTTAAGAAATAAATAACAAATGAGAATAGGAAATCCATTTTACTGGTGAAACAGTGTTGGAGCAGATGATGAACACACATATATGCTGACACATGAAAATCATGGTGTAAGTAGAGATGAACCTTTTTGCCTCAATTCAATTTCCAGATTGTTGTAGTAGAATGACTCAGATCCTATGTATCCGTGTTACAACATAAGAAAAGAAAATGGGGAAGAAGGAGATAGAGGTAGCGTAATCAATAAGGATTTGTGTAGCTGTAGTTCAGTCAAAAGAAATGTGGACATTGTGACTCAAGTGCTTACACAGATGACACATATGGGCGTCCATATTTTCCTGACATCCATTTTTAATGTAACCTTCCTTCCATGTAAAGCAAATCTACTTCTTATCTTAGCCAAAGATCAATAAAGCACTGCAGGAAAATGACTATATTCCAGGCCATCCATAACTCTACAACAGATACCTATGGATGAACGTCAATAGATCTACACTATGATATATGGGCAGACTTAGCCTGTCAGCGCAAAGAGCTGCATTATAAGCTTGCTTTAAGGTAACAGAGCCACATGGTTGTTATATGTGCGGGAAAGGTTTAATTAAGAAGGGGGTGTCCAAAAGTGGGCACTTTAACATTTTGTAACAAATTAATCCAGGATTACAATAAAGTATAAATATGTTGAAAATTCACACACTTGATATATCTCTGATTTATTAATTTGTTAAGAGAAGTTGCTGTCACTGTTCTTTTCAATATGACAAACAACAAATGACATTGCAGTTTACACTATTTACATATTACCATAAAAAAACTATAGTGTTGACTTTTAATTGTAAATAGGCTATGGTTTTCTTTTAACCAATTTAAAAAAATAAATAAACAACAAATTGAAGATACAGATTTGTATATCTAAAGTTGACTTGTGGTCTATATTTTTATTTAAATGCCAAAATTTGTCTCAATAAAAATCCTTGGTTAATTACCAACTGTTAATTAAATGCCTCCTTGCATAGCAACCTAAATCTGCCACACATTGAGCCTACCTTTAAATAATATGGATGAGATTGCAAGATTTTGTTGCTTAGGGGTTTACACGTCTCTATGATATGTATTGGTGTCTGCTTTGTTTTACAACAAACTGTCTGTGCATTCCTTACAGAACATAAATATGACACATCTTAAAGACGAGGTCATAATCATAACCACACTGGCAAATCACACAGGATATCACATTGTTTAAAATATTCAGTTGCCTAGAGAGGTATAAATTTGACAAACATTTTTGCATAGTGTATTTAACTGACAAGAACTTCTTCAGAAAGATGTGCTGGCTTATGATTAGCAAAAAGTTCTGTAAAAGCAAGGTTAAACTAGACCCAACACATTCACAATACATTTAAATAGCATTCACTCCCAAGTTTTATTGTCTTGGAAACAGATTTGAATATTTTTGTTATCTTTAGACAACAAAGTTATGTAGGTACAATTGTATCCAATGTACATATCTAAGCTTTTCTGTTGTCATATCCAAGAGTCACAAAAAGAAACAAAAAAAATCTACCTGGGTTATACTGTACAAATTACCATTGTTGGAGTTAATGCAGTAAAAAACAGAAGTACTATACAACAATAGTAAGCATGTAACTAAATCTTCTACTAATAATAATGTATACAAATAGGAAAACTATTAAGCATTTATGATATTTGTCTTTCACAAGTACTATAGAAGGAACTGTCCACAGCTGTGGGTAAAATCGTGACAATAACTGGAAAAAACAAGATAACCTTTATGGTGAATTAGAAATATCCAGGTTAATTAGTTAGCCCATTCTCGATGCAAAGTATCTAGTCTTATTTTAAAATGGTAACTTTATGGGACTGATATAATTAGCAGCGACAGGCCGTACTAACCTCCTTTGCTGTGTTTATGAGTGCATTATCGGCAATTACTGAAATGAAAAGGTTTCTGTTTGAGATTATTACCATCTATAGGAAAGGAAGGTGGGATACTGACCTCATGCAGTCTGGGTCTAAAGAAGACTTTTGTACAGTTGAGGTCTAATTGTTGCCTACTTTAGTGGTTCTGGAAATATATCTGTCCACAAAGAGGTGTCACGGTAAGAAGGCACAACCCAAAAAAACAAAGAATATTCCTCTAAATACACAATCTTCAAACCTTAAAGATAATTTACTGTAAGTATTTTGTTCAGCAACATTGACATGTTTCTTCATGTGGACACAGTATGAAGCTCATAACCAGTATTCAGCAAGGAAAACTTCAATTCACCTAGATCCTGCAATTAAAAGAATCAAAAGGTGGAGCCCACAGTCATTGCCATGTTGGAAGCGAAGCCATGCACAAAATGTGTTAAATCAATTGTTTGTGTTTCGCCTGTATAAGTTAAGAGGTACCCATTTTATTGAATGGCAAAATTAAAGCAAATCCTCTTCAATATATAAGATCCTCTATATGTTCACTATTGATGATAATATTTTCATATATCATTATTGTGGCACTCGGTATGAAAGTACTGAAATAAAGTATAGGGCCAATACAATTACTCTCCTTGCCTAGGAAGGAAACTGGTCTGTATCTCAGACACTAAGAAAATATTTATAAAAAAATATACATATAACACAAGGGAATATTTTTGAACACTTGGTAGCTGAACATCAGATTGTAATGCTGTAATGTTAAATGCAAGTATTTTTTCTAGTGCAGTTTAAAATATAGAAGTTATTGGGAAACACTAATGGCCTGATTTTGAGTTAGGAGCAAAGCAAAGAAAAGGTGCAATTTTGCACCTGGGCAAAACCATGTTGCAATGGAGGAGGAGGTAAATTTAAAATGATGGGGCAGATTTATAGTTGGGATACTGCATGTCATAGATCAACTTTAATTTCAGTGTGAAAATAAAGCTATGAAGTATTTTTGTGCTATATCATTATCATAACCATTTATTTATATATTTATTTTTATAGCGCCACTGATTCCGCAGAGCTATACAGAGAACTCATTCACATCAGTCCCTGCCCCATTGGGGCTTACAGTCTAAATTCCTTAACATACACACACAGACAGAATGACTAGGTTTAATTTTGATAGCAGCCAATTAACCTACTAGTATGTTTTTAGAGTGTGGGAGGAAACTGGAGCACCCAGAGGAAACCCACACAAACACAGGGAGAACATACAAACTCCACACAGATAAGGTCGTGGTTGGGAATTGAACTCATGACTCCAGCGCTGTGAGGCAGAAGTGCTAACCACTTAGCCACCATGCTGCCCATATGAAAAAACAGCCAGTATTTTCCTTGCATGCAAAAATATTGAGTCAGTTTGTACCCCTTGCATTGTAGCATGGTTTGCCTAGGTGCAAAGATGCTCTTTGTTTTTACTTTACTCCTAACTCAATATCAGGCCCTAAATGTTTGCAATACACTAGATTGCATAAATGTCTCTGATTTTGTTGATATTTGAACACAGTTTGTCATCTGATGCAAAGGTGCAAGCACAAGACTTTTTGAGAGGGTCCTTTCACCAAAATATTCATATTGTATGTATGCACACAGTCTATCAATATGGCATACAGTTTATATAGTAAACATCATGTATACATTCTGCTTTGGAAAACCTACAAAAATGAGTCAGTGCAAGTGCTTGTGCAGCGTTCGAGACGGCTGTCCTTTTTCCTTAATATTCTTCATATTTTATTTAACATGCCTGGTCCCAAGGGGGTCTGGTTGTTATTTTCTAAATACCTCTTTTTTTCCAATTTTAAAGTCACACAAAAAACGTCCACTACACAGTGCAAAAGCAGCTTTGGACCTGTTATGCACATTGATTTGCACTAGTAAAGTAGATTTACATTGAAGCACATGGTTTTTATGGTGCAGGATGAGCAGAAGTTTGTACAGGAAGAAGTTGGGAGAAGCTGGATGTAATGAAAGTGATCCTACAAAAATACAGAGTAGGTGCACCAGTGCACTTTGCTTTGCAGAGCAGTGCAGAAATGAGATTTCCTTTTCTAGTGAAATATTATTGAACTGAGATAAAAAAATTTAAGAAATTCATTTTTAGGGGTCTTCATTACTGTGTGGAGGGATGAAGGGCCTTTTCTACACTGCAAAAGTACTTTTATTGCCAGCAAAGAGCTGTAGGTCTTCAGGTCCAATGCTCTACATTTAATGGGACCTATTTTGTTGTTCAATATTATACTTCAGTGGAGAAGCACATTTAAAGGTGCAATACACGCAATTTAAAAAAAAGCTTCACACACAATTTCCACATGGAAAAGACAGCCCTGATTATTTTATTTTAAGGGTTGATACTAAAGTGTAGTAGATTGTGCATAACTGTATATGTCATATCCAATGTTTCTCTTGAGATTTTCCTGCCTATCCATGCACATATGGGGACATCTATTTTGTGAAGGCATTTCCCAGGATGGAACATTATCTGAACACCTTGAAGTGGGCTGAGAGCTCCACCTATGCCTACTGGTGCAAAACCAAGGCATTTTGTGGTGCAAATTTGGTACACTTCGTAGACAACTTTCACTGATTGGACAAGCAGACACTGATAGAACTGGAAGATACATTGACAGGACTAAGAGAAATACTGACAGGAGAGATGCTGACAGGACTGGATTACTGTCACATTGCTGGCAGCTCCTAGGAAAGAACCACATGGCTAGGGAAGAAATCAGAGACATACCACTTCCAGCCTAGCCATTTAGTCTTGAGACAACTGGTAGTGCAGTACAAGATGAAGTCAAAGGATTGTACAAGGTAGAATAGTGAAAGATGAAGCACAGTGGCTTAGTGGTTAGCACCTCTGTCTCTCAGCACTGGGGTCATGAATTTGATTCCTGACCATGGACTTATCTGTGTGCAGTTTGTATGTTCTCCCCGTGTTTGCGTGGGTTTACTCCAGGTGCTCCGATTTCCTCCCAAAACATACTGGTATGTTAATTGGCTGATATCAAATTTGGACCTTAGTCTCTCTTGGTCTCTGTGTGTGTGTGTTAGGGAATTTAGACTGTAAATTTCACTGGGGCAGGGACTGATGTGAGTGAGTTCTCTGTACAACGCTGCAGAATTAGTGCTGGCTGCTTTATAAATAGCTGCTGCTGCTGATGATGATGATGATGAAGCCAAAGTCAAGGGTTTGGAGAAGGTAGAATAATGGGGATAAAGTCAAGGTCAATGGATTGGAGAAGGTAGAATTATGATCTATAGTCAAACAAAACAAGTCTTCCAAACACAAGCAGAGAAATCCAAAACAATACTTTGGCCCTGCAAAGGTTTGATTGAACTGAGGGACTTGCAAAAGCTGCAAACAGGTTAAATCAATGTTTTGATAGACTTGACCTTTTAACAGAAGGGCTGATTGCAGATTAAGTAAAGCTGTGCAGTAGTTCAGGTGAGAATTATATAAATTGAGAGAAGATGTTTGTAGCTGTTTTATTTGTGCAAACAAAAAACTCCAGACGTCCCGTAAGCACTGCAGGAGGTTTTTACTGTTTAACAGGTAGAGATCATACGAGATTAAGAAGCAGATACACTTTTAATTGTTTCTTTAATAACAGGTGTAGAAGATGAAAATATGATGAGCAATTGAAATGTTAAAGAAACAGAGCACATTTAACAAATGTAAGCATAACATTTTTTAGCTGGTGGGTAAGAGGGCGAAGTACTTTGACACTTATGTTTCTTCTTTCTATGTTCACCAACACAGCCAACCAATATCTCATTCAAGAATTGGATAAATAATTGTGAGTGTGTGAATGAGTAAAATGTAAATGTAAAGTGACCTTTATGATGAGCAAGGATAACCAATCTGCCCCCATTGCTGTTCTAGAGAATATTTGGTATGCCAGTGTTTCCATATAAGAATGCAGTTAATTTTCAGCTCCTATGGAGCAGACCCCTGGAGAGCCCATACAGGTCCAACCTGCATCTTCAAATGAGACATATTAGTCTGAAGCAATTAGGTATGCTATGAACATTATGCTGTGTAAGACTTGTGCACCAATATACATTTAATTGTTTAAGAACATGGATGGTGCAGTCACAAGGATAACGCTTTTATATTATGCATTGTGTATCTGATATATTTCATATGTTCTGTGTAAGTTAAATGGCATACTTTGAGTATAGTTATTAGTTCGGTAATGTCATAACTTATATGGTAAAATGTGCATAGTTAGTAGCTAAGTTATGAATACTGTTACAATTAGGTTAATATTCTAAGATTGTGTTTACGGCATCCTTATGTCTTAAAACAATCATTCAACAAGGCCTTGGTCAACATTCTACTATATAGTATAGTCAGCAGCCTGGCTATAGTTTGCATAGTATAGCAAACCTCAGGAAGTCCTGCTAATCGTGATAGCGAATGGAAGAGCAAACTCTCTGCCTCATTGTAATTACTAACAAACTGTATTAAAAAACAAGCAAGTATTGTGTTGCGCTGTATATTGAAGAGGCATTATATTGCACTACTGTCTAGCAGAACTTCAATAATTTAATAGGTTAAATCAAAATGTGAGTCCTTGGCAAGGTAGAAGTAGTTTAATTATTTTGTCCAAATATACATCTTGATGGTAAAAGTAGGTCTTGGGAATACAGGAGTGTTTGATTACTCAGATAAGAGAAGGCTATTTCTGTGTCTATAAAAATGGGCAGGACAGAGCAGTAGGGTTGTCAGTGTGTGATCTGGTGGTAAAACTGAATGTTTGAGGCTTTGTCTCCAAAGCCCACAAATCTAGTAGGGTGCTAGTATGGAATGCAGGATTGAAGAGGTCATACTCACGTCTGAGCAACCTTAACATCCTACCTTTTTGCTATATTGGGACTTTGCTTTTGTGCTACTTTCCTGGAACTTTGTCATGTCACTTGCTGGACTATTTTTGCCCACTTAATAAAGAGAATATTGACTGTTATAGCTGCTTGGAGAATGGCCACAGTGGAGAAAGAAAGGGACTGTTGAATTTTGGATCTGAACCCGTGGGATAAAACCAAAGGCAATCGGTAGCCATACTGAGCGCTAATAAACTACTCAATTATATGTTACAGACCAATCAAGCCATGACTGTCATGCTAACTACAACCAGACAGCAGTGTTCTTCTATGCTGGAAGTAAATGTTGGAACCACCAAGACCCTAGAGTAGTTCCAGGTGCATGCACTGAAGTCATCTAGCACGCTCTAGATTTTGGATTAATCAAAGAATGACTGTCTGGGAAAACAGAATTTGAATATCAGAATTTGAAATATATGGGACACATATAAGAAACTGGACCCATATAAAAAATTGTGAAAAACTGTCCTATTCCCCATAATGTCTTCAGACATTCACAGGTTCTTGGCAATCATTAACTACTATCAGCGGGTAATGAAAAAGTTTTCACTGACAACTGAACTACTACGTATCCTACATGGATCACAAGAAAGACTAGCTGTGTTCTTTAGATAGAAAAATGGCAAAAGGCTTTAAATGGGATTAAAGCCAAAGCTATTGAAGCCGCTATATTAGTTTACCCTGATTGTATTTCATTTGTACTCTGTTGCCAGCAACAAATGCCCCATTTCAGAGTCGGCCTAAAAGCAAGAAGGAAGGGAGTGCTTAAGCAAATAGAAGCTTCCATAGGTCTGAAAGAAATGACGAATGGTACAATTTCTTGAAATTGCAATTTCTAGCATTAGTCTGGGCAGTCACTGAAAAAGACAAAGGGCTAGATTTACTAAGCTGCGGGTTTGAAAAAGTGGGGATGTTGCCTATAGCAACCAATCAGATTATAGCTTTCATTTATTTAGTACCTTCTACAAAATGAAAGCTAGAATCTGATTGGTTGCTAAAGGCAACATCCCCACTTTTTCAAACCCGCAGCTTAGTAAATCTAGCCCAAAGACTATTTAGCTGCCACCATCTTTACTCAGAGATTATAACTCACTGTGGTTACAGACAGAGAAGGTAGGTGGCGTTCAGCAGAGGTGGTTGTCTTGACTGAGTAAATATGATTTCAGTGTAAAGTATCATTCAGGAAAAATTAACACAACTACAGACACCCTGTCCTGAATAGCAAATCTCCAAAAATAAAGAAAATAAAAGTACCAGAGAAGCAAAACATTCACATGCCTCCTTTTCTATACGGGACTATCCAGTTAGTGACCTCAAAATATGAAAATTAAAGAGTAAAGGGATAGATTGGAGAGAAGTCCAAGAAATTATACTGTATTGAGTAAGTTGTGACAACTGATGCAGAAAAACAAATAGTTGACACTCAAAGGATGACAAAAGTTCATCCTGATTTGATTAGATGTCTAAGGCAGCTAACCAAAATTACACTTGAAAATCAGTTTATCTTCAGATTGAACAACCAGATGTACATAGGGAGAAGAGGCAGATCTTAATTCCAAAAAGAGAAATGGCCAGAAATACTGAAACATTATCATGACCACAAATACAATTGTGAAGTATAAATTTTCCGTGAAAGAAACGAAAGAAGACATCACACATTGGTGTGAAAATTACCTTCCATGCACCTTGAAAAGGACTGATAGTGTGAATAAAACCACACCATTGTGGCCCATCCAAATAAACTGACCTTTAGAACTTTTCACTAAGGATCATTTGATATTAGAACAGGGATTCAGCAAGTAATCCTTTCCTAAGAATAGTTCATCACTACATCAAGTATCATGTTGATGCTCCAGTGAGAGAACTTAGTGCAAAAACTACAGTTGAGACATTTTAAGAGCGTTTATTCAGGTATCTGGAAACCCCGAAAAGGATTTTATATGATCTAAGAAAAGCTTTCCAAAATGTAAATAATTTTTGGGACTTTGTGAAACCTGAGGCAGTGCACTAAGATCCATGGCTTCTCACCGATAGCCAAAAGGGGTCTGCAAGCAATAGAAGCTTTCTAGATATGTTGTCTTTGCCAGAAACTGAACAAGAGAGATGGCCAATAATATTACTAGAGATAACACATCTATATAACAATACTGCCTATTTCACCACAGGCCATACTTATTTAATTTTAGACCGACAAGTATGACTGCCAGTAAATGGAAAAATATATTCTGAGTGAGAAAATGCTATAGGAGATTCTTTTAGATGCATTTATTTATTATTGGATATACCAATAGCACCAGCATATTTTACAGCACACTACAGAGAGTATGATCTGCCCAGTTGGAGCTTACAGCCTAACACACACATATACACATAAACAATTGAATTATAGAATTTCAACAAAGTGCTCATAATTTTCTCTGTAAAGTGACCATTATTCTTGGACCTTGTCTTTGTGAGGAATTCATTTTTTTGCCTTAGGCCTGGTGATCTTTTTCCAAGAAGTCATTACACTGTTGTCACTGCCACCCTAACTATCACAAGGGAACATTTGGCATTATGAACTGGATACCTCAAATATAGTTTCCAAAGTTAGTTAGTTGAGATGCTGCTAGTCATGGAATCCACAATCTAAACAACTTCATATCCAGAATGAGGTCAGTGTTCCATATGTATAATAAACTGAAACACATGGGATGAATATATTTATATGTATTAGGGTACAGGTCGAGAGAGTTGAAATAAATAGTGAAAGATTGACATGTTAACTTAGTTAAATAGAGTAGCTATTAAATAAAGATAATGTTAAACTAAATGTTGGGTTGGATGAAAGTGATTATGCTGTAAAATGTTTTGTGATGTCAAGAGAAGAGACTGTACATGGAGGGCCTGAGTCATTAAGGCATTATATGCCTTGATGAAGGGCCTTCATCAAGGCATATATACTGGGCCTGAGTCATTAAGGAACGCATGCTGAGCGCATTGTCCATTTGTTTTAAACCATATGTTAACTGGCTCTACATGCTCTCGAAGTCAACAAGGAACGGATCTAAAGATACGTGTGCTGATGACTATGCTCTATTAGACCAGACATTGCAGGATACGTACAATACCTATGTGAGATATAAAACCTCAAAAGAATGCACAGAAAAAAAAATGTTAAGCAATTAATGTTACCCTGTCAATAATATAATTTATGCTTATAAATGGAAATTTAATTTTTTTTAATTTTTTTTTTTATTGTTTATAAAACAAAACGAACAACAGTAGAAACATTAGACATGAAAAGTATCAAGTATGTTTGTAAGTTATATAATAAATATATAACGTTTACATTACTGTATACATGAATAAATTTAACGTTAGATTAGAAGATTTAACATATTTTTTTTTATAATTTTTTTCCCATTTGAAAACCATATATTAGGCTGTCCTGACATTAAACACATTTTTACAGTTCATCCTGATTCCAAACACATGTTTTAGTATACATACTCGCCTGTCATAACTAGTATTCAGAACTTAGACTCGACCACTAGGTGGTGCAAAAAATATGACAGAAAACCAGCATACTTCTGTGTGCATCTGAGTTTGACCTGGACATATTTGCATGAAAATGCCCTTATTGTACATTACCTATGTGCATCTGCCCCATCCAGAACACCTTTCCTCCCCGAAATTGTAGACAGTAGCAAGTGTCATTTGCGCTCGAAGCTGACTTGGACGTGGCTGTGTTCTGTTGCGTATTGTCTGGTTCTGAGCATGTGCAGCATGTTTTTTGTGAACTACAGGCACAAAGCTGACAGATATGTTCCTTAATGACTCAGGCCCACTGAGTGTTACACACGGAATTCAGGCATACGCATGCCCGAATTCAACAAAGAGCGGTACAGAAGGTACGTGCGCTGATTAATTCGGATGTAGGTCTGCTCAACTCTGCTACACAACACACTGCAAGATACATCCAATACCTAGGTTTAATATAAATTTGCAGAAAAAAAATTGAATGCCACCTGTTAATAATATAGGCAATAATGATAGAACAGTTTTAAAAAATGTGTTATTTTTGTTTTCATGAAATAAATTTGTTAGGATGTTCTTAATGTCTACTGACATAAAATAAATGTTTACAGCTGCTCCTGATTGCAATCACATGTTATAGCATGCATATGCAAATGTCTTTACTAGTAATCCATACTTAGACTAGCCCTATAGCTGAGCAAGAGATACGGCTGAAAAACAAGTACCAGAGAGAGGCCCACAGCAGGAATCAGACGCTGCTGTATGCGCTAGCGATGTGGCACTTCCTTGCTGTACCTTGACTACGAGCAAACACCCTTTCCCTGCCCCGTTCCCTCCCTTTAAAATGGGATGCAGTAATTATCCTTTCCATTTGAAGATTAATTGAACATGGCTTCTTTCTGTGGCGTATGGTCCGGTGCAGAGTGATTTTGTGGATGATAAGCACAAAATCGTTGTTTACGTCCCTTGATGAATCAAGCCCAGAAAATTTTAATAAATAAATAAATACATATAATTTAGCAGAAGAACATGTCTGTGCACCATTTAACCTGCCTCACCTGTTTCTCTTGTTTATTCTTTACACACCTGCATATGCGAGGGTCTCTCTTTGCCAGCAGTGGTCCATCCATATACCCTGAGTTAGAAAAGAGAAACTCTATGCTAGAGCTGGTTGTTCTCTGACCTAAAGGCATTGCCAAGTAGGTGTCAGGGGGAAATGCTACTACATCACACATGCATGGAAACATGGGTTACAATTATCACTTAGTCTCATAAATATTAGTCACGATTTGTCTCAGTGACTGGTGTATAGCAAATCGTAGTCACCGTTGTTTTGAATATAAGTTCACAACAAAAATAGCTGCTTGAACAGTGTGTTGTTCTTTTAAACATCTCAGATTTTTAAATCTTTCAAGGCATCTTGCACAAGGTTTTGACAAGGAGGGGTTCAGGGGGACAAATTTGCCTCCCACCAAATTATTTGTTTGGGCCTCATTTAGAACTTGACACATTTTTTGCACGGAGTGTACGCATACAATATGTGTCGCAAAACAAATACACTTACCTGAGTTTGTTGAGGGGCATATATTTCGATCTACGTCCAACTTAATAAAAGCATGGTATCTGTGCCAGACAGCCATCAGCATTACAAATGTGTATACTTATGCCTAATAATGTGACAAGGTAATGAAGTGTCAAATACACAAGAGAGAATAGTGTCTAGACAGTGTTAATAATAAAAGCTGAAGTATTTTCCATATAAAATATAATGTAATGAAATAAAAAATTGCCACATCTGTCATTTACTGCTTTGAAATGTGAGGTCCTTCTTTCCTGCAGTAATACAAATGCAAATTACAAATATTTAATCTGAAAAGACAGCAACTTGCTAAATTATAACCTGAATGAATGTAATACTATGAGCTTGAAAGGTGAATACGTAAACAAACAATCAGAAGTGGCTAGTGCTGCTGGTTTCATCATCATCATCATTATCATCATTATGATTGCGTATTCTCAGGAATAAGCCCCTCTAGCTACTCCCTGATTCAGGGGCGGATTGGGAACTTAAAGTGGCCCTGGAAAAAATTATTGAAGTGGCCTCATGTCGGCGGGACCAAAATAACTGTAGGTGGGGCCAACACAAAAGTAGGCGGGATTTAGAACTACAGGAATTTGGTTGTAGTAACATTTAGGAAAACCTAGATGTGATGACTTTACACACAGTGGGTCATCTCTAAAGCCATGCAGGGCAAATGATGTATAGTATACTATAGGCAGCCCCCTCTTAGTATAGTATAGGTTGCCCCCCCCTTAGTATAGTATAGTATAGTATAGGTAGCCCCCCAATAGTATAGTATAGGTAGCCCCCCTTAGTATAGCATAGGTTGCCCCCCTTAGTATAGTATAGGAAGCCCCCCTTAGTATAGTATAGGTAACCCACCTTAGTATAGTATAGGTAGCTCCCCTTAGTATAGTATAGGCAGCCCCCTTAGTATAGTATAGGTAACCCATCTTAGTATAGTATAGGTAGCTCCCCTTAGTATAGTATAGGTAACCCACCTTAGTATAGTATAGGTAGCCCGCCTTAGTATAGTATAGGTAGCCCCCCTTAGTATAGTATAGTATAGTATAGGTAACCCACCTTAGTATAGTATAGGTAGCCCCCCTTAGTATAGTATAGTATAGGTAACCCACCTTAGTATAGTATAGGTAGCCCCCCTTAGTATAGTATAGTATAGGTAGCCCCCCTTAGTATAGTATAGGTAGCCCCCCTTAGTATAGTATAGGCAGCCCCCCTTAGTATAGTATAGGCAGCCACCCCTTAGTATAGTATAGGCAGCCCCCCTTAGTATAGCATAGTATAGGTAGTCCCCCTTAGTATAGTATAGGACCCCCCTTGGTATAGTACAGTATACTAAGCCCCCCTCACTTACCTTCAGTTGCTCTGAGCAGCGTCTCTTCTCACATCAGGCAGACAGGAATTGAAGTCAGACTTCCTGTCTGCTGAACAGCACCGTGGGAGCCTAGCAATTGGCTGCCTGTTGCTGCCCACTGAACACCAATATTTTAGATTGCTTTCCTGTACGTGCCTCCCCCCGCCGCATCCAAACGCGCCCCCCCCCCCCCCCCGGGAAAATCTGAGGTGGCCTCCAGGTGGCCTCGTTAGGCTATCGGCCTACCGGGAATCTTCTTTGTAAGGTCTATGGCCAATCTGCCCCTGCCCTGATTAGATATCTTATCATATATTCCAACAGTCATACTTTTAGTTGATGAGGTTGAAAAAAGACACCAGTCCATCAAGTTCAACCTATTTTGGATCTCCTGCGATCCTGCACTTATATTTGTAATTAATCCAGAGTAGGCAACCGCCCATCTGTTTCAATTTTGAAAATCCCCCCCAGACTCAATATTGCAATCCAATTTTTACCCTATATCCACTACTATCCTTTATTTTAAATTAACGGTCGTATCCCTGGATACACCTTTCCGCTAAAAATTTGTCTAACCCTTTCTTAAACATATCTATTGAATCTGCCATCACAACCTTCCCTGGCAATGAATTCCATATCTTGACTGCCCTTACTGTAAAGAACCCCTTCCTTTGCTGGTTGTGAAATTTCCTCTCCTCTAACCTTAGGGGATGACCACGTGTCCTGTGTATGGTCCTTGGGGTAAAAAGTTCCCATGAAAGCTCTCTGTATTGACCCCTAATGTATTTGTACATAGTAATCATATCTCCCCTTAGACGCCTCTTTTCTAAAGTAAACATGCCTAAACTGGCTAACCTTTCCTCATAACTTAATGACTCCATACCCTTTATCAATTTTGTCGCCCTTCTCTGAACCCTTTCTAGTTCCAAATTATCTTTTTTATAGAGTGGTGCCCAGAACTGTACTGCATATTCAAGATGAGGTCTTACCAATGATTTATACAGTGGCAAAATTACACTGTCTTCCCTTGCATCTATGCCCCTTTTTATGCATGCCAATACTTTGTTTGCCCTTGCAGCTGCTGCTTGACATTGAGCACTATTGCTAAGTCTACTGTCTACGAGCACTCCCAAATCCTTTTCCATTATAGATTCTCCCAAATTAATTCCATTTAATTTATAGATTGCGTTCTTGTTTTTGATCCCTGAATGCATAACCTTACATTTATCTGTGTTAAACCTCATATTCCATTTAGCCGCCCAATCCTCCAGTTTATTTAAGTCTCTCTGTAGAGAAGCTACATCTTGCTCTGATTTTATTACCTTACAGAGTTTAGTGTCATCTGCAAAAATAGAAACTTTACTCTCTAAACCATCACCAAGGTCATTAATAAATATATTAAAAAGGAGTGGTCCCAGCACGGAACCTTGAGGAACTCCACTTAAGACCTTTGACCAATTAGAAAATGTTCCATTTATCACAACTCTCTGTTCCCTATTCTCTAACCAGTTTTCGATCCAAGTACAAATTTTGATTTCTAGACCCAGTTCCCTTATTTTGTAAACCAACCTCTTGTGTGGCACTGTATCAAAGGCCTTTGCAAAATCTAAGTAGACCACATCTACTGTCCTGCCCTGGTCTAAGTTCCCACTAACTTCCTCGTAGAAACTAATTAGATTAGTTTGACATGACCTATCCCTCACAAATCCATGTTGATTCCCACTAATAATTTTATTGCGTACCAAGTAATCCTGAATACTGTCCCTTAAAATACCTTCCAGTAGTTTCCCCACTATTGATGTCAGGCTTACAGGTCTATAATTCTCTGGTTGTGATCTCGTCCCCTTTTTAAACAACGGCACCACATCTGCTATTCGCCAATCCCTTGGTACTGAGCCTGATGAGATTGAATCTCTGAAAATTAAGAATAGCGGTCTAGCTATTTCCGAGTTTAATTCCATAAGGACCCTTGGGTGTATGCCATCTGGACCTGGAGCTTTATTTATCTTAATATTCTTCAGTCGCCTTTGGACTTCTTCCTCTGACAACCAAGTATTAATTAATGGCATGGTTTCATTTCCATTTTTATGTATTACTCCTGCCATTTGTTCCTCTCTGGTAAATACTGAAGAAAAGAACGTGTTTAATATCTCTGCTTTTTCCTTAGTATCATTTATCAATTCACCCATCTCACTTCTTAGTGGTCCTATATTATCTTTTTTAATCCTTTTGCCATTTATATACTTAAAAAACTTTTTGGGGTTTGTCTTACTTTCTTTTGCAACGTGCCTTTCATTTTCTAATTTAGCCAATCTAATTTCCTTTTTGCATGTTTTATTACATTCCTTGTACCTATGGAAGGACTCCTCTGACCCTTCAGACTTAAACAATTTAAATGCACGCTTCTTCCTTTGCATTTCTTCCCTTACCTTTTTATTTAGCCACATTGGTTTAGACTTAATTCTTTTACATTTATTTCCTATAGGAATGAACTTATACGTGTATGTTTCCAACAACATTTTAAAGACAGCCCACATTTCTTCCGTATTTTTTCCTTCAAAGGCTTTGTCCCAGTCTATGCTCTTTATAGACTCCTTTAGCATATTAAAATTTGCCTTTTTAAAGTTTAAAGTCCTAGTTGATCCCTTATACTGTTGTTTCTGGAAACTAATTTCAAATGAGACCATATTATGATCACTGTTTCCCAAGTGCTCCTTTACTTGAATATTTGATATTACGTCTACATTGTTTGTTATTACTAGGTCCAGTATAGTCCGGTTCCTAGTTGGTTCCTCAACTAATTGGGACATGTAATGGTCTTTTAGCGTGCTCAGAAACCTATTTCCCCTAGCTGTACCGCAGGTCTCAGTACTCCAATCAATGTCCGGATAATTAAAATCCCCCATAATTAAAATTTGACCTAGTTGTGTAGCCTTTTCAATTTGCTGTAGAAGTTGGGCTTCCTCAATCGTACTAATATCTGGCGGTTTATAGCATATCCCTATCAGAAACTTCTCTGAACTTTTTCCTCCGCTGGATATCTCCACCCACAATGCCTCTATATTATCACCAATATTCTCGTATATAACTTCCTGAATACTTGGTTTTAATTCTGGCTTAATATAAAGACATACTCCTCCTCCCCTTTTATTTACCCTATCCCTCCTGAAGAGAGAATAGCCTTCCAAGTTGACTGCCCAGTCATGTGTATCATCCCACCAGGTCTCAGTAATACCTATAATATCATACTGCTCATTCATTGCTACTAGTTCTAACTCCCCCATTTTACCTGTCAGGCTTCTTGCATTTGCAAGCATACACTTAAGTCTATTGCCTCCCTTAGGTATTTCTTTTAGCTTTAAAAAGGGCCGCTCCTTATCGGCTATGCTTCC